>NC_073381.1:63117934-63437309 GCF_028641065.1 Leucoraja erinaceus | reverse complement strand
ATTAATTATTTACCAAAATAGAACTGTCAAGAGGAAAAGAGTGTGTGTCTGATCTAAATATAAAGAATTGTACTTGAAAATCTTAGACCGAGTAAAATATGCAGACCTGCAGAGAATATCTCTAAGCGATCATCTTTGGTGTTCAATATTGCGTTGCAATATGCTGTTTGGGATTAAGTTACATTTCTCAAACGTGGTCAAGGTTGTGTTGCATGTTCACTGATTCTGATTCATTGTTGTACTCTGGAAGTTGAGCACACTTCACTATAATCACTTTTACTCCACTCATTGGTAGTGAGAAATGCATTTTCAATCAAAATTGAATGTACGTTTCCATGGACAGATTGATAGCCACAAAAACACATGATAACAGCTCCATGAGCTGTCTGCTCATAACCCAGGGTTAATGTTTAGAGGTTGGATTCCTGCCTGTACATTACACTTCACAGCAAACATTTGCACTTCAATATCCCAATGTTTCTTTCCAAAACTCTCCCAAGCAGAAAAGAGAATCTATAATGTAAAAGAGGACACATCCAATAAATAAAATAGTGCAGTAATAATGTATATCTTATAACACATTAGTACAATTATGTCAAAGCGAAGTACTTAAAAACTGGCTGCCATAATTCATTAATATTTCCTCTGCCCCCTTTCCGTGTACAGAAAGGACGTATCGGGAGGTTGGTTTGGGAACAACTCCATCTAAGACCGCAAGAAATTGCACAGAATTGTGGACGCTGCCCAAACCATTACACAAATTAACCTGGAGAAACTCAGCGGGTGCAGCAGCATCTATAGAGCGAAGGAAATAGGCAATGTTTTGGGCTGAAACCCTTCTTCATTGCATTCATTTTGCAGCGGTAGACTTTCGATTCAGATCCTTTGTAATGTTAAAAAAATCTGCTGGAAGAACTCAGCAGCATCTGTGGAGGAGAAGGAATGCTAAACATTTTGGATTGAGAGCCTGAGGCAGGACTCTTGCAACTCGACAGTTTACCTTTGAGTCCACATTCTAGCATCTGCTGTCTGTGCTGTCTCCTTTATAATGTGTCAGATACCATGAATATAGGCTATATTAGAAGTGGGTGAAGAGGACAAATTTTAATATTAATCTAATTATACATATGTAATTATTAATCATTGTAAGATTGAGATGTCAATATTTAGTGTGAAAGAACTATATTATTAAATTATCTTAAATCAACAAAAGATTGATCCTCACTAAAGTGTTGGATAGGATATTTATTTGGGATATTAGATAAAACAGCTTTCCTAATTATACAATATTTCTTCCATCTGTCATGGACTCTCTGACAATCTGACAGAGACAATCTGAAGTAATGAAACCTATAAAATTAAAAGTCTTATCTTGACCACTTCTTGGCTGTGATGTATATTGATTTTAGAAAAAAAAACGCTATCCTATATCGCTATGATATTTGGCCGTCTTTCTCACAGTCCTCCTCCGCTGATGCAGCCCCAAGGATTTTTCCGATCAATGAAAAATAAAAAGGTTATGAGTGTTTAAAAAATCTTGAGATTAGCTGATTGGTCCTCTCACCTGTCAATCACCATGATGAAGGCAATGCCCCTTCCGGGGGGAGGGTAGGACTATAAAACCCTGGATGCCTGGATGTGAGTCAGTCACTCTGAAAGATCATGAGGGAGAGGTCACAACTCTGATTCTGCTGTGAGTCTACCCTTTTTGTGCTTTACGTAGTTTATGTGCTTTATGTGGTTATGTGCTTTATGTGGTTAACTCTTTATGTGCTTGCAATAAATGATTTGTTAGCCAGCAATGTGTTTGCAATGAATGATAATCTGTTAACCCTTAATGTGTTTGCAATAAATGATTTGTTAGCCAGCAATGTGCTTGCAATGAATGATGATTTGTTAACCCTTAATATGCTTGCACTAAATGATTTGTTAGCCAGCAATGTGTTTGCAATGAATGATGATTTATTAACCCTTAATGTGCTTGCAATAAATGATTTGTTACCCCTAATTGAAATGAAATTAGTTGTTTGGCCTGCCCTGTGCTTTTGCTTTGCCTTTGCTTTGCTTGAGCTCACCTGAAATGAAAGCAAATGGATTGTATTGTTGGATGGCCCCGCCTGCCCATGTGCTTTTGCTTTGCCTTTGTTTTGCTTGAGCTCACCTGAAATGAAAGCAAATAGATTGTATTGTTGGCTGGTCCTGCCTACCCTGTGCTTGACTTGACTTGAAATGGATTGACTTGACATGGAATGGATTGAAATGGATTGTTGGCCCTGCACTCACTGCGCTTGACTTGACCCACTACACCCATGCTAGTGCTCCAGAACCCCCCCCCCCCCCCCCCCCCCCCCCCCTGGCCACCAATATTGGAATTGGTTGAGAAGTGGAATATTGCGTCGGGGGACCAGCCCTCAGGTCCCACTTAGTCTAGTGTATTCTATAACTGCTCATGCCTTTAATCAAAATGTAATTTCCGTTAAGCTCACTCAGCAGGAGACATAAATAAGGAGACACCTAACCCTCCAAAATTTCCGCCTTCTCCAACAGGATCCTATCACTAGCCCCATTTTCCCATCTCCACCACTTTCCACCTTCCGCAGAGACCGTTCCCTCCGCAACTTCCTGGTTAAATCATCCCCTCCTACCGAAACCACCCCCTCCGCAGGTACCTTCCCCTGTAACCACAGAAGATGCAACACCTGTCACTATACCTCCTCCCTCGGCTCTGTCCAGGTACCCCGACAGTCCTTTCAGGTTAGGCAGAGCTTCACTTGCACCTCCTCCAACCTCATCCACTGTATCCATTGATCAAGATGTGGACTCTTATACATCGGTGAGACCAAATGCAGAATGGGCGATCGTTTCACGGTACAACTTCGCTCAGCCCACGTGAACCAACCCGATCTCCCGGTTGTTGGACACTTTAATTCTCCTTCCCATTCCTACACAGATGTTTCTGTCCTAGATCTCCTCCATTGTCAGAGTGAGGCAAAACACAAATTGCAGGAACAGCATCTCATATTTTGCTTGGGCAGCTTACAGCCCAGTGGTATGAATATTGATTTCTCTCACTTCAGGTAGCCCCGGCATTCCATTTCTCTCGATCCTCCCTCACCCGTCACACTAGCTTCCATTTTCTCCCTACAAACAGCTAACAATGGCCTGTTTCCTTTATCATCTACTTTTTTGCATATCTTTCATTCATTGTTTTTTATCTCTCCACATCACTGTCTATATCTCGTTTCCCTTATCCCTAACCTGTCTGAAGAAGGGTCTCGACCCAAAACATCACCCATTCATTTTTTCCAGAGATGCTGCCTGCTCCGCTGAGTTACTCCAGCTTTTTGTGTCTATCCTTTTTCATGGATCCGATCACCTCTCACTGTTTCTACTGCCTGCATACAAACCCCTCATCCGCAAGACCAAACCTGCAATAAAGACGGTCAAAATATGGCCCGAGGACACCACTCTGCAACTCCAGGACTGCTTTGATTGCACCGACTGGGACCTGTTTGCACAACAGGCTACCAGTGGTACAGAGGTAGACTTGGAGGAGTACACATCCACTGTGCTCTCCTACATCAACTGCTGTGTGGAGACTGTCACAGTGGACAAGCAAATAAAGATGTTCCCAAACCGGACACCCTGGATGAACAAGGAGGTTCAGAATCTGCTAAGGGCATGGAACAATGCCTTTAAATCCAGGGACACTTCTGCCTACAGTGCTGCCGGGTCGAACCTGAACAAAGGTATAAAAAAAGGCCAAAGACATCCACAGGCAAAGGGCGGAAGACCACTTCAACACCGCGGACACCAGAAGCATGTGGCAGGGTGTCAGGGACATCACTGACTACAAGAGCAGCCCCGCCTGCCCCCACGGTGATATCACACTGGCCAACGAACCGAACACCTTCTTTGCCCGGTTCGAAACTGGCAACACCACCAGGAGTGGAATAACCCCGGCCATGGCGGAGGGACAGGCCTTAACACTGAGCACTCAGGAGGTACAGTGCATTCTGCGTAGGATCAATCCACGCAAGGCTGCAGGCCCGGATGGAGTCCAGGGAAAGGTACTAAAGGACTGTGCTGTACAGCTGGCGGAGGTATTCACGAGGATCTTTAACCTGTCTCTATCTCTGGCAACGGTCCCCAAGTGCCTGAAAACAGCCACCATAGTGCCGGTGCCGAAAAAGTCCAAAGTCACCAACCTGAATGACTACCACCCAGTTGCCCTAACTCCAATCCCAATGAAGTGCTTTGAAAGGCTGGTCCTCTCCCATATCAAATCCAGCATCCCTGCCTCACTGGGCTCTCATCAATTTGCATACAGAGCAAATAGATCAACAGAGGATGCCATCTCTCTGGCTCTTCACACTGTCCTGACTCACCCGGAAAGACAGGGCACGTACGTGAGGATGCTCTTCGTTGACTATAGCTCTGCATTCAATACGGTCATCCCCACCAAGCTCACCACCAAACTCCACCAGCTAGGCCTCAGCTCGCCGATATGCGATTGGATCCTGAACTTTCTGACGGAGCGACCGCAGGCAGTGAGACTGGGCCCGCACCTGTCCTCCACTATCACCTTGAGCACCGGCACACCACAGGGCTGTGTACTAAGCCCCATGCTCTACTCCCTCTTTACTCACAACTGTGTTCCTGCATTTGACACCAACACCATCGTGAAGTTTGCAGACGACACAACAGTGATTGGGCTGATCATCAACGGTGATGAAACAAACTACAGGGCGGAGGTGCAGAACCTGGCGGACTGGTGCGCACGTAACAACTTGTCACTAAACGCCTCCAAGACCAAGGAGCTGATTATTGACTTCAAGAGGTCCCATAATGGAGAATACGCCCCAATCTCCATTTACGGGGAAAGTGTGGAGAGAGTGTCCAGCTTTAAGTTTCTGGGCACTCACATTTCAGAGGATCTGACATGGTCCACCAACACCGCTGCGCTGGTCAAGAAGGCACAGCAACGACTGTTCTTCCTGAGGACATTAAAAAAGACTGGTCTGCCCCAACAGCTGCTGACAACCTTCTACCGCTGCACCACAGAGAGCATATTAACGTATGGCATCTCTGTGTGGTATCTCAGCTGCACGCAGGCGGAGAGGAGAGCTCTTCAGCACGTCGTCCACAGAGCACAGAGGATCATTGGGACAGAGCTACCAGCCTTGGATGGCATCTACAATACACGGTGCCTCAGGAAGGCCGTCAGCATCCATAAAGAGTCATCACACCCCTGTAACGGACTGTTTGAACTACTTCCCTCCAGCAGACGTTACAAGGCCTTCTAAGCCCGTACCTCCAGACTCAGAAACAGCTTTATCCCAAGAGCTATAGCGGCTCTGAACCGGCCCTGCTGAGTGCCCCCCATCCCCCCTGGACTGTCTCCCTCGGATGGTCACGACACACAGCTTATTTATTTATTTTACATTTCTTTTTCATCGGTTGGAGCTGCATACTAAATCTTGTTGCACTGACGTACAATGACAATAAAATTTATTATTATTATTATTATGTATGCTGGCTTTCAAAGGTATAAGTTTGGCTGATGATTTTGCAAGCCAGTCTCTTGACAAAGGTTGTTGATGGAGGTCAAATTTTGCCTCTGTACTTTACTCTGGAGAGGTTTGAGCCCAGAAAGAAGAGTTTAGTTTTGTTTAGTTTATTATTCTCTCGTGTATCAAGATACAGTGACAAGCTTTTTGTTGTATGCTATCCAGTCAGTGAAAAGACTCTACATGATTACAATCAAGCCATCCACAAAGGCAAGAAAGTTTAGAACAAGTTAAAATCCAGAAATGTTAAATTAAAGGTAGTCCAGGGGGGATAGTCAGGACTGTTCTCAAGTTGGTGATAGGACCGTTCAATTGTCTGATAACGACTGGAGAAATTGTCCTGGAATCCAGAGGTATGCATTTTCACACTTCTGTACCTCTTACCTGATTGGGAGAGGGGAGAAGATGGAGTGATCGGGGTGAGGTCCTATTTTGAAGCTGGACAGTAATAAAATTGCGCTATCACATTTGAAGATGAATAATAGATTGTAATCTTCACCTGTTTAAGTTTCATTTAAAAAAAAAAACCCAATCATGCAAGGAAAAATAACAGGACTAAAATAATATTAATTATTAGTTTAATTGTTATTGGAAGGGAACAAAATGGAATTCTGTTACATTTGATATATTCTATCTGATTAAAGAGCCATTGATTCTTTGCTCACAACAGTGATTGAAAGGAGAAACAAATGTGGCTGGGAAGTGGATAAATCCGAGGATAGGTTACCAATTTGTTTTAGATTTGTTTTTTGATCTGTTTCCTGCAGAAGCAAAGATCAGAATGGACAGACCCCCACTGAGAATAAGAAAGCATATGGGAGCTTCATGCGAATATTAGGGATGAAAGATGCTGAGACATCACTGCAGCGCCCGATGTTCTAGTGATTACTGAAACGGCTATAATGGTTCAGACCATTGAGAGTATTGTTCCCCACACACTCATTGCAGCAGTGGTCTGTTTCATTTCTATTATTTTGGAGGATGTGGATATTTTTGGCAAAGCCAACTTTTGGTACTATTACTAATCAGCTGATGTCTGAATGCTGTCTGCATATACGCATGGTCTGCTTCATTTGTGCAGTAGTTGAGCATGGAATTGAACATTATATAATGTTTAGAGGACATCTTCATTCCTCACGTTATGGTGCATGAAAGATCATTGATGAATAAGCTAAAGATGGTGAGGGCTGGGACTCTGGCCTGAGAAACATCTACAGTAATGTCCTGAGGCTGGGAGAATTGATCTTCCATCATCAGGGTTG
Organism: Leucoraja erinaceus; assembly: GCF_028641065.1. Classification (NCBI taxonomy): domain Eukaryota; kingdom Metazoa; phylum Chordata; class Chondrichthyes; order Rajiformes; family Rajidae; genus Leucoraja; species Leucoraja erinaceus. The sequence goes on along the minus strand of NC_073381.1, from coordinate 63,430,477 downwards.
TACCTGAATGCTTTGGCTGTAGATGCAACTAATTACGGTGCATGGGTCTTCAATACTACAATTGGGATATAACCAGGTCCCATAACCTTTTTTTATATTCATCTGTTTCTTGATATCTTGTTGAGTGAATCATATTGTTTACAGATTGGATTTGTGATGATGGGGAGAGCAAAAGGTGAAGAAGGAGGCAGGGATAAAGATAACATATAATATCCTTTTATAGATATATATTAATCATCACTAGACTGAGACTTTTACCAATTTAACAAGTTGCCCCATTACGTGCCAGATGTGGCTCAATATAGAGAAAAGTGAAATTATGCAAACTTGTATGAGAGGACAATAATATTAAGTGTATATTTGATGATGGGTCTGATAAGAGAATGGAGGCATAGATACATCAAAGATGTGAGTGAATATTGAAAATTGTAATTTAAGGCGCCTGAATTCTTGGGTTTTGATGTGGAAAAAATAGAACCGTTAAAAGCATCTTAATGTGAAGAAACCATAGTTTCTTCAGAAACTCCAGTTTAATACAGCAGGAAGTGGAAGGGTTAACACCAGTGCAACTGTCTGACTTGTACTTATACAAAACCCTCTGCAGTACCTGACACTTATTTCTGACATATTTGAAAGGAATAAATTGACTCTCCATTGTCCTCTTTTTAATGAAATGCACTCTCCTGTGACTGTTCTGGTTCTGCCTGTTGCTTGTGCAATATATGGCTCACATTGCAGTTCTGTCTGAGTCCTCAGATGAAATAGATCAAATGCACATCCATATTTTTACTCGGCATGTAATAGAATTTTCACCTCGCATTTGTTATTCATTGTCAGTTTAAGCAGTGCTTGCCTCTGTTTTGTGAATGTTCCTGAGGCAGGTTTTCAGATTAGGAAAGGTACATGTGAATTGGCTCACTATCTCAATATCACTCATGATCAGCAATAAATATGAGTCCGCCTGTGTCACCCATAGCTGGAGAACCGATAAAGATAATGCACATGTCATATTTATTGTTCGATTGTATGTCAGGAAGTCAAAAGGATTAATTTGCCAAAATGCCAGGCCATAGATCTAGCAATCTATTATCAATTTCTACACAATTCATTCTTGAAGCTGTTGAGAACATGCATTACAATTCAAAACTTGCATTCACACAATGCCTTTACAATGTATTAATGATTTGCCTTTAGGAAGGATAATCAAAATTTGGGTCAAAGAGATGAGGTATATTTAAAAAATATCAAAGACATGGAAATTCAGCTTTGAAATTTCACATATTGGGATCCAGTTATATGCAATGCAGGCAAGTTGAAGGAAAGGAAAAACAATAGGATAGAATCGAAGGAACACATCGGGTTTAGAAGAAGGGCCTGCAGTAATAACCAGAGCAAGGAAGTGCACCTAACGTGATTGATATGCAAATTCAGGATTTTAGATGTTGGCTTTGGGATACAGATAATGATAGAAAGTCTACTACGATACTCCAATTTTACTCTACACCATCCCTCACCAGTAAGGCCTTAAAGCCATCCGTTTCTTCCTTGTGGGTAGAACCAGCCAACTTCCCTCGACAAACACTCTCCTACGCTCTGCGGAGCTGATCTTTACTCTCCACAACCTTTCGTCGACTCCTCCCACATCCTCCAAATCAAATGCATAGCCATGGGCACTCACATGCGCCCTAGCTATGCCTGTCAAAAATAATTTTCATCCGAAGAAGGGTCTCGACCTGAAAGGTCACCTATTCCTTTTGTCCAGTGATGCTGGACACGCTGTGATACTCTAGCATTTTGTGTGTATCTACTGCGATGGATATGATTTTGAGTGGAATAGGGCATTGGAATTAGTGTTTTGTATGAACTTCTTGCCGATAGGTGGAAGATGGGGCACGGGGTAGGTCAGCACAGAAAAATCGTCTCTAGAGATAGCAAACCAAAGGATGAAGCAGAGGTGAATATTCTTGGTGATGTAGAGGAAGTTCAGCAACTTGCTTTGGTCCAGATAGAAAGAATGGTTTGCAATTTTATGCATCTTTCACAGTATGCTAAAGCACCTTACAACTGATGAAATACTGTTGAAAAGTACCTTCTGTTTAATGTGAAGGTGCTTGTTAATTAGTGCATAATACCCGAATCCTCCAAACATCAATGTAATAATGACCTGTTTCAGTGTTATTATTTTCTGAACATATATTGACCGTGTCATTAGCTTCCTTTTTTAAAAGCTGTGAAGTATCTTGCATTCATCTGAACTGGGAAATGGAAATGCTGTACCTCTAGTGCTCATGCACTGAGGTTCCTGCATGGATAGTGGTGTCCCTGGAGTGGGATTTGAATGAAATGTGCTAACTCAAGGCAGCCCCACGTTAGGACAAAGAAACATAGAACCATAGAAAATAGGTGCAAGAGTAGGCCATTCGGCCCTTCGAGCCGGCACCATCATTCAATATGATCATGGCTGATTATCCAAAATCAGTACCCCATTCCGGCTTTTTTCCCCATATCCCTTGATTCCCTTAGCTCTAAGAGCTAAATCTAACTCTCTCTTGAAAACTGTACATCACTGTTTAGGATAATTGAGGTTGTGATCAATCTGGTTCAACCTGAGACAAACTAAAGTAGCTAAGAAAGTGTACTACACCTAATCAAAATGTACAAACAAAGAAACACAGAAAAATTGGAGCAGAGAAGTCCTTGTTAAAAAGACTCATTCTGCTCTGCCTTTCAATTTGATATATCTGTACAGTGAAGTTATCTTTCCAGCCACCCTAATATAAATTGGGTGATTTGGTAAAGGTTGCTGTACCACCACAGCCAAGTGTGCCATTGAGAGAAATTAATTTTGGGTATCTTATCTTGCATCTCAGAAAGGAGCTTGAGATTGAGATCCAGGCAACAAGAGATGGGCATGATCATTGTACTATGAGGCTTCACTTGGTTTTAATGCATCAATTATTTGTTGGAAGCTAATTTTTGATGACAACCACACACCAACAGCTTAAAACCTCTGACCCAAGTTCTGCTTTGCACTGATCACCTTCTTATTAACAGGCAACTGAACCATCCAAACACCAACTAGAGATCAGTCCTGAGCTACTGTCTACCTCATTGGAGACCATCAGACTATCTTTAATCGGACTACTGGATTTTATCTTGCACTAAACATAATTCCCTTTATCATCTGTACACTGTGGATGGCTCGATTGTAATCATGCATTGTCTTTCCACTGACTGGTGAGCTGACAACTACAGCTTGGTACACGTGACAATAAACTAAGTTAAAAAAGGAACTCAAATGGTTTGGACGATGTAATGCACACAAGTTAAATGAACTATGTTGTAATTACTTGGTTTACCCCTCCCTCTGTTTTAAATCAGCATTGACCTGCTGAGTTACTCCAGGAACATGTTTTATATACATTTGGTTTTTGCAAAGCAGCACTAGTTTCACTGTTTTTTGTAAACCAGCACTAGGTACACTGTTTTTTGTAAACCAGCACCCAAAGTTCCTTGTGACTACAATATCCACACTTCTCCAATCCTCTGGTAAAAATTCTGTAGTAAGAAAGGAATGTACAATTGTAGTCAGAGACTCAGAAATCTCTTTCTTTTCACTGCCCGGGATACTGTATATTGTGTCTGGGGCTGGCAGATTATCCATTTTTAACAGGGGAAAATCAGCTGTAATTAATTTCAATTAATCAAGTCAATGAATGATTATTTGCTACAATTGACAATGATTTGACAATTTTAAATACAAGTTTACACCTTTAAATAGAATTGGTCACACAATGATCTACCAGATGAGTACATCATCTAGTTTATAGTCTGCTCACTTCTTATCATTTTCAATCACTAAATTGTTGCACATCTTCAGCCATATCATGAATAGAACATTTTGTGCTCAATTAAGATCTTTGGGTTGTGCTGTAACTAGCCATTTTTGAGTAACAGATGGTCAGTTATCCCAGTGTGATTACAATTAATCCCGTTTTTCAGATTGCTACTTCAGATACAATGCTTCCATTGACATACTGGGTCTCGACCCGAAACGTTGCCCATTCCTTCTCTCCAGAGATGCTGCCTCACCCACTGAGCTCCTCCAGCATTTTGTGTCTAGTTACTATTGACATCTTGGATGCAAAATTCTTTGATGCTGCTTCAGTTTTGCAAATACAAAAAAGGCTAAGTACAACAGAAACCCCATGTAAAAACAGGGAGATAACAGCCACAAAGACATCTCAAGTGAAGTTACGGTGAAGTATTGGGAACAGCTTAATCAACATGTCCTTGCACTACACAATAGAAAAGCAAGATTGCAATTATAAAATCTTATGACTTTAGAACACCCCAAAGCATGTTACTTTCAATCAAGTACTTCTGATTTCAACCGGGTGGCGCCAGCAATGGCTGCCTCGCCAACAATCTGTCTGTCCCTTCTTTCTTTGTTGTTTTAATAGTACGTGTTAAATATATGTTTTTAGTGTTCTTTAGTTTGTTTTATGTGGGGGTGGGGGGTGAGATGTGGGGAGAAACTTTTTTTTAATCTCTTTCCTCGACGGAGATGGAATTTTTTTTGCGTATCGTATCTCCATCCGCACTGCGGCCTAACATCGTGGAGTTGGCGGCCTTTGCTGGAGACCGACTTCAGGAGCTCCAACAATGGGAGCTTGCGGGGCTTACCATCGTGGAGCTTGCGATCCCTTTGTCAGGGATTGACCTTGGAGCTCCAACCGTGAAATCCTGTGGCCTTTACATCGTGGAGCTCGCGGTTTCTGGTGGGAGACCGACTTCGGGAGCTCCAAGCCGCAGGAGCTTCGACTGCCTCGACGCGGGAACTTCGATCGCCCCAACGCAGGAGCATCAACCGCCAGCTGTGGGAGCATTGATCACATCGATCGCCCCGACGGATGGTTCGACTGTCCCGACCGCGGAATTGATTAGTAGGACTGGATGTTACAATCCCTAATATTCACTACAATTGACATTCTTGGGGATGACCACTAGGTGAATTTGCTAACAATCAGACACATCTTCAGCTGTGTACCTCAACGTCACTGTGTGTTTCGGCCTTTTATCACAGACGCCCTCAGTCGAGGCAGGCCCACCGCAGGTTGATCAGACCTGGGTGTGTGTCTTATTGTTAGCCTCTAGATGGTCACGTGGCAGCCCAGACAGCATCTTTCCTCTTCAGCCACAGCCAGTGACTGCTCCGTTCGGCGGCATTGGCACGTTGTTTTATTGCCCTCCTTTGTGTCTGCCCTTTCACTCCTACTTCCCTCAGGAGCCTTGCGGTCGAACTGGCTACAAAGCCCCTGCACCTCACCTCCACTGGACACACCCTTACACTCCAACCTCTCTCCTCTGCCTCTGCTGCAAGGTTTGAATATCGAAGCTTTTTCCTTTCAGAAGCCTTGTCCACAGAATAAAGAGGAAGAAGATTGAACTTTATGCCTTTCATCACAGTGAGGAATAGGGGGAATCTGCCGTGGTGGATGTTTATGTTAACTTTTATGTAGTTGTGTGTCTAGTTGCTTTTTTTTTGTATGGCTGTATGGTAATTTGCATATCACTGTACCTTAATTGGTGCACATGACAATAAAAGACCTTTGCAAACTTTGAAACCTTTGAAACCTTTGATATGACAATGAATCAAGAGTTAAGATTATTTGTCAAATGTACCGATAATGGAACAATGAATTTCATACTTGCAGCAGCGCTACTGGCCTGTAAACACATTACTCCTAATGTACAATAAACCAAATATATGTGAATGAGTTGGCTGTGGGAGGCATGATCAGTGAATTCACTGATGACATCAAGGTTGGTGGAGTTGCTGTCGGTGTAGTTGGACATAACCCATGAATGGGAGGGTTTAGGAAGTATTGATAAGCGGAGGATCGTGTGATTATAACTCCATAGATTCTTAAGGTGGAAACACAGATAGATAACATAGTGATGAAGCCAAAGGAGATACTGACATTCATTAATCGAAATATGAAATGCAGGTGTAGAAACTGCATCCAATTTGCTACTCCCCACATTTTCATCAATCTTCAGGTTCTACCACACGGTATGAGTCACGTGATTTCCAGGGGCACTGCGTGACCCAATGAGTTATTCCATCATTTTTTTGGTATTTTTTCAAATGCTAAAATATTTGTCTCCTGTGGCAGAAATGATAGGAATTTGAACCACACACTTCTATATATGTGACTTACCAATACGGTGAGGCCACTGTCTAATAAACTCCCTAACAATGGTTCAGGTGAGGATTAACCCTTCACAAGTGCTAAAGAAAATAATTTCAAATCCATTATTGCTATTTTCATGATCGAAACTCATGATGCTTTCCCAGTCATTGATTGTTACTCCAATATTGTAGTAGAACATTGCATTGTATTAATGTGGCACAGGCGTGAGTGGCTCACATTTACATCAGGCATTGTGTTTAGTTTAGTTTAGTTTACTTTATTGTCACGTGTCAAATTTTTGTTGCGTGCTAACCAGTCAGTGGAAAGACTGTACATGGTTACAATTAAGTCATCCACAGTTTACAGATACATGATGAAGGGAATAATGTTTAGTGCAAAATGAAGCCCAGTAAAGTCTGATTAAAGATAGTCTGAGGGTCTCCAATGTGAATTGAAATGCACATTTCAATTTAATGACATGGTGCATTAAAAGATATAGGCAACACAATTGGATTTCTAGTCCAATGTATTAGCAAAATTAATTGGAATCCATTATTACTATTTGTGCATTACCTGTTGTATTCTATAATACCATTGTTGCAGCATTATATAACACAGGGTAGAATCATTGATCTTACTCCAGTTTGTTCATTTACTTGAACATTCTTTTTTTTCAAAATTTTTGGGAGCAGCTTCGTTTTGTCACCTTTTGACCAATTTGATATCGAGCAGTTTGCTACTATCATCAACAAAGCCAGTTACCTCCTTTTTTCAGAAACTACAGTTGACATCCCAGGCATACTTTTATTTTTCAACTCAGTTTCACCTGCATAACCCCTGCTGGAATAGATGGAAAATGTAATCTTACTATATGTCGATGTGATGGGAGCAGCTGTAATTTTCTCATCTACTCTTTTTGAAAGCAATCACATCAAAAGTGTTAAGACATAAAAGATATTATCCTGTCTAGTCTGCCTTTGTTGTATTTTCCATTCTGTATTTTGGTTTACCACTAGTAAATGTGTCTGTGGCTCTGTCCATATTGAGTCAGAAATTACCTAGACCCATTTCAATTCGCCTACTTCCACAACAGATTGACAGCGGATGCCATCTCGTAGGCTCTCATCCCTGTGCTGGGCCACTCAGACTATAGGAACATGGATGTCAGGCAGCTTCTCATCCACTGCAGATAGACACTAAAATGCTGGAGTAACTCAGCGGGTCAGGAATGGAGAGAAGGAATGGGTGACGTTTTGGGTCGAGACACTTCTTCAGACTGAGAGTCAGGAGAGAGGGAGACTAGAGATATGTAGTTTGCACTGCTATAGCTGCACAGCGTACTTAGATTTTTGGACTGTCGGTTTAGTTTACTTGGAATAATTGATAATTTATTATATATTTATTGTTGTCATCATTGCATTAAATGTGCCTGTAAAGCTGCAGCAAGTAAGAATTTAATTGTTCCAGTTCATATCTGGTGCATATGACTAATCTGATGGGATCAGATATGAATGATCTTTGATTCAATTAATATATGAATATATTTGTATGTATATTCAATATTAGAATTAAATAATTTTTTGACCAGACCAGAAATTAATTGAATATGTTCTAAAATGTTTTCATACTCTCTGATGTACCAATGTTAGTTGAAAGTTGTGCTTTTAACTTCCTGGTTGGTTGCCCCCCGATAATTCTTTACTGTGACTGGAGGCTCGGGCTTCTCAATGACACCACTGAAGGGAGATGATAGTGTGCCCTTAGAACAACCTCACGGCAACCTACATTGGGAACATAGAGATTCCAGGCCACAGGGATCAGGAGATCAGCTTATGTTTATGCGTGGTTTGCCTTGAACCCTGTGCCGAGCACTATCCTATGATCAGTTTGGTTTATTGTCACACAGACCCGGATGCATTGAGGCTCACCGAGTAAACAATATGTATGCAGTAATAATAAACACAAAAATAAATACAGTGACAAGTGTAAAAACAGCAGAATGGTGCAAAACGTGCGAAGTGCAAAGGAATATTACAGCATAGTAACAGAATGAACCAAATGAGGTGGAGTTAAGAGCAGGAGTACATGGCAAATTTGCTTTTGCTTTGCCTTTGCTTTGCTTGAGCTCACCTGAAATGAAAGCAAATGGATTGTATTGTTGGCTGGCCCCACCTGCCCTGTGCTTGGCTTGACTTGACTTGCCATGAAATGGATTGACTTGACATGAAATGGATTGAAATGGATTGTTGGCCCTGCACTCACTGTGCTTGACTTGACTTGACACACAACACCCATAGTAGTGCTCCAGAACCCCCCCCCCCCCCCCCCCCCCCCCACTGGCCACCAATATTGGAGTGGTGGAGAGATGGAATATTGCGTTGGAGGACCAGCCCTCCCGTGTGAACCTGGGACCCAATGGGTCTCACTTAGTCTAGTTTGCAATAGGTGTTTTTGTAGATCCTTTTATTTTATTTTTTATCATGCCTTGGTAAGAACTTTAACAGCATTGTATTCATGCTTGCATTATGTGCTCAAGCTCTGCAGTGGAGCATCATTTTACCTATTTCTGACAGGGTTGTGTGTGCTGCCAAATGAAGTAAAAAAATATATTTTTTAATGGTATCATTTAGGAATCATGTTTTCACTTCTCCATGACTCCATTCTCTGTCAAATTTGCTCATTCCTGACTTTAACTGCACCATTATTGAACCATATAACCATATAACAATTACTGCACGGAAACAGGCCATCTCGGCCCTACAAGTCCGTGCCGAACCAGCTACCTTTGATGGAAATCCCTTCCTGAAATCTCAGTCTTCCTTTTCTCTTTTAGCTGCTGAAAACTTGGCCTTTTAATCAAGTTTTTGATCATTTGTTATGTTTTCTCCTTGCATGCGACTAGACGTCAAATTTTGTTGGTCATCACTCCTGTGAAGTGCCTTGGGACCTTTTCCAATGTTACATCGAAATTCATTGGAGCAGTCTAGGAGACCAAGCTAATGAAATTAATGGTACCTTCCCATGCGGTCTACTGAAGCAAAGACTGCTTTGTGGAACACATTCATTCGCTCATTCAAGGCTGACATTGCACTGTCTGCCATGTTAATTCTTGGTCACTCTCCCATCCGAGCCTCCTAGCGTGTTCTAATAAGTTTTGATACAATGTTCAGCACTTCATGTTCTATTCAGTCACATTGCAGCCTTCTGACCAACTCTGAGTTCAGCAATTTTCAATAATGAGCTGTTCCAGCATTCCCTTTTCAGTTTGGATTGGCGACAGAGCTGGTGGATGTAAAAGTTCTTTATTCATCATGAATATCAGGCATAGATGACCTTAAACACCGTTCACCAAAAGGGTGATGTATGTATGGAACAAGGTACCAGAGGAGGTAGTTGAGGTAGGTACTATCACAACATTTAAAAGCCATTTGAACAGGTACATGGATACCATAGTTTTATAAGAATATAGGCCAAATGCAGGCAGGTGGGCACAACATCATCTGCCCAGTCCATTATCCCCACCATCGAAGGGATCTATCACAGTCACTGCCTCAAAAAAGCTGCCAACATCATCAAGGACCAACACCATCCTGGCCACACACTCATCTCTCCGCTGCCTTCAGGTAGAAGGCACAGAAGCCTGAAATCTGGTACATCCAGGCTCAGGAACAGCTTCTTCCCCACAGCCGTCAGGCTATTAAACTTGCCATCAAACAAACTCTGAACTATAACAGCCTATTGCACTTTATCTGTTTATTTATGTGTATATATATGGTCTATGCTATATAGACACACTGAACTGTTCTGTATTTATGCTTACAATATCCTGTTGTGCTGCAGCAAACAAGAATGTCTTTGTCCTATCTGGGACACATGACAATAAATTCTCTTGACTCTCTTTACTCTTGACTTGACATCCTTCCCGCCCCCTTCCCATTCCTCTCTCTGCACCTTAAACATACCTGTTTTCTCCATTTTTCAATTCTGATAAAAGGTCATCTACCTGAAATGTGAAAACTGTTTCTCATGTCACTGACACCAAGCAAATTAGGCAGCAATCCCAACATTTTTTATTATTATTGCTACCTACAGGGTAATTCCAGCTTTTGCTGATTTTAGACATTTTTGGTTGTTGTTGAAATTGCAGAATGAAAAAAGCTTACCAAATCATCAACCATGTTAAATCATCCTGATTTAGATTTTCCTCTCTCCAAGCGGGTAGAATTTCTCCCTTGCCAACTACAGAATCAATAGTATATGATGATGTGATACTGCAAGCTTCTGACATTATAAAGGATTTAATGATCTATCCCTGTGGCAGGAAAGGTCACCTGCAAAAGGCAAAAAATAATTTAATAGTTTATAAGGACTATTTAAAACGTGTTAGTTTTTAATAAAATGTACTTACAGAACCAAATTAATTTTATATATAGTTAGCAAGCTTAGGCAATCATTAATAATTCCAAAATTAGTATCTTATGAATGTAAGAATGGCAGAGCTCAGGCCTGAATCTAGAGAATGCATACTTTAAAATGTATTTGAAACTCTGGACTAAAAAGCAGTGCTGTAGTATGATGAGCTTGGGCCTGACTTTCCTTCAATTAAAACAATGCTATTCTAAAAATATCTTAATTGGAAGTTGCTTTAATCTTTCCTTTGTTCAAATTCCACTTCGTTCCAGAGAAAAATAAACTAAATTAGGAGGATTTTATACGGTTGATGATTTGATGAACTGTTTTCAGTCAGTAACTCATTCAACAATAACAGAAACGTATTTATTTAAAATATAAATTTGCTTTGTTGTTTAGGACAAAATTTTGCCAATTGGGTTCATGTTGGTTCTGAGCAGAACACTTTCATCAGTTCAATTTCTGTACAATCTACAACCTATTCTCTCATACAAGCCATGTGTCTTTTCCTATTATTGCCCATTTGATTCTTATGCCACTCATGTACAGTAAGGGGTGATATACTTCAGCCAATTAACCTACCACATAACTTTAACATGTGAAAATAAGCTAGAACACCCAGTAGAATGGCTACAGGGAGCATGTACAAACACCACACAGATAGCAATCAAGATCAGGATCAAAGACAGGAGCCCAGATCAGTGATGCATCATTATTAACTGAAAAGATTTTTATTAAATTGCAGTTGCAAAGAAAATTTAATATAATTATCTGCTGCTCCACCATTTTAGTGCAGACAGTTACATTAAAGTCCACATCTTGGGATATGTAAGAAAATTCCTTCATTTAGGCTCCAACAGAAACTCAACCGAATTTATATCAATTAAGATATTTTTTAGGTTTTCCAAATTGCCCAAGCATCAATCCAAAATGATGATTACTAAATATTAAATGAAGACTATTTGGATTTCAAAAGCATGTAAGAGCGACTGCCAATGAGCCCTACTTCTGTGAAAACGTTCGGTTGTTCTGGGGAAGGCCAGTAGTTTATTTTGTTTAGGTACTTGTTGGACTATCTTAGCTTTGTGAATGATTGCCCAATGGAACTGAGGGCCACCTCAAATTTCAAATGCAGCTCTCTTTTTAGATTCAGCTGCTTATGTGTTCTGATGATTCTTGAAAAAACTATTTTGTTTGTCGGGATGTAGGGGCATCCCAGACAAGGCCAAGATTTGTTGCCCATTCTTAATGTCCTCTGGAAAGGTACTAGCGTGCAGCCAACTAGAAATGCTGCTGTCCTGATAAGGGTTCGCCCACTGTGTTGTTGATTATGAAGTTTCAGGATTAGTTTAGTTTATTATAACGTGTACATTGAAAAGGTTTTGTTGCGTGCTAACCAGTCAGCGGAAAGATAATACACGATTACAATCGAGCCATCCACAGTGTACAGATACATGCTGAAGGGAATAATGGTTAGTGCAAGATAAAGCCAGTAAAGGCCGATCAAAGATTGTCCGAGGGTCTCCAATGAGGTAGATAGAAGTTCAGGATTGCTCTCTAGTTGTGGTGGATGGTTCAGTTGGATTGGTAACAGCTGGGAAGAAACTGTCCTTGAATCTGGAGGTGTGCTTTTTTCGCATTTCCATACCTTTGCACAATGGGAGAGGGGAGAATAGGGAGTGCGGTCTTGGATGGAGTTGTTTCCAAACCATGCTGTGAAGTGTCCCTTTAAAATGCTTTCTCTGGCACATCTGTGAAAGTTGGTGAGAGTTGTTGGGAACATGCCAAACTTCTGAAGCCTTCTAATGAAAGTAGAGGTGTTGGCGTGCTTTATTGGCCATTGCTTCAATTTGGCTGGTCCAGGAAAAGTTGTTGGTGATATTTGCTCCTAGTTACTTCACTTTGGCGCCATCAATGCAAACCGGGGTATGTGTACCGCTTCCCCTCCTGAAGTCGATTACTATCTTCATTGTCTTGCTAACATTGAGAGAAAGGTTGTTGTCTCAACACCAGGTCATGAGGTTCTTAACCTCCCTCCTGTACTCCGTCTCATCATTTTTTGATATCCGGCTCACAATGGCGGTGTCATCTGCGAATTTGAGAATTGAATTAGATTTGTACATGGCTGCACAGTTGTGGGTGTATGAGGAAAAAAAGGGGCTGAGAACGCATCCTTGCAGAACACTAGTGTTGAGGATTATTGTATAGGATGGTGGGCCTCCTATCCTCATTGATTGGAGTTCATTGGTCAGAATTTAGGCACAGAGGCGATTAAATTGAATTCCCTTATCAGGAAGATGTGTATCTTGAAATACTGTTGGAGCTGCAATCATCCAGGCTGGTGGAGAATATTCCATCATACATTCGATTTGTGGCTTGCAAATGCTGGAAAGATTTTTGGGTGTCAGGAGGTACATGACTCATCACCAGATATTGAACCTGTGCCCTGTTTTTGCCTTGTTGCAACATAGAAACATAGAAAATAGGTGCAGGAGTAGGCCATTCGGCCCTTCGAGCCTGCATCGCCATTCAATATGATCATGGCTGATCATCCAACTCAGTATCCTGTTCCTACCTTCTCTCCATACCCCCTGATCCCTTTAGCCACAAGGGCCACATCTAACTCCCTCTTAAATATAGCCAATGAACTGGCCTCAACTACCTTCTGCAGCAGAGAATTCCAGAGATTCACCACTCTGTGTGAAAAAAGTTTTCCTCATCTCGGTCCTAAAAGATTTCCCCCTTATCCTTAAAGTATGACCCCTTGTTCTGGATTGAGTTTCCATGGTAATGCCATCAAAATTCAAGGGTAAATGAATGGACACTCTTGTTTGAGATGGTCATTAACAAGCACTTTTGTGATGCCAATGTTACTTGGCACTTATCGGCCCATTCCTGACTGTTTTCTGCCTGCAGTTATGCAGTACATCATTTGCGAAGTGGCGGTGAACTCAATCGAATATTGTACAATGTTTACTGAATGCCTTCACTTCAGATCTTGTGATGCGAGGAACATCATTGATGAAGAAGCTGATGATGGTTGAGCCAAGTGCACTGTCCTGAAGAACTCTGAGAGTAATATCCTGGGGCTGGGATGATTGACCAATAACCACAGCTACTTTCTTTTTGGGATGTATGACACCGACTATTGGTGTGTTTTCCCCTTAATATTAGCCACTTTAAAACTAATATCAGCTAATGGATGCTGACGTTGATGACCAGTACATCTCTTGATTCATTGAAGCCTTGGACAAAATGATCAGAGAATACTTAGTACTTTATTGAAAGACATTGCCAATTATTTTAGATTTTCAGCATTTTCAGATTTTATTTTGATTGCCAATAAAAGTCACATTGTCACATTTGTTTGAATTGTATCTAGCTGCATAATGAGGAATAGAGCTTCATCCAAAGATAGACACAACATGCTGGAGTAACTCAGCGGGACAGGCAGCATCTCTGGAGAGAAGGATGAGGGATGCTGCCTGTCTCGCTGAGTTACTCCAGCATTTTGTGTCTATCTTTTGTTTAAACCAGCATCTGCAGTTCCTTCATACACATTTCTTAGAGCTTTATCGAATACTGGAAATGCTAATCAGACTGCCTCCCTAGCCCATACCCTACCATGCCACGATAGCTATTTGCTGAGGACATTTCCCTTTACGTGGTGAATTTACATGTGCATACATGCACACAGACATTTCTTGCAAATCAGTTGCAATCACTTGAGTCAGCCTTCATCAAATACAATTTGACAGGAGGGCAGTCAACAAGCTGTGTTATAATTTGAAGCCTGCCCTTCAGGCAACACTTCACACAATGACAGACCTCTCTGTTGTGAGTAAGTTAATTTTATGCTACAGTATATGATCTTCAGAATGGTCAGACTCAGCAGGTCAAGATGCATTTCTGAGCTCTATATCCAGGTTTAGTTTAGAGATACAACGTGGAAATAGGCTAGACAATTACTAGATTAGATTGTTATCTGTCCATTAATGCTCTAAACGGGCTACTGCAACTTTGTAAGTCAGGATTGATATGTTTGCAACTGTTAACGGCTGGAGAGAACCAAAAAATAAATATTGTTGCTCTGAGATATCTGAAATAGAAACAGAAATTGCTTGAAACAGGTCATAGGATAGACAGTGTTTTTAGAAAGGGAAACTGAAAAAAACATTCCAGGTTTGCCTGGGCGCAGCAGTAGAGTTGATGCCTTACAGCGCTTACAGCTCCAGACACACGGGTTCGATCCCAACTATGGGTACTGTCTGTTTGAAGCTTATACAACCTCCCCGTGACTGCGTGGGTTTTCACTGAGATCTTCAGTTTCCTCCTACACTCCAAAGACTTACAGGTTTGTAGGTTAATTGGCTTGGTATAAATGTATTGTGCCTAGCGTGTGTAGGATAGTGTTCATGCGTGGGGAACGCTGGTCAGAGTGGACTCGGAGGGCCGAAGGTCCTGTTTCCGCACTGTATCTCTAAACTAAACCTAGATATACAACTCACAAATGCATCTTGACCTGCTGAGTGTTTGCAGCAGTTTCTGTTTTTATTACAGCCACCAAGTGTCTGAATTCCCCCCCCAAAATGTAGTAAGATTTCTAAACAGACCCTCAAAATGAAAAATATAGTATTTATTAACTGAACTATGGAATATTGTAATTGATTATAAGATGTCCCAATAATAGCCATGGTGCTTTTAATTCATGAGTTCATATTGATGCCACTCCCAAAATGGTGACATGTTCTTTTGAGATCATTACTTACTGTGAGTTTTGGTGTTAGTTTGACACTCTTATTCTGATATCAAAACAAGGTATAGGAGCATCCTGTAACACCTACATGCCATTACATAGAACATAGAAAGGTACAGTACAGGAACAGGCTTTTTGGCCTACAATGTCTGTGCTGAACACAATGCCAAAATAAACTAATCTCATCTGCTCCACACTCCTCAGTTCCCTGCACATCCATCTTTCCATGTGAATACCACTTAAATGCCACTATTGTAACTGTTTTTGCCACTACTACCAGCAGCGTTTTCCAGACACCAGCCACCCTCTCGGTAAAAACTTGCCCCATACATCTCCTTTACAATTTGCCCTTTCACCTTAAAGTTATGCCATCTTGTCTTTGACATTTCCCCCCCACCCCAGGAAAAAGATTCTGAATGTCTTCCATGATTTTATACACATCTGTATCGTCAACCTCTAATCCTCCAAAGAAAGTTTGTCCAACCTCTTCTTATAGCTAATGCTGTCTAATCCAGGCAGCATCTTGGTCAAGGACACAAAGTAACTCAGCATGTCAGGCAGCATCTCTGGTGAACAAGGATAGGTGATGTTTCTGGTCCAGTCCTTTCTTCAGGCTGAAGAAGGGTCCCGATTTGAAACGTCACCTATCTATGTTTTCCAGAGATGGTGTCTAACCCATTGAGTTACTACAGCACTTTTTGACTTTTGTGTAAATTAGCTTCTTCAATTCCTTGTTTCAGCGTTCTGGTAAAACTCTTCTACAACCTCTCCACAGCCTCCATATCCTTTCTGCTCATATTGAATATATGGTTGAAAGGGCCAGGGAAGGAATATAGCAAAGGGACAAATGGGACAACAATATCAAAGTGAAATGACAGGAAGAATGGATTCATTCCTTGAGGCAAAATTCCTTGCAGTGGGAAGTTTTATGTACGGGGAAAGGTAAAATATTGGTAAAATATTAGTGTGCCGGGAACCTAACTCCAATTCATTAACCTCTATATTTAACTGTGATCTAACACTATGTGTGCTGTGACTATGTGTGCTGTGACCTTCCGAGAAATCAGCGGGTTGTCACTTTCAATATGTTAATCACTCAATTACTATGATACTAATTTTGTAGTTTATCTTTGAAACCATGGATTTCCCTGCATTTTTAAACCTGCCCGTGAAAATAGAAACCAATAGTATTTGAAGAGAATGAGACCATTACATGGAACAATGCCAAAGGCATTAACTGCTTGTGTGAAAAGCACTGTTCATAAAATCTCTACTGAGACTTTACCACATATTTGGACATTTGAAGATCTGATATGTACTTTGGAGATCTGATCTACGACTTAATCTCTGCTAGTTTGGCGATCGGACAAAAAGAAAAATGACGAGAAACATTGCACTAATAATGTCTCTAGCATTGGTAAACTGCTGCTCAGATATGTGCAGCTCCACAGCAGAAAGATGCAGCTTGCCAAAGGTCATATCTTCATCGCAGGGTGATTATGGAAAACAAGATCATAAAGAACAATACATGTGTAAGAAAGAACTGCAGATTCAGAAATGCAGTGGTCAAAAAGGCTTTTGGCACATTGGCCTTCATCAGTCAGAGTATTGAGTATAGATGTTGGGAGGTCATGTTGTAGTTGTATAAGACATTGGTGAGACCGCATTTAGAATATCGTGTTCAGTGCTGGGCACCATGTTACAGGATAGATATTGTCAAGCTTGAAATGGTCCAGGAAAGATTTACGAGGATGTTGCCAGGACTGCAGGGTATGAGCTATAGGGAGAGGTTGAGGAGGCTGGGTCTCTATTCCTTGGAGCGCATGAGGATGAGGGGTGATCTTGTAGAGGTGTACAAAATCATGAGAGGAATAGATCTGGTAGATGCACAGAGTCTCCTGCCCAGAGTAGGGAAATCGAGGACCAGAGGACATAGGTTCAAGGTGAAGCGGAAAAGATTTAATAGGAATCCGAGGAGTACTTTTTTCACACAATGGGTGGTGGGTGTATGGAACAAGCTGCCAGAGGAGGTAGTTGAAGCTGGGACTATCCCATCGTTTAAGAAACAGTTATACAGGTAAATGGATAGGACAGGTTTGGAGAGATATGGACCAAGCGCAGGCAAGTAGGACTAGTGTAGCTGGGACATTGTTGGTCGTGCTGGGCTGAAGGGCCTGTTTCCACGCTGTATCACTCTATGGGATGCTGGTTCACACCAAAGCTAGACACAAAATGCTGGAGTAACTCTGTGGGTCTGGCAGCATCTCCGGAGAAAAGGAATAGGTGACCAAGGTTTGAGACCCTTCATCAGAATCTGATCATCTGATGAAAGGTCGTGACCCAAAACGTCACCTATCCCTTTACTCAGTAGGTGCTGCCTGACCAGCTGAGTTACTCCAGCATTTTGTGTCTATGTTTAAGAACAATACATCTTCCAGTTACTCAATTGTACCTTTGTGGAAATAGAACAATAATCGTGGAAGACTGTCAAATTTAAGGAAGACGTCACAAGGGTCGAATATACATTAGCCCATGGACCCTCTGTTCTTGGATTTCCTTTGAATTTGCAGTGGTCTTGCTTTCCTGGTGTGAAAGTATGTAAATAAGTAATTACAATGATTTTCTCATCTAGGCCCCAGCCAATCCTTAACGTGCAAGATAGCTTTGAATGCAGAAAGGTGGATCCGAAATGCTGGAGTAATTCAGCGGAACAGGCAGCATCTCTGGAGAGAAGGAATGGGTGATGATTCAGGTCGAGACCCTTCTTCAGAATGCTGAAATGTTGGTACTTTGTTTCAAAAGGGATAAAATAATGTAAGAATAGGAGCTGGTCAATTGTGTCCTTAATCCTGCACAACTACTCAAGAAATCCTAGCCTTAGGTGATTTGAATCCAAAAGATTGACTTTGTCCAGTGATGCTTTTTTTAACATCTTTAGATGGCAGGTCTATCAGCCTCAGATTTTAAGTTAGCAATTGATCTTGCACTACTTCTAGCTCATGGAAATGTGTCTCAGCCATTGATGATTATTATCTGTAGAATGCTTCCTAATTTCATTCTTGAAAAATCTGGGTCTATTAATTAAATTCTGGTCCTTGTCCTGTAACTGTCCTTAAAAATCTTGACAATTACACATTGACCTTCTAGGTTCTGGGAAATGCAGGTTTAGTTTGTGTAATATCTCGCATTATTTTACTATTATAAAACAATAATGACAGCATTTTGATACCCGTTGATTGTTACAGTAATAGCCATTATAAACAGGATGTTGTTTGGTCTGGATGATAGGAGTATGTTACACAAATTCTGACAGTTCGAAGCATAAACATAGTTTGTTTTACAGTGATATCTTACCACATGTAACTCTAGTATTACAGAAAGTGCCCTTGACACATTGAGACTTTCTAACTTATACTACTAACTTATAGTATTTAGGTTTTTACACTACAGCAGAAATAACCTTGTAGTATGACAGGCCCTACATCATTGTCAGTTGTGATACTCAATGTCCTACATCACCAATGATTGTGGTGCCCCTGTTTCATGCAGTTTTTCTTTAATCATCACAATGAGGTCTGAACTTCCCCATTTTAAAGAAATTGACATTTTCACTTCAAAAATATTACATCAAATCTTCAGCATTTAATGATGATGGCAAAGCAGCAAGCAAAAATAGGAGCAGTGTTGCTTTTCTTTTTTAATACCATTCTGGTCTTAACTGCCTACTCTGAATATTGGACAGTCACGACAATGTTAGATCAATAAAATAAGCTGTTTGGATATTCATACTTCAAAACAGAGGTATTTCGCATAAGCAACAACTGACTATTTGCTATAAGTATAGTTAAAAGCCACATGACAATACAAAACCAAGGAAGTATTCATAAACTCCCCACCTTTATCTTAATGATCACCTTTACTTCACAAGCTTGTGATGATGTTGCTCCTTTTTAATTTCCGTCAGTATTACGATATTTCACCAGGGATATTTCAGTTACTTGGCAATCACTGATATATTCTTGATGATATAACAAGCTTGAGAATGATACCAAATTCCTTATTAAAATGACCAAATGTCATCAGGTGTATGGAATAGCCGAGAGTTCTTGATTAGTGCGGGTGTCAGGGGTTACGGGGAGAAGGCAGGAGAATGGGGTTGAGAGTGAGAGTTAGATCAACCATGATTGAATGGCAGAGTAGACTTGATGGGCTAAATGGCCTAATTCTGCTCCTATCACTTATGAACATGAGTTGGAGGGTTTCACGTAATCAGAGAGGAGGAGCAGGAGTCTGATGAGTCTTAGCTCCACTTCCTGTGTAGCAAGAAAATATTTCTTCATGTTAGGAGACCAAAACTGCTTTGCTCACTATAACCAAGGTGTGGTCTCACCAAGTCCCTGTACAATTGCAGTTAGACATCAGTGGTCTTGTACTCAAGACCTCTTACAACTAAGCTCAGCAAAATTTCTTACAGTTAAGTTAATAATTTACCAATTTTGCTTCCTGCTTTTGCCAACAAAGTGTACAAGCTCACATTTATCTATATTATACTGCATCTGCATGCATTTATTCATTGCTCAAATCATTCTGGAGCCTCTCCGCATCCTCCTCACAATCCCATTCAGCTTTGTGTACTCTGCATGTTTGGATGTGTTACATTTACTTCCCTCATCTAAATCATTGATATATTGTGAATAGTGGAGGGTCCAATCACTGAACCCTGCAGTAGCTCACTAGTTACCCAGTACATGGAAAAAACATATTCCCAATCTCTGTTTCCTGCCTGGAATGTACAGAATCTTCCCATACCTCCAGTGTCCCCCTCCCTTACTCTCAGTCTGATGAAGGGCCTCGACCCGAAACGTCACCTATTCATTTTCTCCAGTGATGCTGGCTGACCCGCTGAGTTACTCCAGCATTTTGTGTCTATCTCCAATATAAAACCAACCTGCAGTTCCTTCTTACACACAATCTGATGGTACTGGTTAGATTCTTTTCTTCCATTAAGGTCCACATTTTAGAAAATGAACAGTTCATATGTTCAGGAAATCCAAAGTCATTGCGCAGTTAGCGATATACTTTTTGAGGGCCGTTAATTCTCTAATATCAAGGGGGTTTGTCTTTTTTTGGCATTACATCCATTCTTCCCTATGTTTCTATGATGAACATACGGGTTATTTTCATTAATTGCAAGCTGTTGTTGTATCAAAGTCAAAAGCCTTTTGTGCTTGTGTGTAGATAAGAGACCTTTAACTGGTCATCCTTGCAAATGGTGTAAATTTGGCATGGAACTTAGTGCAAGATTCACCGGCTTGTGTCATTTTTGGAGGTTGCTTCACATTGATGTACAAAAAATATTGTCAACAAGTTATGCTGTAAATATTTTCCTGCACATTGAGCTTTATTAAATATATAATGACTGGCTAAATAATAATAACAAAAATAATAAAGTCCATTTTAATTTAATTTATATTTTGGTAGTGCACGTAGAATAGACACATATTCAAGGATACATTTGTACTTATTTAATTATGTCTAATTTAATTAATGCAGCCATAAAATAGATCTAATAGCAAGTGAGTTATTCATTCGGTTGGGGTGGAGAGGTGGAATATAATTTTCAGTTTCTTTGCTGCAGTATACATCAGTCTTTGTAGTTCAGAATATATTAACATAACCTTCAATGTATCTTAGTGTGAAGTTAGCTAAAGTACAGTTGTGTAAGTAGAACCAGTCCGCTGTTCAACTTTGTGGTTTCTTTTCCAACATATCCAATGTTCTTTTGAAGTACATTGGGGTAGCCAAGAAAAGAAAAGTAAACAAATAATTTAAAATATAGACCTAGAGGAGCAGAAATGGTTCCCTGCTCCATCACTCTCCCACCCCAGTGCTTGCATTGGAAGTATTGCCAGCAGACCGATCTGTTCAATTCTCTCAACAGTGACTGGGCACTCCTGCTGGAGGATGGCAGGTTCTTGCAGCTTGCTACAAGTATTTAGGCATGAGACATTTCTTGCAGCATATCAATCTCTCAGGACCAATATATGTGTTGGTGGTGGTTGGCGGTGATGGTGAACAATTTTGGTTTCTGGCTTCATATCTCACAACAAAACATCAATTCAAAATTCAACTGATAATTTCTGAAAATTGGAACAATATTAAGTCAAGAAAAGACAATATCCATTCATCCCTCTTTCTATCCTTGATCTGTCTCTCCCAGACTTTCTTCAAGTCTGGTTTGACCATTCACTTTCATTTACCTTTCTGTCTTAAATTCAGTCTCTATCCTTCTCTTGGTGAGCCTCAAACAAATAATACACCATGCCGAACAGTTCTAATATATGGCGCATATATGTAAATTAGTCCGTCCATTAAAACAATTAGTTTGGTATTGCAGCATTTCAGTGTGATGTACAAGTTCAGGAGCATAGCTTTATTGTAGAGGAGCAATATTGGAAGTGAGTCAAAGATGAACCATTACCTCTTGGCAGAGTTGAATTTGCATAACTTCATAATAACAATATTTATTATTTATTCTCAACAACACAATTTACAACTATAATGGTTATAATACCTGGTTATCTATAATTAAGGCTGTTCATTGGGTTACAAGTTTAATTAGCTTTTCATATGAAATTGCGAATAGTCCTGTTCTCAGATTCCTTGAAAATCATTACCTCAATACCTTGAACACCTCAATACCTACAATGTGGATAGGTACCCCTAAACTGGCACCAACCTATTCCTCCAATAACACATTTATATCTATAACACACTATCTCATTTTAGTATGCCCATATATGTTTGTGACCGGCATTAGCTTTTCAGGATATCCAATCAATTTCATGATGGTGGTCACAGCTATTGATATGTTTGATATGTTAAAGGGCCTGTCCCACTTACGCGACTTTTTAGCGACTGTCTTCGACCTTCAAGCTCGAGGGCACTCGCCTGAAAAACCTTGTGCTGGATCGCCCGTCAGTGATGAAACTGCGAGCCGGATTGAGCGTCTGCACACACACTCACACACACACACACACTCGCACACACACACTCACACTCACACTCACACATCGCAAAGGCGGGGGCCAGGGAAAGCAGGGAACGCTGCCTGAAATTCACATCCACAATGAACAGGAAGGTAAAAGAAAGCTGGCACGATTATGGTAAGTCCTTTAGAGAGCGTGGGGGGGGGGGGGGGGGGGGGGAGAGAGAGGGAGAGAGGGAGAGAGAGAGAGAGAGAAGGGAGGAGAAGGAGTGGAGACACTTTTAAGAAGCCAGCCAACCTTTAATAAAGATTAGTGGGCATTTAACATTACCGGTCGATTTACTTACCTTTTTTTTTCTCAACAAGCGACCTACTACGACCTACCTCGACTAATCCTACAAGTAAAAAAATATTGATTTTTTCCATGGCGACCTTTTTTACTCGTGGGCATTTTTCAGCATTTCCTTACTAGAAGTTACTGCACTTCTTGCTGATGGTTTGGTTACAACAGTTTCAAAACCTATTTTCAATTCTACATGTGTGATGCATTTTGACAAGCTTTAGATAGCTTATCTGTGAGGTTTCAAGTCAAGAGAGCTTATTGTCATGTGTCCCAGATAGGACAATGAAATTCTTGCTTGCTGCAGCACAACAGAATATTGTAAGCAAAAATACAGAACAGTTCAATATACACATAAATATGCAGATAAAGTGCAATAGGCTGTTACAGTTCAGAGTCTGTTTGTTGGTGAGCTTAATAGCCTGATGGCTGTAGGGAGGAAGCTGTTCCTGAACCTGGATGTAACAGATTTCAGGCTCCTGTACCTTCTGCCCGATGGTAGCGGAGAGATGAGTTTGTGGCCAGGATGGTGTGGGTCCTTGATGATATTGGCTGCCTTTTCGAGGCAGCGACTGCGATAGATCCCTTCGATGGTGGGGAGGTCAGAGACGCTGATGGACTGGGCAGTGGTTATAACTTTCTGCATCCTTTTCCACTCCTGGACACTCAAGTTGCCGAACCAAGCCAAAATGCAACCAGTCAGCATGGTCTCTACTGTGCACCTGTAGAAGTACTTTGACATACTGACTCTCCGTAATCTTCTCAGGAAGTAGAGGTGCTGATGTGCTTTCTTTATAATTGCATCAGTGTGCTGGGACCAGGAAAGATCTTTGGAAATATGCACGCTCAGGTATTTGAAGTTCTTGAACCTTTCCACAGTCGTCCCGTTGATATAAACGTGATTGTGGGTCCCTATCCTACCCATTCCAAAGTCCACAATCAGTTCCTTGGTTTTGCTGGTGTTGAGAGCCAGGTTATTGTGCTGGCACCATATAGTCAATCGATCGATCTCACTTCTATACTCTGACTCGTCTCCATCAGTGATTTGTCCCACAACAGTGGTGTCGTCGGCGAACTTGATGATGGAGTTCGCACTATGACTGGCTACGCAGTCGTGAGTATAGAGTGAGTAAAGCAGGGGGCTGAGCAGCCTTGAGGTTCTCCCGTGCTGATTGTTATCAAGGATGACACATTTCCACCAATACGGACAGATTGTGGTCTGTGGATGAGGAAGTCAAGGATCCAATTGAAGAGGGATGAGCAGAGATTCAGATCTGAGGGCTTAGTAGCCACCTTGGAGGGAGGATTGTATTAAATGCCGAGCTGTAGTCAATGAATAACAGCCTGACAGATGAGTTGTTGTTGTTGTTCAAGTGGTCCAGAGCGGAGTGGAGAGCCGGTGAGATCGCATCCACCGTTGATCTCTTATGGCAGTGAGCGAACTGCAGTGAGTCGAGGTTCATGTCGAGGTAGATGTCGAGGTAGAAGTTGATATGTGCCATAATCAGCAATTTTGCTTTGTTTTAAGCATGTTTAGAATTGATTGCATTTGGTGTGCATTCCTAATAGGTTAGTTACTAATAAGCAAACCTGTTAGGAAGATGTGACCAAGACAAGATATGATGTGAATTCGAAAATCCTCCAATGTAAGGAAAAGAAGAGACAGACTGCAAATTCATCTTCGTTCAAGGAAGATATGTTACTTATCATGGATAATATACAATATTCATCTGAGTAGTTTGGGACTATACTCTATGCTGGGCTAATAAAAAAGGATAATATTGCTTTAATGACCCATGGAATTACAAATAAAGCAGACGCTCGAAAAAATGAAACTTTGTTTACAGTTATCCAGGTTTATAAGGCTATCCCTGTCTCATCAGCTAATGGACTCGCCATTAGAAGAGTGGTATTAATGTTAAACAAACACAACTAATATTACATTAGGTGCATTGACACATACATTTATTTATGCATTTCTAATGAATGAAGACAGTGCTTGGATTAATTGAACAAGATGCCTCATCCAATTTACAGGAAACGCCTGGAAAATATGATTAAACTAGAACATTTTCTCCATATTTAGATTATTAATCCCCACACTTTTAGGTACTGGAAAAAAATGTTTCACTCAATGGAAATTATATTAGTGCTTTATCCTTTCAGACTTCATAAACTGCACTATATTCTCAATCTGGCACAATGTCCGAGATATTGGAAGCTATAAATTAACAAGGCGTTCCAGAACAACGAAGAAAACTATTTAATGGGAATGGTTGTCCTAGTATATTAAATAGGACACAAGTTTTGCTCAAATATCTTTCTGATTTAAATTGTTAAAAAGGGAAATTATGAACTAATAATGTCGTAAAAGGAATATTTAATTTTCATCCAGCAAATGCATTATTAATGGCCTAAATGTAGTGACAATTGGATATATGATAAAAAATAAATTAACCACCACTTCACAATCTGGCACAATTTAGTAATTGATACTGTGGATGGAATGGCTGGGCTGAGGGAACAGCCAAGCTGTAGCTGGGACCACATTAGAGGAGGGACCAGGCTGGTGGCAGGACATGCTGAGGGGTTCGTGTTGAGGGAGGGGTAGGTGACAGAGTTGCTGGGCCAACTCTTAACCAATCAGCTTATTAAAGATGCTAGTAATTGTATATTTGTTATTGTATAATAGGGCGGACTGAAAGGAAGGTGAAAAGAGAGCAGAGATGAGGAAGAAATTCACTTCTCTGAGGTGTTGTGTATCTTGAGTTTTTTATTCCAGAGAGCAGTAGATACAGAGCCAGGTAGGTTGAGACATGCAGATTTTTGGACTACACGGGAATCAAAAATCAGGCGATCAAGCAGGAAAGTTTTGAGGCTAAAGGGGCTGTCCCACTTACGGGTCCTTGGCACGCAAATTACGCGACCTCATGGTTGCGTTGAGCCGAGACGGTCGAGCGAAGGTTGGGCGCGATTACATGCGTACGCACAACTGTCTAGACAGGCTGACGCCATTTGAAGATGGACACAAAGCTGGAGTAACTCAGCATTTCTGGAGAGAAGCAATGGGTGACGTTTCGTGTCGAGACTCTTCTTCAGTCTGAAAAGAAGGGTCTTGACCCGAAACGTCATCCATTACTTCTCTCCAGAGATGCTGCCGGTCCCGCTGAGTTACTCCTGCATTTTGTGTCTATTTTCAATTTTCTTGGCCCCGCTCTGGGAGTAGAAGTAGGGGCGGATCTGGACCGCAACGGCCGTGAGCCCCAGGCCGAGTTCGATGATAGTTTACCTGCTTCTGCTGCTGTTTTAGGTGAGATGTTACGTTGGGCCAGGGTCTTGGGCCTGTCCCACTTTGGCTGCCGTTGGCGTGCAAAGATTTTGTTCACTGCAAGAATTTTGGAGCCCCGCGTGATGTCGGGACCAGCCCCGCACAACTCCATACCCCTCCGCGCTTCTAAGTGGGACCGGCCCGGCGCAGCCATACGGTGCCCGTAGGCCTCAAGCAACCACGAGGTCATGTAATTTGCGAGCCAAGGATGCGTAAGTGGGACAGGCCCTTAAGAATCACATTAGGCCCGATTGAATAGTGGTGCTCTCATAGCAAAATAGCATTCTACACTCTTCATATCCAATTTCACAAGGTCTTATAAGGGGAAATTGTTCAAAAACTGAAGGTAAATTGTGGTAAAACGATTCTTTCATTGTAACTTGAGTATTAACCTGGGCATTGAGTACAGAAATTCTGATGTTATATTACAAATGCATATTACATTATATTGCAACTGCTGTGTGCAGTGGTAGAGTCGCTGCCTTACAGCACCTGCAGCGCCGGATACCCAGGTTCGATCCCAACTACGGGTGCTGTCGGTATGGAGTTTGTACGTTCTCCCCGTTATGGCATGGGGTTTCCTCTGAGTTCTTCGGTTTCCTCCCACACTCCAAAGGCATACAGGTTTACAGGTTTACAAGTTAATTGGTTTGGTATAAATGTAAATTGTTCTTAGTGTGTGTGTGTGTGATAGTGTTAATGTGTGGGGATCGTTGGTTGTTGCAGACTCGGTGGGCTGAAGGGCCTGTTTCCACGCTGTATCTCTAAACTAAACTAAACTAAGCTAAGTCATTGGTGAGATGACATTTCAAATATTGTGTACAGTTCTTATCTCCTTACCAGAGGAAGGATGTCATGAAGCAGGACAGTGTGCAGAAAAGATTCACAAATGTTTTACCAGGTCTGACAGTTATCAGGAGAGGCTGGATAGCCTGTGCCTTTTTACCTCTGTAGTGTCGGAGGTTGAGTGGCAATCTTATAGAGGTATAAAATCAATAAGGGACATGGATAAGATAGATGTCAGTCTTTTTCTTAGGGTAGGGTAATCTATACCTAGAGGGCTTAGATTTAAGGCGAGAGGAGAAAGATTTGAAAGGGACCAAAGGATCAACACTTTCAAACAGATGTTGGTAGGTATATAGAATGAATTGCCAGAGGAAATTGTAGAAACAGCATTGGAGCTGCAGATGGAGTTCTAAGAGATAACATTAACTTGAGAGATAATTTCAAGGGAAATAAATATTTTGTGACTTTGCATTGCCATTCTGTGTTTGTTAGTGGGATTGAGTCAGATTGTAGTTGGAGATTTGATGTAAATGTTGCGCATTCACTCCAAAGTTAAGGACAAAGATTTAATTGGGCACATGCTCGGGTCCTGTACAAATGTTGATAAATCATCACGCATTCCTGCAAATGTATCAACCTAACTATTTTCCTGTTAATTTGAAAAGATGTTGAATTCACCAATGCATATATATTCTAACACCATAAAAGCTCTGCTGTTGTGCTCGAGCAATCTCCTATAGGTTTACATGTGGTTTATTATATAAGCACAGAAAGAGGTCCATTATCTTCTTTCTCTTCCTGGACCCTTTCATGAGTATAGGAATGATTTACATACTCCCCACATCTCTGGATTCTGAGATGACTCTTGAGTCGTATGCAGGGTCCAGAATGATAATCATAAACTTAGAGCAATTGGCTTAAACTAATTGAATCCAATTAGCTAGAGCTATTGCTGGTT
Organism: Leucoraja erinaceus; assembly: GCF_028641065.1. Classification (NCBI taxonomy): domain Eukaryota; kingdom Metazoa; phylum Chordata; class Chondrichthyes; order Rajiformes; family Rajidae; genus Leucoraja; species Leucoraja erinaceus. The sequence continues at coordinate 63,402,714 of NC_073381.1, read as the reverse complement.
TGACGCTATCTCTTCACAACAGCTCCTAATCAATAAGACTAGTCTTCTTCCCTTCTATCTTCCCAAAAGAAGATTTACCTTTAAACATGGGTCATTTATATGTTGCTTTGTCTCAGTAACTGCTATAATTGACTCTATTCAGATTACAGTTCCAGCAGTTTATTTCTAAGATAAATGAGTTATCACAACTAGGTACCATATAAAAAAGTAGATACAAAGTGCTGTAGTTACCCCAGCACTCTATCTATTTTGTAAACTAGCACCTGTGGTCCTTGTATTAAAATTATTGTTCTTTGACGTATCTTCAAAACTATTTTGTAATTAATTGATGCTGATGTGCCAAGTAAAATTATTTGGTAGTTTATCTATTTTAAACATTCGCTCAACCACTGCTCCCCAAAGGATGAACAACTTCACCCAATGTCAGTGGAATTAAAATGTTAAGATGAAAGTGAGTCTTCCTAAAAATCTTACCTTCCCACTGCAGAGTATCTTGGACAATACAGCTCACCCCTTCCATGACACACTGGTCAACCTGAGTAGTATCTTCAGCAAGAGACTGGTTCCACCAACATGCAGTACAGAATGCCACAGGTGACCTTTTTCCCTGTGGTCATCAAACTGTACAACTCCTCCTTCGATCGTGGGGTAGACTGACTGCCCTCTCTCCCTCCTCAACTTTTGCACAACCCCAATCCTTTCCTCTCGTCATTTTAATTTCATGTATCTCATGTATTATGACTGTTGACAGATCAATTTCCCTCTAGGAAGAATAAAGTTCTATCGCATTTTATCGTATCATATAACTTTGAATATAGCCTTGCTCTTTCTTTCTCTCTCTCTCACCCTCTCTCTCTTTCACTCTTCATTTCCCTCACTGTTCTTCAAACCATTGGATGTATTTATTGATCCTGTTGGACATCCTGGCTAAACCCCATAGCATTGAAAGGTCACAGATGTTTTTATTTGCACCCTTGCACATCAATGCATAAGCCAGTATCTGTCATGGGAGAGGGGGAGTTTGCTATGTATCACCATCTGTTTCCACATGCAATATCAGTATTGTTCCATACTGACCAACTTTCATACGATTGTCCATGTCAAAAAGCTCAATAAAAATGGCTGATGGACAGAACTAAACCATGTAGGATTACCATTGCATAGTGAGGCTAACAGTTGAGTAGTAGATATGTCCAGAGCTCTGTGCTACTTGTACTTTGACTGTACCTTCCTTTCTTCAGTAATAATATGACCTTTGCTAACAGATTTCTTGACTGGTTGCTTTTTAAAGCATCTCCTTATAATTCTGCCGACATTATTATACGATTGAATTCGATAAGGATATAACGCAGCTTGCGAATATCTATACGACTGATTTGTTTTCTGTTAAATCTTTCACATCATGGCAATATAATGCATTTTTATTGCAATATGTTAGAAGAATGAAGTTCAGTGAAAGAGCCAGTTGGTCTGTGTGTTGGAAGAATGTTGTTTCTTCTGGATAAATCTGTATAATCACCTTGCTTAGGATCAAATGTTCACTGATATTTCATTGTAATACCACTAGGAAATGCACAATAACCCAATTAGCTGCTAGTGTGAAAATATTTGTCCTGGTGGTTATTCCAAGAAACAATTATTGGAGAAAATATTGTAAGACCGTAAGTCTCAAAGGATCAGTAAAAATAAATAATACAACCTGAAGTAAAAGCAAAACACAGACAACATGTTTTTTTATCTGTTGTATTATGAATATTATTGACGTTTTACCAATGCATTTTTATTACCAACAGTTTCAGGTCAATGGTAAAAACATGCAAACTACCTTCACCTAATGTTTTGGTGGATAATTACATCCAGTAAAACAAGATTATCATTCCTTGGAGATGAAATTAGTTTGCACCAGTGTATCGTTACAAACTATGCCCAGGCACTTTTGGAACTAGTTCTTGACAAGATTCAATTGGCATAAGGAGATAAAGGATGAAAAAAAATAAAAACATTAAAAAAAAGCAATGTTTTTCAACTTCGTATCTAATGAAATGAGGGGGAAGAGAACAGAATCAACAGACACAATGTTGGATAAATTATTGAATATTGAGACATATCTTTCCATTGTAAGTTGATTTCTAACATATAGAATCAAAGATATTTGAATTTTAAAATAACATTTACAAGGCAGAAAACTTGATTTGTATTTGAAAATATCAACAGTTAAAATTTTGGTATGAACATCCTGAAATTAACCTCAAAAAGGGCACAAATATTATTCATGCAGTCTTGAACTGGATGTCACATTTGTAGTAACTGGCAAAATATATGGGGGAGAATTGAGATGATGTGCTTTTGTAAAATGAAGAATAATTTAGATCACGGTGGCGCAGCAGTGTAGTTGCTGCCTTACAGCGAATGCAGCGCTGGAGACCAGGGTTTGATCCCGATTACGGGTGCTGTCTGTATGGAGTTTGTATGTTCTCCCTGTGACATGCTTGGGTTTTCTCCGAGATCTTCTGTTTCCCCCACATTCCAAAGACGTACAGGTTTGTAGGTTAATTGGCTTGGCAAATGTAAAATTTTTCCCTCGTGTAGGATAGTGTTAGTGCGGGGTCACTGGTCAGCACGGACCTGGTGGGTCGAAGAGCCTGTTTCCGTGCCTAATCTCTAAACTGAATTTGTATTCTAATAGATTAGTTGAAGTCAAGGTCCAATAACAACTTTGAAGAGGGATAAATAGAAACAAAGAACTGCAGATGCTGGTTTATACCAAAGACAGACACAAAGTGCTAGAGTTACACAACGTGTCCGGCAGCATCTGTGAAGGAAAACGACGGGTGATGTTTCGGGTTGGGACCCTTCTTCATATTCCAAAGGGAATTAGATATGCCTACAAATAAAACATAAACTACAATTGTTATGAGGAAAATACTGAAATCTGGGGTGAATTCGACATTTTACAACGCCGTCATATTTGATTGGCCAAACGCCTCTGGTGATATGATAATTCAAACCAGTTTCTAGTGCCATATTTTCTTCCTTAAAAATGTCCCTCTGCTTGATTGGAATAAAAAAAAACAAATTCCTCACTGATTTGATCAACTATTTACTATGCTTAGCACCAGATGGCAGTATATGTCACATGAGAATGACTATTACATTGAAGTTGTTAATTTGTCCCTCAACTACTGGATTGCTGGTAGTGGTAAGAATAGACTTGTGGAGGGTGATAGGTTGTTTGGCTTCTTCTAGCTAAGTACTGATTGTTGCAATGCATAATAAATCAATGCATAATAAGTGATAATCATTACGGGAAACTTCAAGGCTGCATCCTCAGCCTCCTGCTCTACTCACTCTATACTCATGACTGTGTAGCCGGACATAGTGCAAATTCCATTTTCAAGTTCGCTGACACCACCACAGTTGTGGGACGAATTACAGATGGTGATGAGTCAGAGTATAGAAGTGAGATCGACCGACGGACCATATGGTGCCAGCACAACAACCTGGCTCTCAATATCAGCACAACCAAAGAACTGTTTGTGGACTTTGGAAGAGGAAGGTTGAGTACCCACAATCCTGTTTACATCAATGGGACGAGAGTCAAAACCTTCAAATTCCTGGATGTGCATATTTCTGACGATCTTTCCTGGAACCAGCATACTGATGCAATCATAAAGAAAGCACATCAGCTCCTATACTTCCTGAGAAGATTACAAAGATTGGGTATGTCAAAGAGGATTCTCTTGAATTTCTACAGGTGCACTGTAGAGAGCATACTGACTGGTTGCATCATGGCCTGGTTTGGCAACTTTAACGTCCAGGAGCGGAAAAAACTGCAAAAGTTGTAAACACTGGCTCTGACCTCCCCACCTTCGAAGGGCTCAATCGTAGTGGCTGCCTCAATGGCATCCAACATTATCAAAGACCCACACCATCCTGGCCACACGCTCATCTCACCACTGTTATCGGGAAGAAGGTATAAGAGCCTGAGAACTGTAACGTCCAGGTTCAGGAACAACTTCTTCCCTACAGTCATCAGGCTATTAAACACTACAACCTCATACGCTATGAACTACAATATATTATTATTATTATTATTATTATTGCACTGTTTTTGTTTTTCATGAGTTATATTATTTACTAGATCAAGTGCAGACCCATTGGGTCTGTTCCCCCAACGTGCGGTTGTTGGGGGGAGGCGGAATGCAGCTTCTCACACACTATCTTCCCCCCCCCACCCCCCCCCGCACTAACGCTAATTATCCCCCTTGATATTATATTAATATTATTAATTTGCTCCTTTTACCCCATAACCACCCTATCTACTGACGCATAGCCCCCAACTTGCAGTCACATCTAGCGAGGGGGGGGGGGGGGGGCGGGGTTAGAGAGTGAGGGCAGAGAGAGAAGGGGCAGAGACAGAGAGAAAGGGCGGAGACAGTGACAGAGACACAGAGAGAGGGGCAAGAGGGAGAGGGGGGTGGAGAGGAGGAGAAGAGGAAGGGTGGGTGAGGGGGGGGGGAAAGGTGGGGGAGGGTGAGAGAGAGGGGAGGAGAGTGAGAGAGGGGGGCTGTGAGGGGGGAGAGGGGAGAGGTGGGAGGGAAGAAGGTAGGGGGTAGGTGGAGGGGAGGGGTTTAGGGGGAGGGAGGGTGGGGGAGAGAGAGGGGGGGGGGGGGGGAGAGTTAGAAGGGGGAGGAGAGAAGGGGGGGGAGAGAGAGAGGGTGTGCTGAGAAGGGGGAGGGGAGAGGGGGGGAGGGGGGAGAGGGTGGGGAGAGGGGTGAGGGGGAGGGTGGAGGGAAGGGGGGGGGTTTAGGGGAGGGACGGTGGGGCAGGGGATGGAGAGGGAAAAAAAGAGGGGGGGAGAGAGAGGAGAGAGAGTTGGGGAGAGAGAGAGAGGGGGGGGGAGAGAGGGGGGGAGGGGAGAGAGGAGGGAGGAGGATGGGGGAGGGAGAGAGGAGGGGGAGATGAGGGGGGGAGAGAGAGGAGGGGGGAGAGAGAAAGGGAGAGAGACAGGGGGGGAGAGAGAGAGAGAGAGAGAGAAAGAGAGAGGGATAGAGAGAGAGATGTGCGGAGAGAGAGGAGGGGAGAGAGAGAGGGGGTGCCTTTTTACTTCAACCCGAACAACCATTTGCAGGCAGTGCTTTTTTCCTCAAACTAACCATATTTTCATTTTCAAACCACATTATGGGTACTCACAGCTGTGGAGACATTTGTTCAGTGTTATTCAGAGCTCTGATGGAGGCACACCACTTGCAGAGACTGATTGAGGCACACCACTTGCAGAGACTGATTGAGGCACACCAGTTCCTGGTTTTATAGGTCCCCCCCTCCCTCCAGCAGGGGCAGCAGAGAGAATGGGGAATTTTGTAAAAAACATTAATATCTCTGTCATTTTGCATCGACGGGAAAAATCCTCGGTACACATGCGGCGGAGGGGGGCTCTGAGTGAGGTGGCCAAAAATGACGGCCGTAGGTGGTGGCGTTCTCTCAGAAATCGCAGCACAGTAGGCCAAAAGCGGTCAAGAACAGAGATTTAGTAATATAGATATTATTTATTATGATTACATATTCTGTTGTGCTGCAGCAAGTAAGAATTTCATTGTTCTATCTGGGACATATGACAATAAAACACTCTTGATTCTTGAAATCTGACCAGGAGCACCTATAAAGTAGAGTAAGATGTCATGCCTCAATGACTACTGCCTGGTGGCATTAACTTCAGTGGTGATTAAGTGTTTTAAGAGGTTGGTTATGGTACATATCAACTCCTGCCTTAGCAAGAACATGGACCCACTATAATAATTTGCCTACCTCCACAATAGATCAAGGGAGGATGCAAGCTCACTGGCTCTCCACTCTGCACTGGACCACTTGGACAATAAGAACACCTACATCTATTGTTCATCAACTCCAGCTCGGCGTTCAACACTGTCATCTCTACTGTGACCCCAAATTCAGGAACAGCTTCTTCCCAACAATGGTCAGGCACTTGATCATTACAAACACTAACTAAATGCACATCAACAAACTGCAAACAGACTTGGTTGCACTAGGGTGACTATAGTTTGATCTGCTGCAGGATAAACTTAAAAACATTAAAAAATTTAATTTCTTCTGGTGCAAATGTAATTATGCTCCTAGAGCTAACCCCCCCCCTCAGTTTAATTCATTAAAACCGAGTCAAGCACTTGCCGCTAAACTTTTATTTTATGGAACAATAACAAATTCCCTATATGATACCTAACCACACCACGGGATCGATCCTTGTCTCTGCTTGTCCAAGCCCTTCAGCCTCGTGCAAGCAGACACCTCCAGAAGGTTACGCAGTCCCAAGCGCTCCTCCAGAAGATTGACATCGAACCTTGAACGTGATGACCTTTTATAGGTCATCAAACCCTGTGGGGCAGATCTACATGGGGGTGGTACATCTACAAACCAATCACAGATATCGATTACATTAATGTGTTATTGACAGTTCCCTAACCCAATTACAAAGCACACTGTAAATAAGCAATCTGCACAATCTGGAGTTCGAAGTCATCTTAAATCTGTACACATTGTATAGCGGTACAGCAGGTTGTTAGTTGTTAGTTCATCGTCACCGCTTCCAAGACTGACCAGTGTAGGAAGTGGGTGTTAGTATGAATCATACAGTAGGGTGGGGTTAGTGATGTTATTTCTACTATGATTGGTTCACATGCAATAACCAATCTACATCCTTCCCCATAAAGAGTGAATATTGTGAAACACACATGCAGCTTAGAATTCAAACATACTCGCCATATCTGTCAGGCAGTCTACTAATATGGCCTGAACGCGTACAGAAAACCCCTCTCCCTCTTCGCCAGAAACGTTAGTGGGAGAGGGAGGCAGTGAACACGGAAGTGAGAAAGCATCAGAGGACACTCGTGATGACCGATAGGGAGAGCAAGCGGGAGAGGTAGTGTTGTTGTTAGTCATAGCTGCCAGTCGAGGTGGAGAACGGGACATGCTGGGATTAGTGGTGGCCACAGCAGCAGACGGCTGGAACAGTAGAGGTGGAGCGAAAGGATCGGCAGGTGGAGGACGTGGTTCCTTCACAGCCAGCAAGTGTTGGTGGCTCCGTCGGTACAGGGCGCCATCGATGTCGACAAGGTAGGATCAGGGTTCTTTGGATGGGGCAACAACGCAACCTAGATGGAAATGTCCCAAAGTAGTTTGCAAACGGATGACTTGGAGGCCGGCAGTAGTGGTTTCAGCGGTTTGCTGGACTTGTCATATGATCGTTTCTGTATGTTGTGTTTCTCCTGGAGTAACCCACGCTTGGAGTAACCCACTGCGTCCATTTATTGGGTTTTATTTCTGTTTGTCAGTTTTTTTGCAACACTATGGCTCAATCATGCAGAAAGCCTGCGCAGCTTATCTTCGATTGTGACATCGGGGAACGATGGAGACTCTTTGAAATTTACTACGCACACTACATCAATATCGCCCACCGAAATGAACCAGACGCTGTCAAGGCTTCCCTCCTATTTAACCTGGTGGGACTCAAAGCCATGTTGAGAGCACGGACCTTTGAATACGAACCAGTCGTCCACAATGACAACGATCAGGTAGTTGCGCCTGCTGAGTCTATGCGTGACCTTAATGTTTTACTGTGTAAATTCCGTGAACTATGCGACCTACCCTCGAACCCCATTTTAGAAAGAACAAAATTCTTTGCGAGACACCAGCTTCCCGATGAGCCGGTAGAAAGATTTATTTGTGACTTGAAATATATGGCTCAGAGATGTCGCTTTCAGATCATGAATCAGGGACAAGCTTGTCAGTGGTATTGTCGATCAAAAGGACTGAGTTACTGCGGAATGCTGATTTAACCCTTGAGCAAGCAATACATCCTGTTGAATGTCTGAGATTGTTGCTCCACTAAGCGAACAGCTTGACTCTGAGAAGAAGACAATAAACCTGATGGGTTTCAACAGATGACAAACACCGACTGATAACAGAAGATTTATGAATGAGCCTTCTCAACCGGCTAACCGGGGATTTGCCAATGAGCCCCCTCAGAGGTGCCCTAATTGTAACTACTTCCACAACTAGGTGTGATCGTCTTGTCCAGCTTACGGAAAGCCTTGCAACTACTGCAAAAAGATGAATCATTTTGCTATCGTTTGCAGGGCCCGTGGAACAGACCCTCCAGCTCAGCGTCTAATCTGCACATGTTGCAACAAAACCAAACAATTCCTGAATCTCAAGACCAGCTCGACTCTGACCACGAGGACGATCCAATTAACACATATGAGGAATCGACTGGTCACACAGCTGGTAAGATTCTGGATGCTTCTGTTCTAATGACAATTAGTAACAAGCACGTGAAGGCCAAGCTAGACACGGGGGCCCGTGTGAATGTAATGTCTGTGCACTTCTACAACAAGATAAGAAATAATGAGGCCTTGACTAAAGTCCACTTTACATGCTTATGGGGGGAAAGGTTTTGTATCCTCTGGGAAGGACCACTTTCAAATGAGTGCTGAAAAACACCACAGGAAATCTAACTTTCTATATTTTAAATTCTGACTGTGACTCTACTGGGCATCCATGCGTGCCAGGATTTAGGGCTAGTCTCCTTTGACCGGTCCGTTAACAAGCTACTGATATCTGTGGACCTGAAAAAAAGATACCCTGATCTATTTGATGAAAATAAGCAAGCTGCACAATCTGGAATTCAAAGTCATCTTAAATCTGTACACATTGTATAGCGGTACAGCAGGTTGTTAGTTGTTAGTTCATCGTTACTGCTTCCAAGACTGACCTGTGTAGGAAGTGGGTGTTAGCATAAATCATACAGTAGGGCGGGGTTAGTGATGCTATTTCTACTATGATTGTTTCACATGCAATAACCAATCTACACACCCCATTACAAAGTTTCTACAGAAGTTTCTGGAAGGAAGTCAATCAATAAAGTAATGCAACATTTTCCTGGGGAGTATAAACAATTCAAACAAGGCTTCACACTTCAGCCAATCATCAAACAGTAACACAAACACCTTGCAACAATATTAGCAGCATTTACAACCCTTCTGCAGCCAGCCAATCATGCTAATGCATCTGCAACACCTTTGAGTTTCTCTGTAAAGTCCTCCTACATTTTAACAATAGAGAGGACATCTGGATCTTTCCTTGTCTTGCATATCAATCTAGGGTCCAGACTAGCTGTTGCCAATCCACAGCTTGTAGCTTTTCACAGACAGAGGCTCAGTAGGTCTTGCAAAGGTCCTCCATTTTATATATCTCTATTTTGGCCAATATTAACACAAACAGCCACTCTGGTTTCAAATCCTTCATTGTTAAATAATGTAAGAAAGTAAGCAAAATGTAATTCAACTATTGACTTGTTATGTATAAACCAACGGTTCCCTCGGCTTTTGGCAGAATAAATTGACAAAACCATTAGTAAATGTTGCCAGTCTGCTAGTTGCAACTCACAAATGATGTTTAGTTAAGATGATCAACTACATCTTTACAAAGGACTGATGTTTGCACAGATTTTCTCCAGATGATATTTGAAGATTCCCATCTGTGATTTAGAAAGAGATGGAGAATGCTGAGGACAGATTTAGTATCTGTTTAAATCTGTATTGTGGCATTAGAGTTGGATTGAAATTTCCCCTGAAATTTCCCGTTATGTCTTGGTTTCAATCAATTCTTAAATGTGTTTACAAATATTTTCAGTTGGGATGGGATACTAATGAGATTGGGTTAGGTTCTAAGTGCCTAGTTTGCACCATGTCTAGCTGTCCATTGTAAAAACTGCCTGGCTGCTTGTTATTCATTTACACTATCCAATGCTACTGTCCATTATAACCACTGTCCAGCCACCTAATTTAAACACTGTCCAGATGTTCTCCAAAGAGTGACTCAACCATGACTTCTCCAAAGTTCCCCCTTGTTATTTTTGCCAATGAAATTGTTTGCTAAAGTTGAAAACATGCCCCAATGTCTGTAAAAAATAAGGAACTGCAGTTGCTGGTTCACAAAAAAAGACACAGCGGGTCAGGCAGCGTTTTTGGAGAACCTAGGCAGGGGACGCTTGTCAGACTGAAGAAGGGTCACGACTCAATGCGTCTCCTGTCGATGTAATCCAGAGATGCTACTGGAGTCACTCTGACACTTTGTGTCCCAATGTTTGTAGTTATTTTCATATCATATCGAAGAATGAGCTTGATGGCTTCTTTATAATTATAAATATTTACTAAATATCATAAAATGGTTGGGATCACTGGCTGGAAGCACATTTCAGAAAATACGTATTTGTAGTTTACGACATGCCACCCATCAATCAGAAGCTAAAGAATAATTGTTTTTCTGAAGAAGGGTTTCGGCCCGAAAGGTTGCCTATTTCCTTCGCTCCATAGATGCTGCTGCACCCGCTGAGTTTCTCCAGCTTTTTTGTGTAACCTTCGATTCTCCAGCATCTGCAGTTCCCTCTTAAACAATTGTTTTTCCTTATTGTCTTCCATAATGCATAAAATGTGGAAGTAGAATATAACAGTTTAAACCTATCAGAGATAGAATTGATGGGTGATTCTTTCCATCAGTTGATATGCCAGTGACCAAGGATATTAGTCGGATGTTGCATTTAGCAGCAAACAAAGGTTGCGTGATATTTATTGCACCTGCACTTTTCAGAGATTTGTTTTATTTTATGCAGGAATCCTCAATGATTTGAAATTAGAATCAGCGCAGCATTTTTCATCTTTAACACCTAAACGTGGACATGTGTGAACTCTGGAAATAACTGTGTACCAACCTAACAATCAAACTGAAGAATCAATGCTGAGGAAGGTGCGTATTTTAATTCCCTGTGAGCTACTGGTTTTGAGAGTTGTAAAATGAATTGAAGTGATGCTGTGGAGAACCAGATACCAACATGCTAACATTTAAACGGGCCTTCAGGCTGCTTTCTTGCAAATTTTGAGTGTGCCAACCAGTGGTAATGCCCTTCCAACTATTAATGAAACAAAGCTACTGAAGAACTTAAACACCGAGTGTTCAATTCAATGTCAGGTTGGTACAGGAAGCAAATTAAAAAGGAAAAAAAAGTCATTATAATAATACAAAAAAAGAGGAAATATATATTGATTTAAAAAAAATCTTTAATGAACATGAGACAGCATACTTGTAAAACATTTTTTGAAAGAAATTAAGGTTTAGCACATCATTAAGAAAAATTATCTTACATTTAATTGGACTAGCCCTAACTCTTCATTAAATGTTTAGTGATTATCTTGCAGGAAGGGTCCATAGCATTACGCTGACCCAAGGATTTGACTACTTACAATGGAGATCAGGAGGAATTTCTTGAGCCAGAGGGTGGTGAATCTGTGGAATTCATTGCCAAAGACGGCTGTGGACGTCAATTCATTTGACACTTGTAAAGCAGAGATTGATAAGCTCCTGATTAGTTAGTTTAGTTTAGAGATACAGCATGAAAACGGGCCCTTTGGCCCAACATGCCTGTGCCAACCAATGATCACTCATACACACAAGGGATAATTTACAGATGCCAATCAACTTACAAATCTGCACATCTTTGGAATGTGGGAGGAAACCGGAGCACCCGGAGAAAACACACACATTTACATGGAGAATGTACAAACTCCGTACAGACAACACCCATAGTCAGGATTAGATGATAGATCAGAATTAGATGTGGTCCTTGTGGCTAAAGGGATCAGGGGGTATAGAGAGAAGGCAGGTACAGGATACTGAGTTGGATGATCAGCCATGATCATATTGAATGACGGTGCAGGCTTGAAGGGCCGAATGGCCTACTCCTGCACCTATTGTCTATGTTTCAATGTTTCTAGGATCTAACCCAGGCGCTGTGGGGCAGCAACTCTACTGCTGTGCCACTGTGCCTCGCTTGGTATCAAAGAATACAATGAGAAGGCAGGAGAATGGGGTCGAGAGGGAAAAATAGATCAGCCATGATCGAATGGTGGAGCAGACCCAATGGACCGGATGGCCTAATTCTTCTCCGATATCTTATGGTCCTATACTGTGTCTGTTGAGAAGTTTTCAGATGGTAAAAATGCTTCACAAGCAGGTCTACAACTTGCTAATTTAATTTTGCAGGTGCATTCACCAGAAACAGTCATTTTATTTTCAGTTTAGTAACAGTGGATGGTATCAGGCTCAGTATTAGTTTCACTGAAAAAAGCAGGCAGATAATTCAGGATTAGCACAAAAGGCACAAAGTAGTGGTTGAAGACATTTGTTCACACAAAGTATTGTGAGGATATGCATTGCTTTACCGCAACAGCTATTGACAAAACAGGAAATTACTTTTAAGAGAAAATTAGACAGAAACTCAGCCACAAAATACATTAAAGGATATGGAGAAAAAGCAGAGGAATATTGTTAGACCAGTAAAATGGTACTGGTAGATTCATAATGCATTTTAAGTGCCATATTTAGACCTGCAGTGCACAAATTGCAGGTATTATAACTAAAGACTAATCTAAAATCAGTTAAAATCAAGCCCACTGATTGTCTGCTTTTCAGAATATTATATAATAGGAAGAGAGATTAAGGCAGGAACTGCAAATGCTGGAATCTTGTGCGAAACACAATGTTCTGGAGGAACTCAATGGGTCAAACAGCATCTCTGGAGAACACGGATAGGTGATGTTTTGGATCAGGGCACTTCTTCAGACTTATTGTCGTGGGGTGGGATTGGGGGGAGAAAGCTGGTGAAGAGGTGGGTGCAGGACAATGCATGCCAAGTGATAGGTGGATACAGGTGAAGGGGGTTTTGAATGGCAGATGGGTGGACAAAGGAGACAAAAAGGAGGCAAGGGAATAAAGTATGTCACATAAGGGGGAAGAGGAGTGAAAGTGGAGTGAAATGTAGGGAGGGAAATAGTTGGAAGGGGGAGGAGGAGGGAAAGTTTGGTGGGAAGAGGGATTGTTCCCTAAAATTGGAGAATTCAATGTTGATACTGTTGGGTTGTTAGCGACCTAAGCATATGAGGTGCTGTTCCTTCCAGTTTGCATGTGGCCTCACTCTGGCAATGGAGCACCTGGAACAGTTTGGGATGGGAATGTGAAAGGTAATTAAAATGGACCAAGCTCAAGTGTTCAGCGAAATTGTTGCGTAGTCGGTGCTTGGTCTCACCGATGAAAAGGCCACATTGGGAGCACCAACTTCAGTACATGAGGTTAGAGGAAATGCACGTGCTCTGTCTCATCTGGAAAGTCTGAATTAATATAGGGGAGGAGATGTAGGGACAGCTGTTACATCAACGGCAGTTGTAGGAGAATGTACTCGGTAGGGGGCGCTACTCTGGCAGCAGCCCTGTCAGCAGCGCGTCAGTTTATTCAACTTTTTTTTATTTTTGAGTATGTTTTAAAGTATGTGTTTGATGTTTCTTGGTGTGTTTTGTTTGGGGGGTTGTGTGGGGGGGTAAGGGGGAAACCGCTTTGGTCGCCTCCTCCATGGAGAGGCGACTTTTCCAGGTCGCCTCCCCCGTGGCCTAACATCAAGGATCGGCGCGGCCTTTCCCGGAGACGCGCCCGGGGCTTCAGCGGCGGGCGCAGCGTGGACTCTCGTTGTGGAGCGGGTGAGCCCTCGCTGGGGCTCGCTGGAGGGGAGCGCTCCGTTTCGCTGGCCCGGGGCAGCCGGCAGCCTGAAGTCGCAGCCTGAAGTCGCGGTCTGCAGAGTTCCAGCTGGTGCGGCGTCTACAGCCCGGGATCCCTCGTGGGGGACCCGGGGGAAGAAGAAGCCATCACTGCCGGCCCGCGGCCAACTTCTACCGCGGGGCCGGCATGGACTTACCAACACCCCTGGAGGGGAGCTTCGACCGCCGGCCCTGCAGTCTACGGTGCTTCTGGCTGCGGCGGAGACTTTAAATCTCGACCGCCGGCCTGCGGCCTACAACAACTTAAAGCCGCGGTCTCCGGTGAGGAAGAGCCGATCCTGGACTGACTCTGGACTCTGGTCCTGTCCACGGGGGGGAAATGGAGGAGGACTGGCCAAATTTTTGTGCCTTCCACCACAGTGATGAATGCTGTGGTGGATATTTGTGTTACATTTTTTATTGTGGTTGTGTGTTCTTTATTATTGTATCGCTGCTGAAAACCCAAATTCCACCAGCCTGGCTGTGTGCTCATTAAAATACAATACAATGCAATACTTGGGTGGTGGCTGTTTGGGTGGGAAGAGAGAGACGAGTGAACCAATGAGTTGTGGATCTTTAGCTTTGGTGTTCCTCTTTATCACCTACCAACATCTGTCCCTGTGTCTACCCTTCCTTCCCTCTCCTGACTACAACTACCAATTAACCCCTTCTCACCTGGATCCACCTATCACTTGCCAGCTCTTGCTCCACTTCTCTCCCCCCCTCCACCACCGCTTTATACTGGCAATCTCTTCTCTTTTTTTCAGTTTAGATTAAAGGCCTCAATCTCAAATTTTGCTGCCTGATCCTCTGAGTTCGTCCAACAGTTTTTTTTTTTGCCCCAGACTCCAGCATTTGCATCTCTTGTGTCTTCAAAAATAGCTGTCTGCTCTACTCATGTAACTTCCTGACCATAAACAAGAATGAATTCAAGTGGTTCAATGGTTCTTTATTATCACATGTACCGAGGTATAGAAACATTATTTTTTTGCATACAGTTCAGTAAATTATTACTATACATAAGTACAATCCCAGATTAAGTAGAAAGTGTATAGAAATAGCCCACTGAGACCATATACAAACGTTGTCAGATATTGGCACCATTTTCAAAGTCCCAGCTGCAGCTGGCGATAAAGGCCCATTGCAGCCATTGCCTCGATCTGGAACGTCCAGCGAACTATCGTCCCTCTCCTCGTCTGGCCACCATTCAGCCTTTGTGCCCCAGGGGCGCCTCCCACAGCCTACCTTGAGGGCACGGATGGTATTACCGAGGTTCATCTCACCGGCCCTTGTCCACCCCAGCAACGGACTGTTCCAACTGCTACGGTCAGGCAAACGCTTCCGTTGCCATGCTGTGAAAACGGAGAGGATGAGAAGGAGTTTCTTCCCAGAGGCCATTAGGACTGTAAACTCCTATCTCACCAGGGACTAACTTTACTGTACCAATTTACTGTTGTGTGGTGTCTTTTTAAAATAGCAATTTTTTCTTTTTTTTCCTCCCACAAGTATATAATAAGTGAATATGTGATTTTGTTCCATTCAGTTTTGTAGTTTTTTTGCACAATCCGCAAGCATTGGCACTTTTCATTTCACTACACATCTTGTATGTGTATGTGATGAATAAACTTAACTTGACTTGACTTGACTCTTATGTCCCAGTTCCACTTTGGCCAGGGTCTGGCCACAGTCCAATGGTCCCTTCTGCCGTGTGGCCCTTTAGTTAGTTATTATAGTGGTAACCTTGCCATAATGTTTTGGTCTCAAACCCCCATTTATTTATAATTTACCTCAAGTCATCAATAGACTGATCTAACATCATTAAGGATGTTGTATTAGAAATAATTGCGATATAATAGGAGTTTAACATATCAAGTCACACCGTCGAGCCAGCAGATCTATTGCCTGATTAATTTTTTGCAAGGTGTATATAATATACATTATAGCAAATGATTTTATGCCAGTCTGTCTCCAATGTGCAACAAGATACAAAACAATAGAACAGAATTTTAAGGATCCTTCCATAAAGAAAATATATATGGCTTATAAAACATTTGCAACTCCCATTTTCATGAAAATAGACCCAATAAAATATATTTAATAGGCTACTTTGGCACTTATTTAGCATAATTTCAAAACCATTTTGCATAAGAAAATGACTTTGCCTAAAGCAGCTTAATTCTGCTTAAACATTTGCAATTCAGGATTTCAGAGAGCATAATTTCAAAATATTGAAGTACTCTGCAGCATTGAGTAAACTATATGCATCCTAAGACTGGACGAGCAACATCTATTTCAGTTGCTAGGATCAGAAGAAATACTTTATAGAAATGCCACAGCATTTCTCTTCTGATGCTGTCACTTGTTTCTGTTCTTGAAGATATAGATTATTCTTCTTTCCTGCGAAACACAAACATGATGAAGGCAAAGGTCACCGAAAGGTTCAGAAAACCAGTCAAAGCGCAATAGAGGAGTAGTGACTCTGAATGATGGAATGACTCTGCTGAAACGTACCAATATAGTCTAGAATCTTTCTAATGGCTTTCTCTGGGGAATCAGGGTAGCTTCCTGCCAGAACTGATAGATTCAGTCCAGCTTTGCTCATTATATTGCGCCGTAAACATGTTTGTGTCTCGCTTGTGAATTGATCCTCTCATAGATGAATGTCTGCCCCGGTTACTCGAAGGCAGTTATTGTAACTAACCTTGGTGTTTATCTTGTGGTCACTTTCATCAGCTCTGCTCAGCTCGCTTGACCTGCTATTAGTAACTAATTTAATTTTTTTTCTCTCTGGTGTCATGGGTTATTTCTTTTATTTGATTATGTATCTGATTTGTAAACTCTATCACCTTGTAAGGTAAATCAATGACTCAATACAATCTCGGTTTTAAGATTAACATGATACGGCTATTTATCTTTGATAATCTCCAATTCTAGTTATTTGGATTCAACTTGCAAGTATTGCATTAACATACAGCTTCTGATTCCCCAGGCAAAAGCCTTATAGTATAGCTTTCAAGGGCAGCAATTCTATTCCAGTATTAATATATCACATATCACAGCAGTTGTGTTAGAAACACTTTATACTAGGCATCTGTATTCTGCACCAAATAAATATAACCTGCTAAAATGACTGAATGATTTTGATCAATTTGGACTGTAAGTTTTTTTTACCTTCTCAGAAAACCTTGGTTATACTGTTTCTATTAAAAATAGTTGCTAGGCAATATTTCTGAAAAGTTAACTGAAAATTGCCTTCTAACAGGCCATTGATATTTGCAACATTCATTTAAGGTGTCGGAGGCACAGAGCAGAGCATAAGTTAAATTGTCTTGTCGGTAATAGAGTCACTTCTTAGGTGTAAAGCGGGACCTAAAGGACTTGAGTTATTCTCTTTATCTAAATTAACCACAGCAAGAGGAATAAACTGAAATTAGTTGATAGCTAGAGTGTGGCTGCTGGTGTGTTCACAGGATGCCTGCAGAAAGGAAGCTGCATTGTTGTCCTAGGTTCTGCTCCACAGATGAGCACCAATGGTGGTACCCATGAAGAGCCTTGGTGCCAGCTCAAGGAGGAGACAGAGCATCTAAGGTCTCAACAATCACCAATTAAGAACAATTTGGTTCCAATGTTTTGTTTGTGGTTCTGTAAACCTGCAGCTTATTTATCTTATTGGGAAAGAATATCGCACATGAAGGCCTGTCAGAAGTAAATGGCTACTATTTGATGAGAATAAACAAATGTCAAAAATAAATGTCAATGGATGCTGCTAAAAATTCAGTGTTAAAAATGCTAGATGCTGACAAATCATTTGCATGGATTTGGCACTTGTATTTGCTAATTTATACAGAAGTAATTGGCTATACAAGCTATACACAGAATTGTTGTAAGGTGGTTCTTGATGCTGCAAACAACAGATACCAAAATAATTTATATTTCCCTCATTGGGTAATTTTTTCCTCAGTTTACAACTGTGGGATTTCTTACACTATTTTTTATTAATAATGTAATCAAAATACAATTGCTGAACCATATAACTTCTGCTAAACTATGGAAGTCTTCAATAAAAAACTTTGACATTTAAACAGTGATTCCAACTTGTTCTTTGCTTCATCCATAATATTACTAATGCTGGCCCTACAATAGCTGGGGGAACACGTGGATGAAACGCTGTTGGAGGCTCCACATATGTTGGGCATGCGCACGTGGTCTGCAGCCGCTGCATGGTGCGGCAGAATGGCGGTGGAAGCTAATGTCCCTATTGCCAGACCTGGCCAACCCATACATCACTGATCCAGTGCCACCACCAGGAATACAGGTCTTCAAGGCCAAGATAGAAACAAAAAACTGGTTAACAAATAAAAGGACACAGTGCTGGAGTAACTCAGCAGATCTGGCAGCATCTCTGGCGAGCATGGATAGATGATGTTTTGGGTCGGCCTGCTGAATTACTCCAGCACTTTGTGTCCTTTCAAGATAAAACTATATATTTAAGAACATGATATTTGAAGGCTACGAAATGGCACAGGAAAATGTCGACTCTTTGTCGACTGTCTCAGAAGAAATCTACTAATTTTTTGCACTACAATTGTTGCTCTCTTACTTATATTTTATTGTGCTTATGCATAGTATGATTATACAGGATACTATGTAAAACAAAGGATTCCACTGTATCAAGATGCATATGGCAATAAAATAACTATTGGACTTTTGAACTATCAACATATCTTTCACTAAAATAGATCTTTCTTTCTTAAACAGACAAATATTTTAATTTTCTTGTCCTATGATGTGATAAGGGGGATTTTGCAGGTTTCTCTTCAACACACTTGTGACACATGTAGACTTGCTTCTTCCTGTGATTCTTTGTTACTGCTTTGACATGAATAGCATTCTGCAGGAGTGGAAACAGAAATACTTCTGTTTCTTTCCTTGCCTTCCCATTTATTTTACACCTTTTGTCATGGTAGACTTTTTACAGATCTGGCCTCTTGTCGAACACTTTCATTCTGTCTACATGCAAATGACTTCCTTATGGTTCACTCCTTTAACTCGCATTCTCACAATATATTTTTCTTACATCGCAGGTTCAATGCAATTTCCTGCATCAATATGTAACATTCTGCATTTAATTTGTATGCTGTCTTAGGAATTTGGCTGCATCCTTTTTTTCTCAATAGCAGGAAGCATGTATAACATAAAAAAACATTTGTCAATATATTGGAGGAGTGCAGAGAGAGTAATAGCTTGAATAAATAAATATCTGGTAGCATTCAGTTGTGGTAGAGAAAGGATGCTAATCCCACAATGTTAACCATTGCCCAAGATTTTCTATTGTAGGTTTAAATCCACTATATAGACAATTTAATTTTTTTTCCCTGGATTCTGGCTATATCTGTGAGGCTTTATCAAAATCTTTAGATCCCTCTAATTACTTTCATATTATTTTGCCAAGTTTATGTAAAAGATCATTATAACTTTGCTGACGATTGTTTAACAATTTGCCATAACCTGCAATTAAATACACTTTTCTCAGTAACTGGCAAAGATGTGTTGATCACACTCACCTTCCATCCCGCCTGCTAATGCATGTAATGTAACATCCATCACATTTTCCAGCAGTTCCAACAAGATACCACCACCAGATACATATTCCCCTCCCCTCCCCTTTCAGCATTTTAAAGGAATCACTCCCTTCCTGCAGTGTTTCCACTTTGAAGGAAATGACCCGAAATTTGGGAAATTCTGGTTGTCTTCGGGTAATTTTAGGGAAATTTAATAATTTCGGGAAAGGAGGGAGCGGAGAGGGAGATAGGGAGGGAGAGAGAGAGAGGGAGGGAGGGAGGGAGAGAGAGAGAGGGAGAGAGAGAGGGAGAGAGGGAGAGAGAAAGGAAGAGGGAGAGAGAGGAGGGAGAGAGGGGGGAGAAGGAGGGATTGAGGGAGAAGAGGGAGGGGGAGAGAGAGTGGGGAGAGAGGGGGAGAGAGAGAGGGGGAGAGAGAGAGGAGGGGAGGGAGGGAGGGAGGGAAAGAGATGGAGAGAGAGAGAGAGAAGGAGAGAGAGAGGGAGAGAGGGAGAGAGAGGAGCGAGAGAGGGAAGGAGGGACGAGGAGAGGGAGAGAGGGAGAGAGAGGGGAGGGGGGGGGGGGGAGGGAGGGAGGGGGAGGGGGGAGGGAGAGGGAGAGTGGGAGGGAGGGAGAGTGGGAGGGAGAGAGAGCAGAGACTGAAGACACATGAGAGCAGGTTGAAAAAACGAAGGCATCAAAAGCTGCTGGAGGCAACGAAAGCTGCCTTGTATGACACTGTACAAGTGAGTAACAAAAGCAATCAGATACGGTGTAGTTAGATAGATCTGTTTTGCCTCGTTCTTCTTTGTGTTAAAGTGTGCCCACGAAAAAAACAACAACAAATAGCACGCAGAAAACATTTTTGAAAATTTCAGGAAATGCCATTAAATTCGAGGAAATTTGGGATTCTATTTAAGGAAAAACATTTTTGAGGTGTGGAAGCACTGCCTCCCTGGTTTGCTTTTCCATGCCCACCTACCATAGTATTTTCACATGCAACTACAGGAGCTACAATACCAATCCATTTCATCTCTTCTCTATCCAACATCCAAGGACCTAAACAGTTTTTCCAGATAAGGCAACATATCAGTTGCACCTCTTCCAATCCAGTGAAGTACATTATGTGTTTAAGAAGGAACTGTAGATGCTGGAAAATCGAAGGTACAGAAAAATGCTGGAGAAACTCAGCGGGTGCAGCAGCATCTATGGAACGAAGGAAATAGGCAACGTTTCGGGCCGAAACCCTTCTTCAGACTGATAGGGGGTGAGGAGAGGCGAAGAGAAGAAAGGAAAAAGGAGGAGGAAGAGCACGAGGACTGAGGGAGAGGTAGGAAGGGGAGGAGACAGCAAGGGTTAACAGAATTGTGAGAATTCAATTTTCATGCCACCAGGATGCAGACTCCCTAAGCGGAATATGAGGTGCTGTTCCTCCAATTTCCACTGTTGCTCACTGGCCGTGGAGGAGGCCCAGGACAGAGAGGTCGGATACGGAATGGGAGGGGGAGTTGAAGTGCTGAGCCACCGGGAGGTCACGTTGGTTAGTGCGGACCGAGCGGAGGTGTTCGGCGAAACGATCGCCAAGCCTACGCTTGGTCTCACCGTTCCATAGATGCTGCTGCACCCGCTGAGTTACTCCAGCATTTTTGTGTACCTTCGACGTACATTATGTGTTTACAATGTGGTTTCCTCTACAGTGGAAATGTAAATTATGTGATCACTTTGCGGAGCACAAACACACAGATTGCAAGCGCCTATGCTTCTGCTTCCCTGACAATTTATTTTCCCCATCCCAGGCCCACTCAAACCACTCAGTCTGTGGCCTCCTGCACCGTTATAATGAGGCCCAATGCAAGCTTAACCAACAACACCAATCTTGAAGCACATTGTAGTCTGCAGGATTCAAGATTGAATTCTTCAAGAAAAATACTTCAAGGTGTTTAAGATATCAAGAATTATGCTATTTTAACATGATTAGATAGGTTTTGTAATTCTAGTAATATCCGTGTTCATATTTAGATGTGCCTTGCATGTATAGGGCTTAGATTTTATGTGTGGTGTTGCTGAAGCGTGAGATAAGGTTGCAACAAGAAGAACCAGACATCAGGCTGCAGAGTGAAAAGGATAAGATGTCAAGCATCAGTCAATCATACTGTGAAACTAGCTGCACAATATCCCGAGAAGGAAGTGTAAATTGAAATTGATTACTTCATCGTCAAATTAGGTGTTGAAAAAGAAATAAGTTATGTTCGAGGAACAAATAGAGAAAATGAACTACATAAAGAAAATATTTTGAAAGTTCTATATAAAAAATTTCAACAACAATCCTCACGGTGCCAGTGACCTGGGTCTGATCCTGACCTTGGCTGCTATGTATGGAATTTGCACATTCTCCCTGTAACCGCATGGGTCTCCCACATTCCAAAGATGTGCAGGTTTGTTGGTTCATTGTTCTCTGTAAATTTCCCCAAATATATAGGGAGTGGATGAGCAAGTTGGATAACATAGAACTAGTGTGAACGGGTAATAGATGGTCGGCGTGGACTTGATGGGCTGAAGGCCTTGTTTCTATGCTGTATCTTTAAACTAAAAAATATACGTGAATGAACGAGACTCCAGCCTTATTATAAACAATTTTTAGAACCAGAGTTGATTTGTGAGTTAATAATATTCAACAGTCAAGTTGTCAAGTTAAAAATAGTTGAAACTCCCATTGTCTGAAACCAAGCTTCAGGACTAATAAATATGTGGGAATATTGAAAGGATGGGTTCAGTGAGACTAGTCCTCACTTTCTGCGGTAAGCTAATTTATCTCTATCATGTAAATGTAGCAACGTCATTATATCCCATCCATTTAAATGATGAGGGAACAGTGAAAGGCCATTTGTACAAAGCTGAAGGTTGAAGGCAAACCATGGAGAGTAGTTTTGGATATTTACTGCAGATCTTGTTCTTGCCTGTAGTCAGTGCACTAGGTCATAAATAATACTTTCTTTGACAGCACAATCAGTGCCAATGTTGCTACCCATTTCCGAACTCTTCTGATAGGTAGTACTGTGATTTTGAAATGGAAATTTAAAGCCCAGTCTATTATTTGCTTTTTCAGTAAACGATGCTGAAGCTACTGAGTCTTCAGTCAGAACTCACATCATCATGTCATAATTTTGCCATTATTGAAACATCAATCCAGAACAAAGCTAAATCCCCCACCATTACATACCTCCCCACCTCCATTTCCTTGTCAGCATCCAGTTTTTTCCTGAAACAGCAGTTATTTTTTCTTTTGAATGTCTGTTTTCAAAATTGAACATTCTCTGTGAAGAATTACTTGTTACCAGTCTGAAATCTACCTTCATCTGTGCCCTTTCTCCCTTTTGCACAATTAAATTGGTATTATGTATTCAACATATTTTATCCAGGTTACATGTAAGCCGATTGCTTCAATTTTTCTGTCACTTTTAACTTGACCAACTGGAGTGGAGTTTCCGAATCTGTCATTAACGTAAGTAAAAATATGCCAATAGGCCCAATGCAAAGCACAGGATTCACTGGTTTCAGAGGAACCCCTGATTTAAATGTGGCTACAACTAGGGTCATAACTACTTTAACTTTTCCAAAGGATGTAAATAGAAAATAAAAGCAGTTAAAAGCAAAATAAATGCAATGTAAAATGTGGAGGTAGTCTGTGGAAACCTGTTTAATAATTCACAATGGATGTTCCCTCCTTCAGGTAATACTAGAAACATGGACAATAGGTGCAGGAGTAGACCACTCAGACCTTCGAGCCAGCACCGCCATTCAAAATGATCATGGCTGATCATCCAAAATCAGTACCCTGTTCCTGCTTTTCCCCCATATCCCTTGATTCTGTTTGCCCAAAGAGCTATATCTAACTCTCTCATGAAAACATCCAGTGAATTGGCCTCCACTGCCTTCTGTGGCAGCGAATTCCACAGATTCACAAGATAAGCCAGGTAATGTTCTTGGAGCTCGTGGACTTCAGGAAGTGGCAATGGGAAAGTCATGGCCATCAGTTAAAACCCAAATAAATATGATAATGTGATGACAGAACCTAAAAGATGGGAAACCAATGCAAACATCACCAATGACTATTAAACTTTGGTTAAACCAGCAATCTAATAATAATGGGAAGCAAAATCCAATGAGATAAAAAATTAAAGATATTTTCCATGTTGACTGAATTCAATATAATATTTCCAGCGCATAATTGGTATAGATGAAACTAGCATCATATTTTAACGTTCCATTAGCTCTTACATAGAAGAACTCTTTATCTTCCATTACATATAGGACATTTGATCCTGTTTTTAAAATGTGCTAACAAATGAAACAATTAAATGTTTTGATGTTGATTAAGGTACATGCAAGCTTTTGAGTTATTATTTATCACAACAGTAATTTCTTTACAAAACGGAAGAAAATTCAAAGCCAGTAGTTCCATTTATCATGCATGCTAAAATTGAATGTTGGTATCCTACATTAATTCTGAGGAACACTTACAAATAGTTTGTTCTGCAAAAAAATGTCATAAATCACTTTATTAATGATTCATGAACTCATCCTTCTTACATGCTAAAGTGTTTTGTACTTAAACCAGAGTTGATCATTTCCAAATGCTGTTTTTTTTTTGCCTTTTAAAAACCCATTAGTGGTAGTAATGGATGCTAAGCTTATTTTATGCTGGTTTCTCCAAAACAAGTAGAGCTTGTGTCTGCACATATCCTATCATTATGAGTATTGGAAATCTCCAAAGACTAATTAATACCCAGAGCGGGAAACATTTGAAGAGTAACAGAGGAAATGCAGAGCACAGAGCAGCTGACCTGATATAGGGATTAAATTCTCATTCACATCCAGTTTGAAGAAGTGTCCCAACTTGAAACATTACCTATCCATGTTCTCCAGAGATGCTGCCTGACCTGCTGAATTACTCTGTCTTTTCTCATTCACAGCTATTCTGTTCATGACTTATTTTTGGTGCAAGTTAATAGCTCAATTTCTTCTGTATCTGAGACAAACTAATTGCAAAAACATATATAAGCCTCTGCCATTAAAATCTATAAAAGTGGATACTCAGCTTTGGTATTTCAAATGAGCCTGAAACTGACAAAATGGATCATTGAAAAGGCAATGCTGCATTGCCTTTTCAATTAATTATGAAAATATGTATGGAGTTGTAAACAAACGATCTATTTAAAGCTTGCCTATTGCAAGAAAAGATTGGAAAGTGAAAGCTTCATTGTTATTTTAAGCAACTCTATGATGACTTTCTCAAAAAGAGAAAATAAAACAGATGAAGCTATCTCCATCTGTGTAATCTATACAGCTGAACAGATGTCAAACCATCCACTAATCAAAGCTATGGGGGACAATATGTCCCTTCAGGGGATATCCACCTGAAACAAGGTCAGAACCATGAGTTTTGTTGATGGTTTTTTGGGCACTTCTTCTGATCGCTTGACATTCTGGGACCTTTCCTAACAGTTTCAATATCCACTTCAGATGGATTAGTGAAAGCCTGCTGTCAGACCATATGGATCTGCTACAGTGGCTGAACAGGATGATAGGGAACTAACAAGATAAATAGCAGGAGTTGAATGCCACTGAATGCCCTAAAAATGGGTTTGATGTATAATGGAGGGGGGCTACAAGGTGCTCAAAAATCCTGAATGTGATGATAACACATGTGAAATATTTAATGCCATGCCCACTGCCATGCAGCAACCCCTCATCTGATTTCTTCCAAGTCATCCATCATAATTTTCTGACGGTGCATCCTGGGTTTGCCAGATGAACAGATGTGAGCACCCTTAAATACAATGAAGTTAAAATAAAATGTCAACCTAGGAGAATGTAGATGCTGGAGTTTAGAGCCTGAAAATAAACTTCTGGACAAACTCAGCAGGTCAGGCAGCATATGTGAAGGGAAATGGACAGTGGATGAGTCCAGATGAAAGGCCTCGACCCAAAGTGTTAACTGTTTATTTTCCTCCACAGATGCTGCTTGACCTGCTGAATATCTCATGCAGTTTGTTTTTCTGCTTAAAATAAAATGACTCTGGTTCTCACTGTTGAAAAGCAAACAAACATCAGCTGCAGCATCATTTGAACTGATGCAATGCAACACACCCAGTCTGTTTAGCAGGAATACTCTATACTTTTGTTCTTATTTACTTAATTGTAGGACAATGTTGAATTAATTATATTCAGGAATATGCAAAGGAAGTTGTCTGCCCGTGTAAACCACATGGAAAGGTCAAGGTTTTCAATGTAAGTTAATAGGAGATATTCAACAGAATGCAACACAGCAGGAAAGGCTGGCAATTCTTTTGGTGATTTGCAACTTTGCGAGCGTAATGACTCTCTTCCACCAGAATAGCGTAATGACTCTCTTCCACCAGAATGCAAAAATGCAAAGTAAATGATAATATGTCAGCAAGAGGAGGTGGGGGGGGGGGGGGGGGGGGGGGAAGGGAAGGGAGAGGAAGCATTATTTAATTCTTAATTTATTTACATCAAAATTGGTTAAATCTGCGGACTTTTCACATTTGATGAACTGGGGTGATTTACCCAACTTTATCAAGAACAATATCAGCTATGAGCCTCTTTCCATTATTTCCTTTCACAATTCAGCAGATGTCATTGATCATTAGTCTGAATTTGCTAGTATGAAGTATGGAGATGGCTCAACAAAATAGCTAATTTTCCACAAAGTGCTTAGTAATATATCATTTGAAAATTCAATTAGGATTCTGATAAGCTAAGACAAAGTTGCTTGCATAATGGGAGTGAAAGTAATCTTTAGTGATACAGCCATAGCTGCACAAAGAACACATTAAAGGGGCCATGCACCATACTGAAATTGTAGTTTATTTTCCCACCAAAAAAAATAATTACTTTTAAGATTCTGCCACATCTTGAGAAAAAGGGAAGCAGGCAGGATTAAAACATTGTTTAAGAGGGAACTGCAGATGCTGGAGAATCGAAGGTTATACAAAAAAGCTGGAGAAACTCAGCGGGTGCAGCAGCATCTATGGAGCGAAGGAAATAGGCAAAGTTTCGGGCCGAAACCCTTCTTCAGACTGATCGGGGGCGGGGGTGGGTGGGGACAAGAAAGGGAAAAGGAGGAGTAGCCAGAAGGCTGGGGGATGGGAGGAGACAGCAGGGGGGCTGAGGAAGGGGAGGAGACAGCAAGGACTAACAAAATTGGGAGAATTCGATGTTCATGCCCCCGGGGTGCAGACTCCCCAAACGGAATATGAGGTGCTGTTCCTCCAATTTCCGGTGCTGCTCGCTGTGGCCATGGAGGAGACCCAG
Source organism: Leucoraja erinaceus (assembly GCF_028641065.1). Taxonomy (NCBI): domain Eukaryota; kingdom Metazoa; phylum Chordata; class Chondrichthyes; order Rajiformes; family Rajidae; genus Leucoraja; species Leucoraja erinaceus. The sequence goes on along the minus strand of NC_073381.1, from coordinate 63,376,160 downwards.
GACAGAGAGGTCGGAGGCGGAGTGGGAGGGGGAGTTGAACATTGTTGTTAATGCATTGCCCCCAAGGTCTGTAACTCTCCTAACTTGTTATTTAACACTATTATGTCCATGACATAGGAGCAGAATTAGACCATTCAGCCCATCGACTTTGCTCTGCCATTCAATCATGACTGATCTATTTTTTCCTCCCAACCCCATTCTTCTGCCTTCTCCCCATAACCATTGATACCGGTACTAATCAAGAACCTCATTGCTTAGGAAATACATCATTATTGTTTTACTCACTAACTCTTTTTGCATTTATTACAACATTATTAAATACTTATCTGGCATAAACTTGAAAATAGTGACTGTAATTTTGAAGATGGTCCAAAGGAGATTTACAAGAAGTGATCCTGGATGAGAGACAGTCACAAGAATAGATTGGAGAGGCCGAGGCTGGATACTTTGGAGAAGAGGAGACCCAGGATAGATCCTGTAGATGTATTTGATGTGATGAGCACAGAATGGTGAGTAGGAGATTATACTCATTGGTGGAGGACTAAATGTCACATATTAAATAAAGGGGAATTGAATTAACAATGACATGAGCAAAATAATTTTGAACAGTTTGCTTGCAATCTAGAATGTGTTACCTGCAGATGTGGTTGAGGCAGTTCCCACTGTAGTTAACAAGATGGAATTTGATAAATAAACAATGACAAAATGGTTATAATCCATTCCAGAGCAGCCATAGGCCCCTGGTCTCTCTCTCCCTCCTAACCCCATTCTCCTGTCTTCCCCCCTTAAGCTCTGACACCCATACTAATCAAGAATCTATCTATCTCTGTCATAAAAATATCCACTGACAGCCTCCACATCCTCCTGATTTTATTTGACCTTACTGTCTTATCCCTTCTTAAACTTTCCGTTCCGTTAATTCTGAAGTTTAGATCGTGTGGGATCCAAGGAGAGATAGCTGAATGGATAGAAAATTGGCTTCATGGAAGGAAGCAGAGGGTGATGGTAGAAGGTTGCTTCTGGGACTGGAGGCCTGTGACTAGTGGTGTGCCTCAGGGTTCCGTGCCTGGCCTGTTCCTGTTTGTCATCTACATCAATGATTTCATTGAGAACATACACGGCAAGATTAGCAAGTTTACAAATAATACAAAAGTGGATGGTTTTGCAGATAGTTAAGATGGCTTTGCAAAATTGCAGCAGGATCTTGATCGATTGGCTAAGGGGACTGCATTGATGGACTTTAGTCGTCTGCCCATGTAAACCACATGGAAAGGTCAAGGTTTCAATGTAAGTTAATAGGAGATATTCAACAGAATGCAACACAGCAGGAAAGGCTGGCAATTCTTTTGGTGATTTGCAACTTTGCGAGCATAATGACTCTCTTCCACCAGAATAGCGTAATGACTCTCTTCCACCAGAATGCAAAAATGCAAAGTAAATGATAATATGTCAGCAAGAGGAGGTGGGGGGAGAGGAAGGGAGAGGAAGCATTATTTAATTCTTAATTTATTTACATCAAAATTGGTTAAATCTGCGTACTTTTCACATTTGATGAACTGGGGTGATTTACCCAACTTTATCAAGAACAATATCAGCTATGAGCCTCTTTCCATTATTTCCTTTCACAGAGAAATGTGAGGTGTTGCATTTTGGGAAGTCTATCATGGGCAGGGCCTACACAGTGAATGTAGAGCTCTGGGTAGTCTTGTAGAGAAGAGGAATCCAGGAGGGCAGGTACGTGATTCCTTGGGGATGGGTGGTCAAAAAAGCTTTTGGCACATTGGCCTTCATCCGTCAGAGTATTGAGTATAGAAGTTGTGAGGTCATGTTGCAGTTGTATAAGAAGTTGATGAGTCCGCATTTAGTACTGTGTTCAATTCTGGGCAGAGTGTTATAGGAAAGATATTGTCAAGCTGGAAAGGGTACAGAGAAGATTTACGAGGCTGTTGCTAGAACTAGAGGGTCTGAGCTATAGGAAGAGGTTGAGTAGGCTGGGACTCTGTTCCTTGAAGCACAGGAGGATGAGGGGTGATCTTATAGTGTACTAGATCATGGGAGGAATAGATTGGGTAGGTGCGCAGTCTCTTGCCCAGAGTTGGTGAATTGAGGATCAGAGGGCAAAGGCTTAAGGCAAAGGGAAAAAGATTTGATTGGAATCTGAGGGGCACCTTTTTCACACAAAGGGTGGTGGATGTATGGAACAAGGTGCCGGAGTAGGTAGTTGAGGCTTGAACTATCCCAACATTTAAGAAATAGTTAGACAGGTACATGGATAGGACAGGTTTGGAGGGATATGGGCCAAATGCGGGCAGGTGGGACTAGTGCAGCTGGGACATGTTGGCCAGTGTGGGCAAGTTGGGTCTGTTTCCACACCGTATTTATGACTCTATTAAAAAGTTTGTTGGACTATGTGGAATGGGCAGTGAATTGCTCTGGTACAGAGCTGCCATCGATAAGGTAGGCTGAACAGCCTTTATGCGAGTGATAGCCATGCTATGAGTTGATGTAGAGCACAGAGTAAACTTTCTTTCCAGTTGGGCTCCAATTAAAAACTTCAATTAAGATTTAGTTGTAATGTTCAGAATTTTCATAAAATTGCAGCTTGTGCTTCTTGCCAAGCCCATATCCTTATTGCAATTAATTCTACTGACTGAAAAATCTATTCATTAGCTTATACAAATATTTTTTAATATACTGGGGATAATTAATTGTGATGTTTTATGGATGAATTGGGAAGGATGCTCAATATTGGTCAAGAGTGACATCCAATAGTCCCCTAAGTATTAGGAACCTGCCTCAATTAACAATGAATGTAACCTTCTCTTGGTTACATTGCTGAAAACGGCACGAGCACTTAATTAAATGTGGTTTCCACCGCAGTCAAACAACAGAGGCTTTATGCTTCCATCAGACAATTAGAGGTTAGTCTTCATCAAAATAATCAGCTAAATATCCACCACAAATTGGCATTTAAAAAAGAACAAAAAGAACATCCAGTGCAAGGACTTGGGGAATATGCCGCTTTCCACAAGGTCATGTACTTTTTACTTAAAGTATGTCAGCTCTAACTCTTGCATTGTATGACATCATATACTTTGCATCGAAATGGGAGCTAATTGGACTCAATAAAAATATATATACAACATTGGCTGGAAGTAGGTGTGTTAGAGGGAACGAAGAAAAACCCCCCACAAAGAACACCAAAGGCCCAGGTCGTAGAGAAGCAGCAGCCAGAAGCAGTGAGAGCGAGTATTGGCTGGAGGTAGGTGAGTCAGAGGGAAAGAAGATTTAAAGTAGTTGATTAGGTAACAGATAAATCGCAGCTGCAGTGGAGCGACCTTGTTAGGAGCGGTCTTGTTGGGAGCGGCCTTGTTGAGGTGAAGTGCATGGGTTAGTAAAGTGTGAGTCTTTGGCTCGAGAGTCTTCGGCAAGGAGGCCGCACTTGATTCGAAATGTGATTTTTTTTTTGTCCACTGAAGAAATGGCAGGCAAGTTGGTACAGTGTGTTTCCTGCAGGATGTAGGAAGTCAAGGACACTGCTGGTGCTTCTGTAAACTACACCTGCAGAAATTATGTCCAGGTGTTGCTCCTGAATAAATGTGTTGGGGAACTGGAGCAGCAGTTGGATGACCTCAGGCCAATCCGGGAAATCAAGAGTAAGATGATCACATCAAGGATACAGGAAGAATGAAGGTGGGTGACTGTGAGAAAGAGGAGTATACGTGGAGTGCAGGAGAGCCCGGTGGCTGTGCCTACTGAAAACAGGTGCACCATCTTGGGAGCGGACGACACAACAAGATTGAGTGGTATCCAGGGTTGTGATTCCAACCCTGGTGCCAAGGCTCAACGAGGAAGAGTGACGTCAGGCAGAGCCATAGTGGTGGGAGACTCCATTGTCAGAGGTGTGGACAGGAGATTCTGCAGCAGCAGGCAAGACTCCAGGATGGTGTGTTGGCTCCACATTTCCAGGGTCCAGGACATCTCGGAGTGGTTCCGCGGCATCTTCAAGAGTGAGGGGGAACAGCCGGAGGTTGTTGTGCATGTTGGCACAAATGATATAGGTCAGAAGAGGAAGGAGGTCCCGCAACATTAATTTACGGAATTGGGTAGAAGACTGAAAAGCAGGTCCTGCAGGGCAGTGATCTCAGGATTGCTTCCAGTACCTTGTCCTAGTGAAGGTAAGAATAGGAAGATGGGGGAATGAATGTGTGGCTGAGGAGTTGATGCAGGGGGCAGGGATTCAGATTTCTGGATAATTGGGATCTCTTCCGGGGCAGGGCTGACCTGGATAAAATGGACAGGTTGCACCTAAACTGGAGGGGGATCAACATCTTAGTGGGAAGGTTTGCGAATGCTACATGGGAGGGGTTAAACTAGATTGGCAGCAGGGTGGGATCTCGTGCAGGACAGAGGCACGTGATAGGTTAGAAGTTGGTATTGAGAGTGGTGTGAGAAAGGTTGGTGGACAGAATAGGCAGGTGAAAGGCAGAAAGCGAGGAAGGAGGATTGGTTTAAACTGCACGTATTTTAATGCAAGGGGCCTGATGGGTAAGGCAGATAAGCTTCGGGCATGGATAGTTATGAGCAACTGGGATGTTGTAGTCATGACTGAGACATGGTTAAGGGAGAATCATGACTGGCAGCTCAATGTTCCGGGGTACAGGAGCTTCAGGAGAGAGCGGGGTGAGGGAAATAGAGGAGGGGGAGTTGTATTGTTGGTTAAGGATGATGTCATGGCTGTGTTCAGAAGTGACATTATGAATGGTTCATCTAGTGAGGCTGTATGGGTGGGGCTGAGGAACAAGAGAGGGATAATCACCTTGTTGAAGGTGTACTACAGACCCCCGAATAGTCAACGGGAATTAGAAGAACAAATGTGCCATGAGATTGCAGACGGCTGTAGGTCAAATAAGGTTGTTGTAGTAGGGGATTTTAACTTTCCCAATGTAGACTGGGAAAATCATAGCATGAAGGGTTCAGATGGGGTGCAATTCCTCAAAAGTGTTCAGGAGAGTGTTCTTATGCCAAATGTGGAGGCCCCCACACATGATTGTGCATAATATTAAATCCTCTGTGATGTTCAAAGGAAAGACTCTGAACTCTTGACTGTACAATCTGTGGAATTCTCTGCCACAGAAGGTAGAGGAGGCGAATTCAATAGATGTATTCAAGAGACAGTTAGATTTAGCTCTTAAGGCTAAAGGATTCAAGGGATATGGGGGAAAAGGCAAGAACCAGGTACTGATTTTAGATGATTAGCCATGATCATATTGAATGGCGGAGCTGGCTCAAAGCGCCAACTGGCCTACTCCTGCACCTATTTTTCTATGTTTCTATGTTTCTAAAATAGAATGTTCCAGAACTTGAGCAATTTGGTCATGCACAAGCACTTAACTTTCTCCAAACGTCAGGAAATATTAAAGGTGATAAAAATAAAAAATGCTTGGGGGTTCCAGTATGGCTTTGTCTGAAGAAATCCCATGTTTAACTTTCTTACCACAACTGATTGATGGTGGGGATGTATTGGCAACAAAACAGACTCTCTGGGATGTGGAGGAACAGCACCTCATATTCCGCCTGGGTTGCTTGCGTCCGGATGGCATGAACGTTGAATTCTCCCAGTTTTGCTAACCCTTGCTGTCTCCTCCCCTTCCTTAACCCTCGAGCTGTCTCCCCCCACCCTCAGGCTCCTCCTCCTCCCTTTTTCCTTCCTTCTCCCCCCCCCCCCCCCCATCAGTCTGAAGAAGGGTTTCGGCCCGAAACGTCGCCTATTTCCTTCGCTCCATAGATGCTGCTGCACCCGCTGAGTTTCTCCAGCATTTTTGTGTACCTTCGATCTTCCAGCATCTGCAGTTCCTTCTTGAACACAGACTCTCTGGGATGTTTTATTGAGATATTTCTTCTGGAACAATTCATATGAATGTTTAACAAGGGCTTGCATTAGTCCTAAAATCCTTTATAACTGCCAAGGCTTCGGCATGAAGAACTACTTGCATTCAGTGGCTTTATTTTCAGAATAAATAACTTCATAGTTATTTGTTGTATATTTAATTAATGTATATATATATATTTGTTATTTGATAAATATAGTTATTTGATACAACTAAATAGTAGGTTTAACTGTGGATTGTAGGGCCTGTTTCCATGCTGTATCCCGAAACTATACAAAACTAGAGGTGAAATCTAAAGTAACCAATTCCTAATATTTACTGAGTGATTGTATTTCAAGGCTGTACAGAGTGAACAAATTAGTTTTAGTTAGTTCTGATTTGGTGCTGGTGAAATTCGTCTGAAACTGACAGGAATATTACTCGGGAAGGGTAATTGCTACCTCTAGCACACTAATTCCAATTTTCATTCAGACAATTCTCTGCTGAACAACGGAACTTCAACCTTCTTCCAGACACTTAACTATGATTTCAATTTTATACAATATACCTCCTGGGCCCATGTAGTCCAAAATATAATTTCAGCTTGGTCGACTAATAGTGCATTGAACATCATTACTAAAATGCCTTAAAGCTTATTTGCAAATAGCATCATTACTGTAAAAGCTTTCTTTTCAAAACAAATAAATATAGAGTATTTCTCAAAACTTCTATATCCATAGAAATAAATACCTTGTATTACAAAAAGCACTTTTTAAATTAATGGCCTGTATGAGTGTTTGGGTTTCTTTGGAGACATAGCAATGATCTCATAGGGATTATTTTGTTTATAAAATGTTCCTATTATTGCAGAATTAGTCATCATAGTTGGACCATTTTATTACTTTAATTTAAAATAGTAAAATAATGAGCAGTAATAATTGATGACTGCTATAAAGATTGATTGTACTTTTATTAGTGTCTGGAAACGCTATGCGCCATGACCAGGTGTGTTAAATAATGCATTGATTGTTTGATAGCCAGGTTCAAGGGAATCTCCTTGTGGCTGGTGGAGAACTTGGTGCAGGAATGCAATGGGAAGATCAAAATCATCATTGATAGAATTAGAAACATAGAAACATAGAAAATAGGTGCAGGAGGAGGCCATTCGGCCCTTCGAGCCAGCACCGCCATTCATTGTGATCATGGCTGATCGTCCCCTATCAATAACCCGTTCCTGCCTTCTCCCCATATCACCTTGACTCCACTAGCCCCTAGAGCTCTATCTAACTCTCTCTTAAATCCATCCAATGACTTGGCCTCCACTGCCCTTTGTTGCAGGGAATTCCATAAATTCTCAACTTTCTGGGTGAAAAAGTTTTTTCTCACCTCAGTCTTAAATGACCTCCCCTTTATTCTAAGACTGTGGCCCCTGGTTCTGGACTCGCCCCACATGGGAATTTTTTTTCCTGCATCTAGCTTGTCCAGTCCTTTTATAATTTTATATGTTTCTATAAGATTCCCCCTCATCCTTCTAAACTCCAGTGAATACAAGCCTAGTCTTTTCAATCTTTCCTCATATGACCGTCCCGCCATCCCAGGGATCAATCTCGTAAACCTACGCTGCACTGCCTCAATCACAAGGATGTCGTTCCTCAAATTAGGAGACCAAAACTGTACACAATACTACAGATGTGGTCTCACCAGAGCCCTATACAACTGCAGAAGAGCCTCTTTACTCCTATACTGAAATCCTCTTGTTATGAAGGCCAACATTCCATGAGCTTTCTTCACTGACTGCTGGACCTGCACGCCAACTTTCAGTGACCGATGCACAAGGACTCCCAGGTCTCGCTGCACCTCCCTCTTACCTAACCTAACCCTATTGAGATAATAATCTGCCCCCTTGTTTTGCCACCAAAGTGGATAACCTCACATTTATCTATAATATACTGCATCTGCCACGCATCTGCCCACTCACTCAACCTGTCCAGGTCACCCTGCAACCTCCTAACATCCTCTTCACAGTTCACACTGCCACCCAGCTTTGTGTCATCTGCAAACTTGCTAGTGTTGCTCCTAATTCCATCTTCCAAATAATTGATATATATGGTAAACAGTTGCGGCCCCAACACCGAGCCTTGCGGCACTCCACTCGCCACTGCATGCCATTGTGAAAAGGACCCGTTCACTCCTACTCTTTGCTTCCGGTCTGCCAACCAATTTTCTATCCATGTCAACACCCTACCCCCAATACCATGTGCTCTAAATTTAGTCACCAGTCTCCCGTGCGGGACCTTATCAAAGGCTTTCTGAAAGTCTTGATACACTCCATCCACTGGCACCCCTTCATCCATTTTACTTGTCACATCCTCAAAAAATTCCAGAAGATTAGTCAAGCATGATTTCCCTTTCATAAATACATGCTGACTTGGACTAATCCTTTTACTGTTATCCAAATGCCCCATTATTACCTCTTTAATAATTGACTCCAGCATCTTTCCCACCGCTGATGTCAGGCTAACTGGTCTGTAGAATCTGTAGAATTGAGAATGAACATCTGCTGAGTGAGTTTAAGAGTCTGGTTATAAATTAGAAAGAAGAACCTTGGATTTGTGGGGATGATCTGCATTAAGTTGTGTGTCACCATAACTGAATGATGAAGTGCTCAAGAAATGAAGAGCTCAAATTCGGGCAATATTAATGCACTGCGGGTCAATAGCCGAGGTAAAATTCAGTTCCATAACAATGTGCAATGTTATGGGCCAGTGTATTCCACACTTCAAAACTTGGACCATCAAACCTGGGTCCAAGCCTCATTTAATGTGGAAAGAACTGAGATTAGCTGCATAAATTCATAAATTCCAGGAGCAGAATTAGGTCATTTGGCTCATCAAGTCTACTCCGCCATCCAATCATGACTGATCTATCTTTCCCGCTCCATTCTCCTGCCTTTGACCCATAACCCCTGACACCCACACTAATTCTGGGGTCTTTGCAAGTTCAGTGCCATGCACGAAAAAGGGCAGAATAAGCACATTGTAATCATGTCACTGATCCGATTGTCAATGGCCTTGATTCACCTTTTGCAGCTCTGTTGCATCAGTTGTGAAAGAGTGGTGAGCGATTAATTTATAATGGGTGTAAGGAGCTTATTGAACATTTCTGTCATGGTGGAGCCCAACACGTAAATGCAAAACATACAAACGCACAGCAAAATCACCCTACAATTGTTCTGAAAGCAGGTGCTCCAGTACTGGCTGCCCCTCCAGCCAAACTGTTCCAGTGCATTTACATTGATGACACATACCAGACTAAATGGGAAATCACCCACGTGAGATAACTATAAAAAGCAGAACAAATTTAATTCAGTTTTTACTGCCCGTAAAATCACTCTCAATTATGAACAAGCTACATTGACAGGCATGTTTGCAAGCGCACTCCACCGGACCCAGGAACAACTTCTTCCCCTCTGTTATCTCACCACTGAATGGTCCCTCCATAAGCTGGGCCCATTACTGTTTGCAATCTATATCAATGATTTGGATGAGAAGATACACGGCAAGATTAGCAAGTTTGCAGATGATGCAAAAGTGGGTGGTTTTGCAGATAGTGATGATGGCGGTGAAAAATTGCAGCAGGATCTTGATCGATTGGAATGGTTGATGGTATTTAATGCAGATAAATGTGAGATATTGCATTTTGGGATGTCTAACATAGGCAGGACCTACATAGTGAATGGTAGGGCTCTGGGTAGTGTTGTAGAGCAGAGGGATCTAGTGCAGGTTCATGGTTCCTTTGAACTGTTGCGCTACAATGCTGAGAGCAAAATTCTGCACTGTATCTTTTCCTTTGTTCTACCTATTGTCGTTGAGCTTGGCTTGATTGTACTTATGTACAATATTATCTAATTTTACTTCAAAGTCACGCGAGTGACTACATGAAGAACCCGTCCAGCACGCATTCGCGACATGAGCATTCACGCAGTGCAACAGCGACGAACGGGAGTACAGGGCGCTCCCGCTACAGCTTAAAAAAGACGGACCGTCAGGTAAGTTTATTCTGATGTCGTATTTTCGAAAAAAGTTGCTTTGCTTTGTCTCACCAGGTCGAGACAACTGGAAACATGAGCAAAACAAGGCAAGCAAAAAAGACCGCCCCCCGTTCAACTCCAACAGAGGAGCGTTCCATCAGTGGGGGACCAGAGGTGGCAGGACCGCACACCCTGCGGTCCGCTATTCCTGACACCTAGCCAAGCCCAGCCTGAGCAGTGGGCTGGAAGTAAATCAACGCGTAAGACAAACCGGCCGGCAATGTCCGACTCCTCGGACGAGGACATTTCACCGCCCGTGCGGGGCAGAGACAGCCGCCTGAGCCGCATGGAGCAGCTCGTGGAGCAAATGCTCCAGCGAGACTTGCTTCGGGAGCTGGAGCAGTCTCGCAAAGGGAGTTCAGGCATTCCCGTCACAGTGCCTCACAAGGCACTGGCCATCGCTTCCCCCTCAGCCGAGGGCAGCGTTGGCGACCAGGGCTGGGCTGGTCAAGAAGAGGGGTCACTGGCCGAAGATGTCGGGAGTACACTTGAGGTACAGGACCAGGAAGAGCTGCTGGGTGTGGTCAACCGCTACGTGGCAGCTCCACGAGCAGGACGGCCATTAGAGCCAAAACTGGCGGCCAGCATTAACTACCTGTCCTTCAAGCCCCTACAAGAGCAGGTAGTCAATGAGGCACTAGAGCTGTATTCGGCCCCAGAAAATTGCACCTCGCACAACGTGCCAGCTGTCAACAGCCAAATCTAGGGGCACGTTGGGCAGAATATCCGCAACCAAGAACTAAAATTACAGCGGATTTTCAGGCTCCTGACGTCAGCCATTATATGCTCGTTCCGTAAATGGGGTGGAAATGACCACAAACCAGCAAGATACATTAGCTCTACTGTGTAACACCCAATTCGAGATCAACAACCTCCGTAAGGAGATAATAAGACCTGCCCTCAACCCGAAATTCGCAGGGTTGTGCAAAACACCAGCCTCAGAACCATAAATACTGCTCTTCGGTAAGGACCTCTCTAAAAAAGTGAAGGACCTGGAAGTAGAGTCCAAAACATTTGGCCTCATGAGGGCAGACCCCGGGACGAGCAGAGCCACAAAATCCAAGCGGCAGTACCCCACCGCGTCCACCAGTCGACGTCAGCCTCATGGGACTGGTGAAAGCTCGGGGTCCGTACATTACCCCCAAAAGCCTTTTTTAGGCCTGGGCCCAGAGCGGACCCCATGGAAAATGCGCCACCCCCAACCAGCAGCACATCAGACAACACATCGTCCAACGAAGAAACAGAAGAAACACCCATAACCATGGAGATAGGTGGGTCTGGTTCCTACCAGCATATAAAAAGTGGGGGATCTATACTAACAGGGGGGAGATTACACCTGTTTGTGGTAGCATGAAGGTCTATCACGAATGATAAATATATACTCAACAGCATTTGTGGATATAAAATAGAATTTGTTCAAGAAAACATGCCACCAGTTCAGCATACACCCCAAAGGGTCTTTTCCCTCTCAGTTCAAGAAAAACTAGAGGGCCAAGCAGAATTGGTGAGGCTACTCACAAAGGGTATCATTGAGAAAACCAAACATGAACCCTTGGAATTTGTCTCAAATATATTCATTAAAACTAAAAAAGATGGTGGACGTCGCATCATCATTGACTTAACTTCACTAAATATGTTTGTTAAGTATATACATTTCAAAATGGAAATGTTTGTAACTGCCAAACAACTGATTTCCAAAGGATACTTCATGGCAAGCATTGACCTTAAAGATGATTACTATTCAGTACCCATTCAAAAAGATCATCGCAGATACCTGAAATTTACCTGGATGGGGCAACAATGGCAGTTTAAAGCGTTGCCTAATGGATAACATCAGCCCCAAGATTATTCACCAAGATATTAAAACCAGCCTTGGCAATATTAAGAAAACAGAAACATATTGTCATGGCATATCTTGATGATATCTTAATAGTAGGCAAAACCATGGAATTGGCTATATCAGCTGTGTCAGCTACCAAACAATTGTTTGAAACCTTGGGATTTATCTTACATCCAGATAAATCTAAGTTGACGCCATCCACAACCATGGACTATCTGGGATTCACAATTAACTCAGTCCACATGTCTGTAACCTTGCTAAAAGACAAAGCAGCAGAATTGGCACAAACATGTAACAATTTAATGGTCAACGATCGACCAACCATTCGACAAGTGGCAAGACTAATTGGAAAAATGGTAGCAACATTTCCAGCTACACAATTTGGACCTCTGCACTATCAAAACTTATAAAGAGCAAAAGTGCAGGTGTTAAAATGACATGCAGGTCACTGACTGAGTCATGAAATTACCCACTAAAACAATATCAGAGTTACAGTGGTGGGTAGGGAACATTTGGCATAGTTCCAGCCCTATCATCATCATTAACCCTACATTAATTATGCTTAGCAGTTGCAAAACATCTCTACCATGCACTGTAGATGGAATCTCCGGAACAGCTAATATCGCGGAGTTATGGCGACAACATTATAGCACTTTATTCAACTGTGTCCAAGGTGACTTGTATAGGGTGGAAAATATTGAGAGTAATGACTCGATGGTGATTATGTCACATGAGGTGTATCATGCCATGAACAAGCTGTCCAACAACAAAGCAAGTGGCTTGGATCATATCTCTGCTGAACATCTTAAGTATGCGAGTATGAGGATAGCTCCTAGCTATTTGTTTTACTGGCTTTATGATTCATGGCTTGTTACCAGACTAAATGCTGTCTGTCCTGTTAGTGCCGGTCATTAAGGACAAAGCTGGTAAAGTAGGCAGCCTAAATAATTACAGGCCCATAGCTTTAGCCAGCATATTGTCAAAAGTCTTAGAAGGAGTTCTGCTGGATAGAATAAATGAGTTTGTTAACTCCACAGATAACCAGTTTGGCTTTAAAGTTAAACATGGCACTGACTTATGCATATATGCCCTAAAGGAGATTGGAAACAAATATAGAGGCAAAAACTCTTCAATCCTTATGTGCTTTATTGATGCTTCCAAAGCCTTTGACCGTGTTAATCACAGAAAGCCGTTTGGTAAAATGAGTCAAAGAGGGGTGCCTGAATACATTGTTAGAATTCTGGCCTACTGGTATGCCCACCAGACTATACAAATAAAATGGGGCAATAGGGTCTCAGCCCCATTTGGGGTTAGCAATGGTGTTAGACAAGGGGGAATATTGTCCCCAGTCCTTTTTAATCTATATATTGATGATCTGTCTAAACAATTGAAAGCCTGTAACACTGGGTGCGTGATTGGTAATATTTTAGTGAACCATATTATGTATGCAGATGATCTTGTGCTCTTTAGTCCATCTAGCGCTGGTCTCCAGCAGCTCCTTACTATATGTTCCATGTATGGTGTGGAACATGACATTAAATATAATGCTAGTAAGAGTGCTGTTATGGTCTGTAGAACCAAAGAGGATAAATGCCTAAAACATCCTGTTTTTAAATTGTCTGACAACAATCTTAGTTTCTGTAATAAGATAAAATATCTAGGGCATATTATTACAGAACAAATGACAGATGATGAGGATATTTATAGGCAACGACGCATGCTGTATGTACAGGCAAATATCCTCTTGCGTAAATTTGGTGCGTGTGCAGATGTGGTGAAGATGTCGCTATTTAGAGCATACTGCACACCCCTCTACACTGCGCACCTGTGGTTGAACTATTTAAAGACAAGTATGCAGAGACTAAAGGTGGCATATAACGATGCCATGAGAACACTGCTAAGGCAACCCAGATGATGTAGTGCCAGTAATATGTTTGTGGCTGCAGGAGTCAGTATTTTAGAAGCTATCCTAAGACACCACATGTATAAATTCATTTGCAGGATAAATGACTCTAAAAATGTGCTTATTGTGGCCTTGACCAACATAAGGGTTAGCACTACACACTACAAATCCCAGATGTGGAGACACTGGTATCGTTGTCTCGTTGTAGGACATTGATCATCTTTTAATCTGGATTTTTAACTTAAGTATTGTAGGTTTTTGTTAAATATAAATTATGATGTTTTTATGTGATATACCATGATTTTATATATATTTATGATATTTGATATGGAATGCATTTTTAATGTAATGTTGCCCCTTGTCTGGACCTTGAGTCCGTAATAAAGTTTATTATTATTCAAACAGATGCCAGTGCTCAAGGCTGGGGAGCAACTAATACTATATCCAGCACAGGTGGTAGATGGACTAATCTAGTCATCTTTACTACAGACACTGGGCATAAATTATCTGGAAATGTTGGGTGCATTTTATGGCTTAAAAGCATATTCAACAAATATGCATCACTTGCATGTTCGTTTACAAATAGATAATACCACGGTGGTGGCCTATATTAACCACATGGGTGGTATAAAATCAATATCATGTGACAATCTGGTCAACACAATATGACAATGGTGTGTCGACAGACATATTTGGCTATCAGCAACTTACCTACCAGGTAAGCTAAATACAGTGGCAGACACCAGGTCACGCAAATTCAATGATAACACCGAATGGATGTTAAATCCCAAAGCATTTGCTAAAATTACAAAGCAATATGGCACACCAGATATCAATCTATTTGCATCCAGACTAAATCACCAGGTTCCAATGTATGTCGCTTGGGAACCAGACCCTGAGGCAGCAGCGATAGATGCATTCGTGCTGGACTGGGGAAAATTCTTCTTTTATGCTTGTCCTCCCTTCTGCCTCATCAGTCGGGTACTACGCAAAATACAGATGGACTCTGCTTCAGGAATTTTGATAGAAGTGCTCTGTCAGCCTATTTAATTCAGGCACCAGGACAACAGGTCATGCATGGGGTCCCACCCGCTGGTGATCAAGCTCATGAGAGGCATATTTAACTCTAATCCCCCCAGGCCTAGGTACACCCAAATCTGGGATGTCAGTGTGGTCCTGACATACCTTAGGGGATGGTCACCAGCCAGGTCCCTCACCCTGGAACAATTAACCATGAAGACGGTCATGCTGATGGCACTTGTCTCAGCACAAAGAGTCCAGTCCCTTCATCTATTAAGATTGGACAACATGGCTGTAACACCAGACCGTGTCTCATTTACCATCCAGGGGCTGGTCAAACAGAGCAGGCCAGGAACATCAAGTCCAGTCATGGAATTCCGGGCTTACCCACCTGA
Organism: Leucoraja erinaceus; assembly: GCF_028641065.1. Classification (NCBI taxonomy): domain Eukaryota; kingdom Metazoa; phylum Chordata; class Chondrichthyes; order Rajiformes; family Rajidae; genus Leucoraja; species Leucoraja erinaceus. The sequence continues at coordinate 63,361,042 of NC_073381.1, read as the reverse complement.
ACCACGGTTATGTGTCATGACCCACTTATTGAACTATATTGACACAACAAGAATTCCCCGAGGGAGTTAAAAAGCCTTATGGGTCAGCCACGAGAAACCTCATGGTCGGGTGACAAGCCAAACTACTTCAAGATGGCTAAAGCAGGTGCTGAAAGCTGCTGGTGCAAATTCTAACGTGTATAAATCTCACTCCACCAGGGCAGCATCCACGTTGGCGGGCTAAGAGGATGGACGTGCCTATGGACCACATCCTGGCTACAGCGGGGTGGTCTGGGAAAAAAACATTTCAAACTTTTTATAATAAGCCGTTGGCAGAACCTGCATCATTTGCAGAAAAAATATTAGAATCTACAAATATATAATTTAAGCCCGGGGGAGCAATTGTTTTTTGTTATTGTTTAATAAACACCATTATTGTTTTTACAAACAGATTCATGGTTGATTACGATAACATACTTCCTCCCTCGAATGGCTTTGGCAGTGAGTGAAGTATGAACTGTTACACGGTTTGAAATCACAGAGCTTTAAAATCTTCACGTAGTCACTCACGTGACTCCAAAGTAAAATAGTAAGATTAAACGAGAACTTACCAGTTCGAAGTTTAATCTGTATTTTACGAGGAGTTACGATGAGGGATTACGTGCCTTCCGCTCCCACCCTCAATTATAGAGATCAACTGGTATTTAAGTTCTCCTTTTCTTTCCTATGTTTATTTCAATTATTGTGTCTTTCTGTGATTCCACACCGCTGCTTTGAAGTATGTCGTGCATGCGTGCTGGACGGGTTCTTCACGTAATCCCTCATCGTAACTCCTCATAAAATACAGATCAAACTTCGAACTGGTAAGTTCTCGTTTAATCTTACTATTTGATTGGGTAACATGCAATAAATGCTTATCACTTTACCTCGGCACATGTGACAATAATAAATCAAAACATAAACTTAAATGCGGTAATTAATTTCCACTAATTACTCACTGGTGTACAGATTGGAATTCCCTGGACAACTTGGTCCCAGTCTTCTGTCCAGCCTTGGTCCAAACATAGACAAATAACCTCAAGTCTCGAGGTGAACCGAGAATTCTCTTGATGACATTAAGGAAGCAATTCATAGAGGTTACATCAAGAAGTCTGGGTATACTTAAAATCAATGGAAATCAAAGGAAAAATTCTTCTGTCTGGAATCAGAAAGAGGATAAAGGACAATAGTTGTGATTGTTGGAAATCAATCTTTTCTAGATGTTGCTGCAGGAATCTGGCTAAACTATATTGGCAGTTTCATTAATAGACTTCCATCTGTAATGTCTTGCAGATGCAATAAGATACTTTTATACCCTTCAACATAGATACATTTTTTGCAAAATAACCTCACTGAAACTTTATGTGCTGAGACTGTAAGCTTCTGCTGTTGACTGAAGCCAATAAATCAATTTTTTGGACAATCCAATTAAAATAAATTGTCGGTGATCATTTCCAGTTGATATTATACCCGATTTGAATGAGGACCTGGCACATCATATGGTATCCTCATGTTTGCTCAGCTGAAGTCATTATTTTTATACTGTAGGTGCACACAAGATGAAGCCATTTTCATACAACGCCCATTGCTTACCATAGTGATAGTTAGTTTGTTTATTATCACATATACCAAGGTAAAATGAAAAGCTTTTTTGTTGCGTGCCATCCAGTCAGCAGAAAGACTATACATGATTACAATCAAGCCACCCACATTGTATAGAAACAGGATAAAGGGAATAATGTGTAGTGCAAAGTAGGCTCCAGAAACGTCTGATTAAAGATATGTACAGCGAGCTTGTGTTCTGGGGTTGTCCCCGTGAGTTTTAAACATGCGGTAGTGCAACCACTACTTAAGAAACCTGGCCTGGATCAATCTGTTCTGGCCAATTTTAGACCCATCTCGAAATTGCCTTTTATTTCTAAATTACTGGAGAGAGTTGTTTATGCTCAGCTAAAACTATTCCTGGAGGAGCATGATATTCGGTAGATCTTCCAGTCTGGATTTAAAACCACGCACAGCACGGAGTCAGCATTGCTAAGGGTTTTTAACGATATCCTCCTGGCTAATGATTCTGGGGATTGTGTGGTTCTTGTCCTGCTGGACTTGTCTGCCGCCTTTGATACGGTGGACCATAATATCTTATTATCTCGGCTACAGCAGTTAGTGGGCATCTGCGGCAGTGCCCTGGGATGGTTCAGGTCCTATCCGGCGGGCAGAACCATGTGTGTTAGCCTTGCTGGGTTTGAATCCTCTTCCGCTCCCCTGTCATATGGGGTTCCACAGGGTTCAATTCTGGGGCCCCTGCTTTTCTCGCTGTACATCCTTCCTCTGGGTTCCATCCTTAGAAAGCATGGCATCTCCTTCCACTGTTATGCAGATGATACCCAGCTTTATTTGCCGCTGAGGGGGGAAGATGCCTTTTCTGTAAAATCGCTTCTGTCTTGTCTTGATGACATTAAGTCCTGGTTGGCCCTAAACTTTCTTGGATTTAATGAAGAGAAGACAGAGGTGATTTTATTTGATCCCAATGGCTGCCGTGAACCTCCATTTGTTGATTTTGGTCCATTGTCAAGGTACGTGAAGCCAACAGTTGTGAACCTGGGTTTTAGGATGGACAGTGACTTTAAATTAGATCGCCAAATATACGCGGTGGTTAAGTCCAGCTTCTTTCACCTAAGGAAGCTGGCGAAGGTGAAGCCCATTCTCGAGCGGCAGCATTTTGAGACAGTAATCCATGCCTTTATTACATCTAGGCTGGATTACTGTAACGCGCTCTATTTTGGTGTTGCTCGTTCTTCACTGGCTCGTCTCCAGTTGGTTCAGAATGCTGCTGCTCGCCTTTTAACAGGGACTCGAAAGAGGGAGCACATATCGCCAATTCTGGCCTCCCTACACTGGCTCCCGGTGCACTTTCGGGTTCATTTTAAGATACTGTTATTTGTTTTTAAATCTCTGAATGGGCTCGCTCCACCTTACCTCTCTGAGCTGCTCCACCCATACGCTCCTGCCCGGTCCCTCAGGTCAGCTGGTCAGCTGCTCCTGGAGGTACCGAGGTCTAGTCGGAGGCTCAGAGGGGATAGAGCCTTCTCTGTTGCTGCTCCGGCACTCTGGAACACCCTGCCGTTGCACATCAGACAGGCCCCCTCACTGTCCATCTTCAAATCCAGTGTTAAAACGCATTTGTACTCCCTGGCTTTTGACCATGCCTGAGGCTTTGCTTCTGTTTGTGGTGTTTTTGATGTTTCTTTATTTTACATGTCTTTTCCTACTATTTCTTTTGATTGTTATTTTTGGTGTGTATTAACTTTTTTGTCAATGATTAGTGATGTACAGCACTTTGTTGCAGCTATGTTTGTTTTTAAAGTGCTCTATAAATAAAATTATTATTATTATTATTATTATTATGTATTGTCTTTCTGCTGACTGGTTAGCATGTAAGAAAAGCATTTCACTGTACCTCGGTACGCAAGACAATACACTAACCTGAATTGAACTGAAAGAGAGGAGGTAAAGGAACTAAACAACTGGTGCCAGGAAAATAACCTCTCTCTCAATGTCAGCAAAACTAAAGAGATGATCGTTGACTACAGGAGACAGCAGGGGAGTGGACACCTCCCCATCCACATTGGTGATGCTGAGGTTGAAAGGGTCAGCAGCTTCAAGTTCCTAGGTGTGCACATCAATGAGGACCCCTCTTGGACACTGCACACATACACAATAACAAAGAAAGCCCGCCAGCGGCTCTTTTTCCTGATAAGACTGAGGAAGTTTGGCATGAACGCCAGCATCCTCACACACTTCTACAGTTGCACCATCGAGAGTCTGCTAACGGGCTGCATCACAGTCTGGTACGGGAACTGTTCTGCCCACAGCCGCAAATCACTACAGAGAGTGGTGAAGGTGGCACAGCACATCACTGGCAACTGTCTCCCAGCCATTCAGGACATTTTTCACAGGTGGTGCCTGTGGAAGGCACACAGCATCATCAAAACCACAGCTACCCAACACGCAGACTGTTCTCCTTGTTACCATCAGGCAGATGATACAGGAGCACACTAACCCCCAGACTTAAGAACAGTTTTTACCATCAGGCCATCAGGCGTCTGAACTCATAAACACATCATATATGTTGATTATTTCATTTATTAGTGTCTTTTACCTATGTCACCTTTTATCTTATTTTATCTTATTTTTATCCTTGTAATATCATTGCTGAGGTGACCCGTTGTCTTGTCAAACACATTTCATTGTACCGTTGACTCTGTGTTAACCTACATATGACAAATAAAAATGAACTGAAATAATATAATTATTGATGTAATGCCCATTATTTATGTAATTTCCATTTCCACCAATGTAAATTGGAATAGAATGTTACACAATGCAACTGTCAAAGAGTAGATTCCATATGACCAAGTGCATGTAATGCAGTGTTGTTGGTTTATGTGTTGTTTAAAGGGACCCGGCTTGGAAACTTAAAGAAGATAGACAAAAAATGCTGGTGCCACTCAGCGGGACAGGCAGCATCTCTGGAGAGAAGGAATGGGTGATGTTTCGGGTCGAGACCCTTCTTAACGTCACGGGAAAAGGGAAACAATAGATATAAACGATGAGGTAGAGCGATGTGGAACAAATGAATGAAATATATGCAAAAAAGTAACAATGATAAAGGAAATAGGTCATTGTTAGCTGTAGCTTGGTGAGAATGAAAAGCTGGTGTGACGGGCGGGGGAGGGATGCAGAGAGAGGAAATGCAGTGGTTACTTGAAGTTAGATAAATCAATTATCAAACCATTGGCTGTAAATATGAACCATGGGAAACATGAGATGCTGTTCCTCCAATTTGCTTTTAGCCTCACTCTGACAATGGAGGAGGCCTAGGACAGAAAGGTCTGCATTGGAATGGGAAGGGGAATTAATGTGTTCAGCAATCGGGAGATCAGGTTGGTCCAGGAGGACGGGGCGTTCAACGCAACGATCGTCCAGTCTACGTTACGTCTCGCTGATGCCCATATCTTGAACAACGGATACAGTAGATGAAGTGGAATTTAAATGTTGGAAAATGTTCCTGCAAGTTATCACTCAGTGGATCTGTAAGCGATTCTGCAGTCTTCAACTACTTTTTAATTCTGGAGATACTGATTCCAATTCTGTTAGCAACTTTCATGATAAAATGCTATAATGGAATTGTAAAACAAAGTGGGTTTGAAACTTTGGGGTAAAATGCAAAGACATGCCCAAATGTGAAGAACATGTTCCAACAAAGTCCCCACTTCCCACCTTTCTAATTAAAAAGAAATGCGAAGTGCTGGAGTAAGGTCAGGGCAAGGATGGTTGATATTTCTGGTCTGGACCCATATTCAGAAGGTCCAGAAGAAGGGTCCCAACCCAAATGGTTACCTATCCATGTCCACCAGAGATGCCATTCTGTCTGACACACTGAATTACTCCAGCACTTTGTCTTTTTTTTATAAACTAGCATCTGCATTTCCTTGTGCCTGTATATTTCTGATAGCCAGTGAATTAATAGTCTCAGATTTTCCAATTGTATCATTATGCAGATATGTCAGAAAACCATTTGCAGTAGAGACCCTTGTCTCCAATTTGCTGTCTACTACTGCATCAAATAGATTCTCTGGGCACTGTATTTATGAATAAATGATATCATCTACTTTGATTGCAATGAAGTGGTATCTCAGGTGCTGGGAACTGTCAGCATGAATGACTTGCTGAGAGCACAAGTAGACATTAACAGCACTCATGCACCTAAAAGGTCCCCCAATATACTTACATTTTCAACAATTGCAAAGGCTTTATTACCTCAATGTTTCAATTTGGTATTGACCATAAGGGGGGGCGATGGCAAATGCTATGCCTCTTTCACTCTGCATTGTCAGATACTATCAAAGGCCTGGAGGGATGGATCCTGGAAATGAGAATGACTCTGTACTTCTTTGGTAGATTCCACAAATTTGTACTCCGAACACATTCATAGAATGGGAACTACACAACTACCAGAATAATAGTGGGTATTGGTTTCACCCAGATGAGATTTTATTGAATGCATCAGTCCCAGATTGCTCTGTCGTAAATATCAGGCAATTGTTGAGGTTATTTCATTGTGTTGCACTATACACAATCTGGCCAACTATAAATAGCTGCTGGTGCATGATCTCCAAGTGGCAAAGCCTCTAGATCTGCAGGAGCAAGAGGAATAAAGTTAGACAAAAATGCTGGAGAAACTCAGCGGGTGAGGCAGCATCTATGGAACGAAGGAAATAGGCTATGTTTTGGGTCGAGACCCTTCTTCAGACTGATGGGAAGAAGAAAGGAAGAGGTGGAGACAGTGGGCTGAGGGAGAGCTGAGAAGGGGAGGAGAAAGCAGGGACTACCTGAAATTAGAGAAGTCAATGTTCATACCGCTGGAGTACAAACTGCCCAAGCGAAATATGAGGTGCTGCTCTTCCAATTTACAGTGGCCTCACTCTGGCCATGGAGGAGGCCCAGGACTGAAAGGTCAGATCGGAATGGGAGGGGGAGTTGAAGTGCAGAGCCACCGGAAGATCAGGTTGGTTATTGCGAACCGAGCGGAGGTGTTGGGCGAAGCGATCGCCAAGCCTGCGCTTGGTCTCACCGATGTAGAGCAGCTGACATCTAGAGCAGCATCTCCGATGCCTTGGTGTGGAACACCTCATCCTTGTGCATATGCGGCGTAGACGGAGGAATTGGGAGTAGGGGATGGAGTCCTTACAGGAAGCAGGGTGGGAAGAAGTGTAATCCAGATAGCCATGGGAGTCAGTGGGTTTTTAGTGGATGTCAGAAATGGTCCAGGTGTATTTGAGTGCCGGATGGAAGCTAGTGGTGAAATGGATGAAGTCAGTGAGTTGTATGTGGGTGCAGGAGGTAGCACCAATGCAGTCTTTGATGTAGCGGAAGTAGAGTTCAGGGATAAGGCCATGGTGCACCTCGAACAAGGGTTGTTTGACGTACCCTACAAATAGGCAGGCATAGCGAGGGCCCATGCGCGTGTCCATAGCTATGCCTTGCATTTGGAGGAAATGAGAGGAGTCAAACGAAAAGTTATTAAGGGTAAGGACCAGCTCTGCTATGCGGAGGAGAGTATCAGTAGACGGGGATTGGTTGGTTCTGCAGTCGAGGAAGAAACGGAGGGCTTTAAGACCCTCCTGCTGGGGGATGGAGGTGTAGAGTGACTGGACATCCATGGTGAAGATTTTCCAGCATCTGCAGTTTCTTCTTAGACAAGATGAATAAACCCTGAGAGGTTACAAGAATGAGAACGTACAAGGCATCATTAGCATGCTTGCAGATGGCACTAAAATTGGTGGTATTGTAGATAGCAAAGATGCTTGTCAAATATTGCAGCAGAATCATTGCAGCAGGAACGATTGTGGATGATCAGCCGTGATCACAATGAATGGCGGTGCTGGCTCGAAGGGCCAAATGACACACTCCCGTACCTATTTCCAGGGCCAATGGGCTTGTTTCCACACTGTACGACTAGGAGTCTAACCACAACTTTCAGCTAGTGGAGGGGGCAGAAATTGTTAGGTACTGGATATAAGGGCCTAATAGTATTTAGTCAACTCCAAAATTAAAATTTGGCTGAGCAAAGTTTATTCCCCTCTTCAAGAGGTCTGTAGGTGTGTTCAGTATTAATCTATAGACATGTACTTTGCTTCATCGAAAAATTGGACAAGCAATATTTCATGCTGAGTTTCTGTAACTCCCAATTTCTAAAACAGTCCTTTCTAAGGCAGGAATCAATGATGATTTGTTACCACTCCTGTTCTCTGCATTCTGAGTTGGCTAGTCAGGTCAAGTAGGACTCGTAGACTCTGTTGGGCGGGCAATGGTACTTGACAAGGTGGGCGGGTGAGTAGTGCAATCCTCCCACTGTGTATGCTGAGAATGCAAGATGAGGAAGCAATGGATTACTTCTTCCTTCCATCCATCATCTGGTTTATGTCTGCATCTATACCATAACATGACATTTCACTTTCAACTCCCATGTTGTATTTGGAGAAAAAAAACTTCATTTGCTGATTTTTTTTTTTGTATCCATCTTAAGCACCTTATTGCCACTAATTCCACATTGATTTTATGTTCATTGTCAGTCAATGAGATAATGGTGTGAAAACCATCCCAAATATGGAGGAATTCACAAGTATTATGGTGTACCATCACTATGAATTACCTCAGCTCTGCTATATATGAGTGTCTGAGTCCAGGCAACCTGCTGTAGTGAGTTTAGGAGAAAGATAAACATGACACTAACAGTGCACCCACGATGGAGGGAGTGAACATTTATGATCATGGATATTGCATCAGTCAACCTTCTTGTATGTTACGAGGAACAAGAATCAATTCAATTCAATTCAATTCAACTTTAATGTCATCGCACAAAATACAAGTATCAGTACAACGAAATGCAGTTTTGCGTCAGTCCGTAGTAGTTGTACATAAAGAGAAAAAACAAGAAAAAAATAGAAAGAGAGAAGATACAGAATAATCAGGAAATACAGAATGATTAAACAAAGGGGGACGGAGGGACCAGAGAAGTCTATCGTCGGGACTCCGAGTTCAGCAGTGTGATTGTGTTGTTATAGAAGCTTTTCCTCATCCTGCTGGTACGTGACCTGAGGCTCCTGTACCACCTCCCTGATGGGAGGAGGGCAAACAGTCCATGGTTGGGGTGTGAGGGGTCTTTGATGATCTTCCCAGCCCGTCTCAGACATATCAAGCATATTTAATTGTAATATGTATTGACAACAGAACAATGAAATTCTTATTTGCAGCAGCATACCAGGCCTATGACACAGTACACAGATAATCCATAATAAACAAAAAAAATCAATAAATTAATAATGCCAATACCTGTGCATAAAACGGCCAAAGTCCTTTAGTACTTGTCCTCGAGAATGGAGAGATTCCACTCTAATGGTTCAAAAAGGCAGGTCCTCAGTACGTCAGTGAACGAATTAGATGTGATTATTTAAAATTGGTCTTGCCCTTGACAAACAGATCCTTTATCTGAATTTTAAAAAAATCTATTGACGGTTAATAATTATTTTCGTGTACATAAATTGCTCAATGGAGACTACAAACACGATGAGATCAAACAAGTATATTTGCTATTATCACAGTGATATTAGGAGAAACATTGTAATAGGATTTAATCATTATAGCCTCCACTCATTTCTTCATACCACGCAATGCCAAACATCAGTAAATGTCATGTAATTTAATTTTGTGACCCTCAACCTCAGCAGAGTAGTGTCTACACCAATTATTTAAATTTTTCATTATTTTCCTGAATGATGTAGGATAATATACATGGTAATAATATCACTGCGGAACATATAATGAGAACACAATTTGACTGTAATCAACTGCTCATTATTTCATTGCCAGAGCACAATTGCAATCACCCTTAATATCCTCCTTTAAATGTCATACAGTGTTTTGTCAAATCAATACAGATATCTGCAAATGTTTAAAATAAATCAGTACTTCCAAAATTCTAGTACCAAAATTGGCTTTGTAAATTGAATCAGTCTATTATTTTCTGTTGATTTTTGCTGCGGTGATGAAGAGGAAGATAATTTTATTCAACAGCACAGCATCTGCAACACAGTGACAAGCAATAAACTAGGCTCAGTGAATAAAACAAACACTGTTCTCTCCTTCTGCCTCCAAAATGCATCCCAACAATATGAGGATAGATTTTCAAAATCATACTTTTGCATGTGAAGATAACTTAGTCAGATTTTTCTTGCAGTCTGGAATTATACTTTGCAAGACTGGATGAGAAATGGACATCGCCCTGACTGCCTAACTATTACTTTGAACAATGGCTCCATTGTTCAAAGTAACCAATACATTTATTTTTTCCAACCAACAATTGATAAGCATGAATTGGTAAATTCATATTTAATAATGAAGTTCAAATGAAAATGCATACAGGATTTGAGAGTAATTCTATTTTCTGTTTTAAAACCATTCAAATAGACAGGATCCTTAAGCTTACTCTGACATTTATACTCCATGGTCTTTAAAACACATTTAATGACACTTGAATTAAGACACTTTATATATCACTTTATATATCAGTGAATGTCAATTTTATTGGAAACCTTAACTGATGGATGGTAGGTGGTTGAGGGTAGTTAATACTTGTAAAAGAAGCGAAGGGAAGAATTTCATACTGTTTTAAGGATTCATAGACTAATATCCCACTTTATAATTTCAAGGTTCAGTTATAAAATATCATGAAGAAATTGGAACCGATGGAAACTCATTTCTCACATGTAGGAAAAAACACTTCAGTTGCTCTTCCACAGATGTAACTCAACCATGTCAATGATACATCGCCTCATGCCTGTATAATAGTAAGATTAAACGAGAACTTACCAGTTTGAAGTTTGATCTTTATTTTATGAGGAGTTACGCCGAGGGACTACATGAAGAAGGCTGTCCAGGCGCATGCGCGTCAAACTTCAAAGCAGCAGTGTGAAATCACAGATGATATATTCCGAAGCATAATAGTAAGCTACGTGATACAAACTTAACTTACCTTTGATCTTTACAAGGGTGGGAGCGGAGGGCACGTAGTCCCTCGACGTAACTCCTCAAAAAATAAAGATCAAACTTCAAACTGGTAAGTTCTCGTTTAATCTTACTATTTTACCTCGTAAGTGACTACGTGAAGATTTTAAAGCTTCTGTGATTTCAGGCCGTAGATTGGGTTCCGGCATATCACTGCATTTTGCTTGACTGAGTAAAAACAGTCAATAACATGCAAACCATCATACTTGTTTAATTAATTAATGGTTTATTTTATGATAAACATTATGTGTCCCATTTTAACCACTAGGGACATTTAATACTGAATTCAAAACAGTACCACCAAATACACCAGGGTCTGCAATTTCTTTGTGATAATACTTGTGAAACATCCTTTCATTTGCCCATCCTGCGGCTGCGAGGATATGGTCTATTGGAACGTCCAAATCCTTGGCCGCCGATGTTGCCGCTGCCCTGGTGGAATGAGATTTAAATTTGTCAGTATCAATTCCTGCATCCAATAGCACCTTCTTCAGCCATCTTGAAATTGTTTGTGTTGTCACTTTTTTGTGTGGCTTTTTATGGCTGATGAATAATGCAGATTTTACTTCGTGAAGAACCCCGCTACGACGCATGCGTGTCATATCGCATACACGCATTGAACGAGTCAGACGTGGGAGACGGCGTCTCCCTAGAGGAAGCAGGTAAGAGACTGCAAAATTTTTCCCACTTACCTTCCAGGTAGGACTGCAAGAAGCTGCGGGAAGCTGGAGGGAAGAACCGCGGAGACAGCGGGCAGCCAGCAGCAGCAGCAGCCGACGGCACGCGAATCCTCTTGGAGAGGAAACAGCTGTGCCCGACGTCGCTCCCCGCACCGGCAAGATTGACTGCTGCCGGGCGGGAAGCGCAGCAACACGTCCCGGGGGTGTCCAGACTCAGGTGAGTCTATGATGGATGCAGTCGCTAGCGGCTCCAGAGCCGATTGAAGCGGCTGCAGGACCCGGAAGAGAGCAGGACTACTCCTGCAGCCGTCAGCCGACATCTGGGACAGCAGCCCAAGGACCTACGCTACAGGGTCCGTGGGGCTGCGGGAGGAAGGACGTTCCTCCCAAACGGCAGGCTGAGAACAGGTAAGAACAAAGTTCCCTTACCTTTGTTTCTTTACAGCGGTTTGCTGCCGTATTCTGAAGAGCAGCAGGTGCCAGCTAAGGACGTCAGGGCAGAGCCACAGACGTTGCTGCTGTGTTGCTGAACAGCAGGCAGCCAGCTAAGGACGTCAGGGCAGAGCCACAGACGTTGCTGCTGTGTTGCTGAACAGCAGGCAGCCAGCTACTGATGTCAGTATACAACTGAAGTGCTGCCACACGAAATCGCTGCTGTTTAATGACCAGCAGCAGGCAGCAATGAATGTCGGCACCAGCATCTCCCATAAGGGAGCAAGTGCCAAACTTCACCCTAAATGGGTAGAGGTGCCCGTGAGTACCGGGACCATGGGGAGCGACCAGTGCCCGTAGGCATGGGGACCGGCTGCGGGATATACCGCGTGCGACTAGTGCCCGAGAGCACCAAGGTCGGCAGGAGCGGTCCCATATATTAAAGCACCCGCGACGACTAGTGCCCGAGAGCATGTAAGTCGGCTGGAGCGGTGGCTGGAGTAAATTTCTCCACAGTGGCAGGCTCCGGGATTGGAGGATAGCCACAGTGGGCAAAAATATAAGTCCCACAGCAGTTTCCCATAAGGGCTGCATGAAATATCAGACGCCTCTGAGGAGGGTATGGAAGGTCTGACGGGGTAAAATCTGAGCAGGTGATGGAGCCACCTTCCCCTATTGAAGGGTGGGATAAAACAACCTGCTGAACATGATGAGCCAGTACTGCCAGCAGGAACACACTGAGAATGATCTCGAGAAGGATGGCTGTGAGTATTGAATATATGTCCACCCATCAACTTCAAGCTAATACTTTTGCTGAAGTGTTGGCAAGGCATTTATACCCCGGGAAATTGTGGTGCTCTTAAATGTAGCCAGTGTTACAGGTGCACTTGCAGACATGTTGGGAGGCCATTAGGAGTCGGGATATTAAAAATCCAAAATACTCTGAAAGGTCTCATGGCGGGCATAACAACTTTGGCCCGCATGGTAAGAAAAGGTGGACATAATTAGTGACCACAAGGATGCTATTGCACTATTTTTGCAATGTGCAGTTTGAACTAAATATATTAGAAAGAGGGCCATTCAGCCAGCTCTAGACCCTAAGTTCGCTATACTATGTAAGCAAACGGCTATAGAACCTGTTATTTGGGGGAGACCTGTCCAAACAGGTTAAAGAATTGGATGAGGATTAGAGCATCCAAAGGATATCTGGGGAAGACATTAACCTTATGTGCATCCTAAGAGAGGTAGTGTTTGTAATTATACTACAAAGAATTGGGCACAGGTACCCAGCAGCAGCGTCCTGTTTAGGGTTTTTGGCCGGGACGACCACTGTGGAAGATGCAAAAGCCTCTACGTCAGCATCTATCCTAACCTAAACCTTTAGGCCCTCCACAACCGCGAATGAAACCAAGAAAATACTTGGTTACCACCGATAACCATGGAGGTAGGTGAATTTGGGGCTCCAACAAATAGGGAGCACGGAAGTTGGAGGGACATTGCAACTTCACGTTGAAGCTTGGGGTAATATATCTATGGACAGATATATCCTTAGCAGTTTTAAGGGATATCTGATAGAGTTTCTACACAAACAAAACCCTCCAGTACAACATAAACCGGACAGATATACATGCTTACTAAAAGGGTAATGGAATAAACCAAACCTGAACAACAGGATTTGTCTCAAACATCTTTATTAGAAATAAGAAAGATGGGGGTTGCCGTATTATTATGGATTATCAACGCTTCACAATGTTGTGCAATATATTCATTTTAAAAATGGATACTTTTTAGCAGTACTAAAGAGTTAGTTTGCAGCAGGCTACTTTATGGCAAGTATTAATCTTTAAGATCCTTACTATTCAATATCCAACAGGAGAAAAATTTTAAACCAGCTTTGGGACTGCTGCAACACAAAAATCATAGAGTAATGGCATAGGTGGATGATATCCTTATTGTGGGAATAACTTATGAATTGGCAGGTTAGGCAGTGGTTGCCACTAAACAATTGTTTGAACAGCTGGAATTCATTGTCCATCCACTTAAGTCAAAATTGACACCATTAACACATTTAATATGTTAATGACTTTACTAATAGGGAAAGCCACAGAGTTCAATGGGCTCAAAATTATAGAGGCCATTTATTTTGGCCAATGGAGCTAACGATAGAAGCTATACAAGAATTACAATGTTGGGAACACAATGTTAAGTATTGCTCCAACCCAATAGTTATTCACAACCCGTCTGTGCTATTACAAACAGATGCCAGTGCAATTGGTTACGGTACAACTGATACCATCTTGAGCTATGAGGGAGATGGAATATACAAGAAGCTAACCTACTTAACACTAAGGGTATAAGTACTTAGAAATGTTAAGTGCATTTCATGGGCTAAAAATCTTATTGCTCAGGAATGCAACTGCAGCATGTTATATGGTAGATAGATAATACCTCGGTGGTGGCATATATAAGTCATATGGGTGGAAATATATCAACATCTTGTGATGAATTGGCAAATTCAATTTGGCAATGGTGTATCCAAAGGAATATTTGGTTATGGGCTACGTATCTACCAGGGATACTTAATTCAGTGGCAGACGCCAGGTCACAAAAATTTAATGAAAATACGGAATGGATGTTAGACAGAACGATATTTGCTGAAATCACAGCAAAGTACGCAATGCTGGATATTGATCTTTTTTGCATCCAGGTTAAATCAGCAGTTACCAAGGTATATATCATGGGAACCAGATCCTGGGGCAGAAGCTACAGATGAATTCTCACTGCACTCGGGGAAATGGTTCATTTATGCATTTTCCTCCTTTCTGCCTCATCAATCGGGTACTACGGAAAATTCAACTAGACTCGGCATCTGGGATTCTCATAGTACCTGATTGGCCTACCCAACCAGGGTTCTCGGTGCTTCAGGATTTGGTGCTAACACCATATATTACTTTAAGACATAGTCCTCAGTTGCTGGTGCATCCGGTGACTGGGGACAGCCATCCTTGCCATAATTATCTGAATTTATTGGTTTGTAGACTCTGAAAGAACCACTTTGGCATAAGGGTCTATCTGATAGAATTGTGGACATGATCACAGCAGCACAGAGAACTTCGACTCAAAAACAGTATTTATGTCATATTAAGAAATGCACTAAATACTGCCTGGATAACAATCTAGACCACAGGGAGATGGATGTTCCAGCTGTGCTAGATTTTCTCACAAGCCTGCACTATGAAGGACTCAGTCACAGCACGGTCAATAGTGCTAGGAGTGCCTTGTCGAGTTATTTATGGGAAGGCACAGAAAGACAGGCTGTGGGCTCACATCCTCTAGTAGTAAAACTGTTACGAGGCATCTTTAACACAAACCCACCAAGGGCTAGATATAGCCAAATCTGGTATGTGAGTGTAGTCCTAACCATGTTACGGAATTGGTCACCGGCTACAGCATTAACGCCGAATAAACTCACTATGAATATGGTAATGCTAATGGCGCTGGTCACAGCGTAAAGGGTCCAGTCATTGCAGAAATTACGATTGGATAACTTCACTGAGGCGACAGGAAGTTTGATTTTCGTGATCCAGGACATTATTAAGCAAAATAGACCAGGATCAGCGGGTCAGGTCATAGAGTTCATAGCCTATCCGCAGGACGAACGCCTCTGTGTAGTGAAACACATTGTGTTATATATTGACAGAAAAAGGGCTATCAGAGGCAATGAAAAGGGGTTTTTGATTAGCCATAAGAAGCCGTACCAAAAAGTCTCGACTCAGACCATTTCACGGTGGCTGATATACTGCTTAATTCAGGCAGGAGTGGACACTAATGTATTCAAATCTCACTCCACCAAGGCTACAGCTACATCAGCAGCTAATCGCCTTGAGGTACCGATGGACAAAATCCTCAGAACTGCAGGATTGTCATCAGAGAAAACGTTTCACAGATTACAACAAACCAGTTAGAAAAGAAGAAACGTTTTCGGGCAAAATTTTAAGTTCTATATAATTTATACCTGAAGCTTACAAGGTTTATGAATTGATTTAATAAATATTATTTACCATTTTTGTTTAAAATGTTGGTATGAATGTATTTCTTGAATACCAGTAACAATTTCTCCCAAACTACCAAGGCAGTTGTGAAGCTTGGACTCGTTCCACGGCATGAGGTCACAGAGCTTTGAAATCTTCACGAAGTCACTCACGTGACTCCGAAGTAAAATAGTAAGATTAAACGAGAACTTACCAGTTTGAAGTTTGATCTTTATTTTATGAGGAGGAACGTTGAGGGAATACGTGCCCTCCGTTCCCACCCTCATATGGTCATATCTTAAACTGGTATCTCTTTAATAATCTTACTATCTTAGGTCATTATAGTGTATCTGTGACCTCACACCGCTGCTTTGAAGAATGACACGCATGCGTCGTAGCGGGGTTCTTCACGTATTCCCTCAACGTTCCTCCTCATAAAATAAAGATCAAACTTCAAACTGGTAAGTTCTCGTTTAATCTTACTATTCTACACCTCTAAGATGTTTGGTAGTCTCAATGTAGTATTTTAAATATGTAACTACACAAAGTCTTTGATCTGAAGGATATGCTGAAAAAAACAATTTACACCCCGAGACTCCTGGTGTGCTCTGTTTTAGCAGGTCATAGACATAGAATGTAATTTCCTCTGTTTTCATTCCCATTCTGTCTATCCTTAACTTGTGTAATGTTTGTACTCTTTGGGCTGAGACTAAAGCCATTAAATTACTACTTTCATCGTAATTTTGTCTAATGACAAATTTGAGATGGGATCCCAATCCCTAAGTAGTGATAGTACATCCCTCACATTCCAGATTTCCGTATATCTCGGTCTGGGAGGTTTGACATTAAAGATGCCTGAAGTTTGACATTAAAGATGGTCTTGTGCCTGGAAGGTCATGTTTAACTAATCTTCTTGAATTTTTTGAAGGTGTTACTCGGGAAATTGATGAGGGTGAGGGTAAAGCAGTGGATGTTGTGTATATGGACTTCAGTAAGGCCTTTGACAAGGTTCCTCACGGAAGGTTGGTTAAGAAGGTTCAATTGTTGGGTATTAATGGTGGAGTAGCAAGATGGATTCAACAGTGGCTGAATGGGAGATGCCAGAGAGTAATGGTGGATGGTTGTTTGTCAGGTTGGAGGCCAGTGATGAGTGGGGTGCCACAGGGATCTGTGTTGGGTCCACTGTTGTTTGTCATGTACATCAATGATCTGGATGATGGTGTGGTAAATTGGATTAGTAAGTATGCAGATGATACTAAGATAGGTGGGGTTGCGGGTAATGAAGTAGAGTTTCAAAGTCTACAGAGAGATTTATGCCAGTTGGAAGAGTGGGCTGAAAGATGGCAGATGGAGTTTAATGCTGATAAGTGTGAGGTGCTACATCTTGGCAGGACAAATCAAAATAGGACGTACATGGTAAATGGTAGGGAATTGAAGAATGTAGGTGAACAGAGGGATCTGGGAATAACTGTGCACAGTTCCCTGAAAGTGGAATCTCATGTAGATAGGGTGGTAAAGAAAGCTTTTGGTGTGCTGGCCTTTATAAATCAGAGCATTGAGTATAGAAGTTGGGATGCAATGTTAAAATTGTACAAGGCATTGGTGAGGCCAATTCTGGAGTATGGTGTACAATTTTGGTCACCTAATTATAGGAAGGATGTCAACAAAATAGAGAGAGTACAGAGGAGATTTACTAGAATGTTGCCTGGTTTTCAGCAACTAAGTTACAGAGAAAGGTTGAACAAGTTAGGGCTTTATTCTTTGGAGCGCAGAAGGTTAAGGGGGGACTTGATAGAGGTTTTTAAAATGATGAGAGGGATAGACAGAGTTGACGTGGAAAAGCTTTTCCCACTGAGAGTAGGGAAGATTCAAACAAGGGGACATAACATGAGAATTAAGGGACTGAAGTTTAGGGATAACATGAGGGGGAACTTCTTTACTCAGAGAGTGGTAGCTGTGTGGAATGAGCTTCCAGTGAAGGTGGTGGAGGCAGGTTCGTTTTTATCATTTAAAAATAAATTGGATAGTTATATGGATGGGAAGGGAATGGAGGGTTATGGTCTGAGCGCAGGTATATGGGACTAGGGGAGATTATGTGTTCGGCACGGACTAGAAGGGTCGAGATGGCCTGTTTCCGTGCTGTAATTGTTATATGGTTATATGGTTATATGCCCTTCATGTATCTACAAATCAAAGGGTGTGATCCTAGAACTTGATGTTTTGATGGTCTCGATAAGTATGCCGACAAAGGACTCCTTGCTGTGTTGATCGCACTATAGCTTAAATTATCATCAAAATGTAATTTTGACAACATTTCTACAACATCTGAAGTGTCTGCAGTGTGGTAAGAAATATTTTGTGTTGAACAAAACTGTTCCCATGTCTTAATGTAAGAAATGTACTGCTTCTGGGTAGTATCCCTCCATGATCCTGTAATTATATCCATAGAGCAATCTGATAGTCTTCTTCCAACATATGGTCTTTTTAGAATCTGCAAATCAATAAATCAATACGATCATGTAAAGGATGAAATTCACCAGTTACAGGGTGCACAAGTAGGTTTTCTTGTCTAAAGACATGCATAATGGGTTCAGTCACCGTTTTTAACACTAATGGATACCATGTTTGTGTGGGCCAATCAGGAACCACCAACAATCCTGAAGCATAATCTTGTTTGATCTTCTGTAGACACCTACTGATCAGACAAAAGGGAGGAAATGCATACAAAAACATTCCACCCCAATTTAACGTAAACGCATCTACCCCTGTTGCACCTGGATCTGGTTCCCACAAAACATATTGAGGTAACTGGTGATTCAATCTGGATGCAAACAAGTCAATTTTTGGTTTCCCAAATGTTTTCACAATTTTGTGGAAAATGTCACGATTTAATATCTATTCTCATTGAAATTTCTTGACCTAGTATCTGTAATTATGTTGAATTTACCTGGTAGGTAAATTGCAGAAAGCCAAATATCTTTCTCAATGCACCAGTGCCAAATCATGTTTGCCAATCTGTCACATGCTTCTGACTTGATTCCTCCCATGTGATTGACATATGCCACTGCCGTAGTGTTGTCAATCTGAACCTATACATGCAAATGTTGTACCTTTCGGCAAAGGGCTTTCAACCCATGCAATACACTTAGTAATTCAAGATAATTAATGCCATGTGTTTCGAGCATAGGTTCTTCCTCTGCATTCCATCTACCTCCACAGCTTGAGATGGCATCCGCAGCTCCCCATCCCAGTGCACTTGCATCTGTTTGTAAAATGGTAGCTGGTGATTCAATCAGAATTTTCCTGTAAGAGCAATCCACATTTTTAATCCACCATTTTATATCCTCAATTGCTGTGTTAGGTAGTTGCATTGATCTATCGAAATGTCCAGCATGCCTTTTCAATGCTGATAGCTTTGCTCGCTGCAGCTGCTGATAATGCAGTGGTCCAAGCTGAACAGCTGGAAACGGAGCAATTAATTTGCCAAGTAGACTTGCTACTTGACTGATTGATGGTTGTTTGCCTGCAATTAGCTCCTTACAATCCTCAATCAATTGCAGCTTTTTGTCCTTGGGTAAGCTCACTATCATGTGCTCTGAATTAATAGTGAACCCCAAGTAATCAATTATTTTGTTGGGTGTCAGTCTGGATTTCTCTGGGTGAATCACAAAGCCCAGTTTTTGAAATGTAAGTTTTACTTTTAAAACTGAGGCTGTTGCCATGGCTTCAGTGTCTCCCACAATTAAAATGTCATCCAAATAAGCCATTATCAAATGGCCTTGAGCTCTTAACAATGCTAAGATTGGTTTCAGCAGTTTGGTAAACAATCTAGGAGCTGAAGGTAAACCATTAGGCAATGCTTTGAATTGCCACAATTGACTTTTCCAGACAAATTTCAAATATCTACGATCTTTAACATGCACAGCCACAGAGTAATATGCGTCTTGGAGATTTATGCTTGCCATATAGCATTCTGTTGAAATGAATTGCAAAGCATTAGTAAAAGTCTCCATTTTGAAATGTTTATACAGTACAAAAGGGTTGAGACTTGTGAGGTCCAAAATGATCCTACTACCCCCATCCATTTTTGGTCTAGAGAAAATATAAGATATAAACTGATGGTTTTGATAAGTTGTTTTCGCTATTACTTCTTTTTTACTCAAAATATCAATTTCTATTTGAATTATTCTAATCTCTTCTTTAGAGAAAGAATGTATTCGGTTTGGAGTATGTTGAGTAGGGGGATTTTCATTCAATTCTAAACCCCATTATACTGCACAGTATATATGCATCAGATGTTATTAGCTTCCATTCTTTTAAAAATAATTGTAACCTACCCCCAATTTGTAAGTAGGACACATCTGATATGTTTCTTTCAGAACCAGAACCACCTACCTCGGGGTTTACTGGTGACACTTTTTGTGCCTTGCCCCTTGTGGGAATACCATGTCCTCCACGTCCTGGGGTTGTATGCCCATATCTTGTATGCGGGTACGAGCGACTTGTTCCTTCACCAGTTCCCCTTCGGTAGGGATATTACCTTCTAGCTGTACTGCCAAACATCGTGGCTTCATCATCCCGATGGTTTTTGATTCTTCGTTGAGAACCTTCATAGCAAAAGGATTTGAGTATAGGAGCAGGGAGGTTCTACTGCAGTTGTACAGGGTCTTGGTGAGACCACACCTGGAGTATTGCGTGCAGTTTTGGTCTCCTAATCTGAGGAAAGACATTCTTGCCATAGAGGGAGTACAGAGAAGGTTCACCAGACTGATTCCTGGGATGTCAGGACTTTCATATGAAGAAAGACTGGACAGACTCGGTTTGTACTCGCTAGAATTTAGAAGATTGAGGGGGGATCTTATAGAAACTTACAAAATTCTTAAGGGTTACACAAAAAAGCTGGAGAAACTCAGCGGGTGCAGCAGCATCTATGAAGCGAAGGAAATAGGCAACGTTTCGGGCCGAAACCCTTCTTCAGGTTTCGGCCCGAAACGTTGCCTATTTCCTTCGCTCCATAGATGCTGCTGCACCCGCTGAGTTTCTCCAGCTTTTTTGTGTAACCTTCGATTCTCCAGCATCTGCAGTTCCCTCTTAGACAAAATTCTTAAGGGGTTGGACAGGCTAGATGCAGGAAGATTGTTCCCGATGTTGGGGAAGTCCAGAACAAGGGGTCATAGTTTAAGGATAAGGGGGAAATCTTTTAGGACCGAGATGAGGAAAACGTTTTTCACATAGAGAGTGGTGAATCTCTGGAACTCTCTGGCACAGAAGGTAGCTGCGGCCAGTTCATTGGCTATATTTAAGAGGGAATTAGACGTGGCCTTTGTGACTAAGGGTATCAGAGGGTATGGAGAGAAGGCAGGAACAGGATACTGAGTTGGATGATCAGCCATGATCATATTGAATGGTGGTGCAGGCTCGAAGGGCCGAATGGCCTACTCCTGCACCTATTTTCTATGTTTCTATGTTTCAGTTTTTTGGCAAGCTCTTCTCCAAAACGTAAGTATGGCAATTGTATATTAGATGGTTTACAGAGCCCTGCAAACTTAGGATGTATGTTAGGTCTTATCACAGATTTACGAATACAGTTTTTTTTTAAATGTGCATTACACATCATTCCCATCACATTGTCACATTTCCTTCTTCCAGATCTTTGGCAAATGCCGCAATGCTTGACCCCATTCATTTTAATACCCGCTGTAATGTCATTTATTGAGCTCTTACTGCAGTGCCCATATAATTCCACACTTCTTTGTTAACAGCTGGAACTCCTAACAGAGCACAGTTCTGCGGGATTTCATATTTGTTCACAATTTCATCCATCGTTGGTTCATCCAAATGATGGGAAAGCAGGTAATTTATACTCTCTGCTATCTCCACTGGTAGAGGTTGTCCCTTGTGTCTGGGACTAGAGAACTTTTGGGCCAGCCCTGGCACTTTTCTTTATTGCATTGGGCTCTGGTCCTCAAATGATTTGTTATCAGAGTATTCTGGATATTCCTCCTCATAATGGATGTTCATGCGATGGCTCTATGGTAGGCCTATGCTTTTTTGTCCCTCTTTGGGGTACATCAAGCTCTTCCATTGAGCTGTATATTGGCAGCCCACTTTTGGGTGCTGCTCCATATTCTGGGTCATTTCTGGTGCTGCCTCCGTGTCAGGCCAGCCCACATATTCATCTTCATCATCAGGCATTTCGGTCGGTGGCTCAAATCTGTGCCAACGTTTCCCAGAACCTCTTCTGGGTGTTCCATGTGGTTGCTCTTTGAGCCCGCGTTTTTATACTCCTTCTGGAGTTTGCCTTTATAAATCATTTTACGCATGAGGAATTCCATTTGAGAAAGTCTGTCTGTAACTATCTCAGATTCAGATTTGTCCAAGTCTACCAGCTGATTAGTTTTCTTTTTGGCTTTGCTCCCTGCGAGAGTTTCAACGGGACTTTTTTCTCCCGGTTTAGAAGTACTCGGTTTATCTACTGACTTTTTAATCGGGCGACCGCTACTCTCAGACATTTTGTCGTCTTGAGTGCTCACTGCAGTGCGCTTTTCCTTATTCCTCCCACCTTTCTCCATAAACTAAAACTTGCCTGTCTCTGCACGCAGTCTCCGGAGAAATGCAGCCTGAAAGTGAAAGTAAAAAATACTTACGTTCAGGTTTTCTTTCACTCACCGCTTGGAGGCCCGTCCTCCTACTGCGGTGGCAGAGCAATGCGTCTGACAAGATGACGCGCGTGCGCCTGGACGGCCTTCTTCACGGAGTCACTCACATGACTCCGAAGTAAAATTTCAGATAGCTCTCTCAATGTAATCAAAGCTCTCATCTTTGGATAATAAAAATATTAATAAAAAGCTAATTATGAATTATACTACAGGTGCACAACCTTTTATCCGGTGTTCCGGAAACCGAAAAACTCTGAAAACCGGCCATTTTTTCCAGGATGTCGTCTGCACACCAAAGCTCGCGTTTGGCGCCAAACTTGACCCGAAACGACCCACGGTCAACCCAGGTCTGTACTACTGGAGCGGCTGCCTCCTCCCCGGAGACCGGGGAGACACTTAAACATCTGTAAATCATTGCTTAAATGTTAGTCAGTTAGTTTGGAGGACTTTTATGTGAAGGGGGGGGGTTGAAGGGGTAAACTTTAATTCTTAGTCCCCTACCTGGTCGGAGAGGTGGGGAGCGGTCAATGCCTTACCGGGTCGCCGTGCAGTAAGCTCCGCAGCGCTGTGGCCAACTCCCAGCTGGGGCTGCGGGCGGTGCCGGTTGTAGCTCCGACCCCGGCAACTCTACCCCTGGCTGCTAGGCTCCGCAAATGTTGGGAGTCGGCGGCGTCGCAGCGCTGGGATGCCAGCGGGAAGCGGGCAATGCCTTACCGGGTCGCTGTGCGGTAAGCTCCAGGGCGCTGAGGCCGCCTTCTCCCAACGTTCGCGGAGCTGGGGGCTGCGGGCGGCGCTGGATTTGGAGTGCCGCGCAGCCAGGGGTCGAGTTGCCGGGGTCGGAGCTACAACCGGCGCCGGACGGAGCCCCCAGCTCCGCGATGTTGGGAGTCGCCGACCAGGTAGGGGACTAAGAATTAAAGTTTACCCCTTCACCCACCCCACCACATAAAATCCCTCCAAACTAACTGACTAACATTTATGCAATGATTTACAATGATTCCCCAGTCTCCGGGGAGGAGGCAGTCGCTCCAGACTTTTCAAGCCGCCCGCGCTACCTACCTAATCTACGCTAAAAATCTTCCATTCGGAAATCCGAAAATGTCCGAAATCCGACAAGTGTCTGGTCCCAAGGCTTTCGGATAAAAGGTTGTGCACCTGTACTGAAATTCAGATTTATCTTAAGAGTCTAACATGATTTATTTTTTTGTTGAGCTCCTCCACGGAATTATTTTTTTCCATTGCCATTGCAAACTAATGAGAATAAATAGGATGTGCAAAATGATCCACTTTAAAGTATCTTCAAGTGTCACTTCATTTACAGTCGAACCACTCACTGGGTATCAGTGGTCAAAAATTACAGGTTTAATATGATTTTATATTTTGATATCAAGAGTTCAACCTCCCAATACCATGTACAAGTGGGGAATTGACAATGCATCCTTTGTTAGTCAGTCTATTATCAGACCCCAGTCAAATGTCTATGCACTGTACTATCTGTTGAAATTCTTTTCAATAAATTGGTTAATTAACTTTCAATCCTCAGCCAATGATGACTATATGCCCAATACTAAAAAGGCACAACTTAATTCATGCAGATCACACGTAAGAGTTAAAAGTAGATTAGAATTCTAATTGAAAGAGCTTCATCAAAAGATCAAACAGTAATGCTTTGCTGAAAGATGTTTCTTCGGCCCATCGTTCTTATGAAGAAACTGTCCAATTAGATTTACTCCTCTGCTCTTTCTATACAGCCTTATTCACTCTCTTCAGTAAATTTAAAAATACAAACATAATTTTACTGCATTTTTACATCTAAATCACAATTTTTAATACTCTTTTGCCTTGGCTGAGCAAGCTGTTTAGACATTCTATAGCTTCTCTAAGTACTGCACATTATCCTATGTAGTATTATTTTATCGGGCATGGGTCCTATGCTTTGATTTCCTGAGGTATGATTAATACTTTGACACTCAGTAATGGCCAGGTGTCAAAATTATTTGAATCAGAAAAGAGCATGAAACAGGGCAGTAGGGTAGTGAATTGGAATGCGACTAATCTATAATGGCCTGTCCAATGATTGTGCACACTTTATAATGTTGATTCCTGCAGACTTTTCCTTCTCAAACAAAAGGCTTTCATTCTATGACTACATTACTAGATTTTAATAACTTATAGTCCCCTCATTTGGCATGATCCACCTGGCATCAATGATACCTGTCTCCTATATGATTCTGAGACCTGAACTACTTGATAGCAGGCATCTCAAGAAGAGGAAAAATACCACCCAAATTCACTGAAAGGGCAAGTAGGCAAACATCAGCATTTCTCCCAGGCCGACATCTGTATAACTTTGCCTAAAAAGACACAATGCTGGAATAACTTAATGCCGGAATAACTTAATGGATCTGGCAGCATCTCTGGAGAACATGGAAAGGTGATGTTTTGGGTTGGGACCCTTGTTCAAACTCTCCCAATCTAAAATGTCACCTATCCATATTCTCCAGAGATGTTGCCAGACCGGCTGAGTTACGTGAGCACCTTGTCTCTTTTCTTTGTAAACAGCATCTACAGTTCCTATTATGTTGCACTAATCTTCCATAACCTACAAATGTTGCTTTATTCAGATCTGAGGAGTGGTGCATTGCAGAACAGTTATCTAGTGAACATTTCATTTGGCTCTTCTCTTGTAACCAAGAATCAATGGTTGCTGTAACTACGAGACTCAAAACACATGTAAAGATCCAACACATCTTTATTAAACACTTACAGCATTGGTTCTGTAGTACGTTACATCTCTGAACTGCTGCATCTACTGCCTGACGTAGGCGAGTTTTTAATATTATAAAGCATGTACTAGGCGGGGCTACTACTAACAAGAACTATGATTGACTAGCATGCAATAGCTGAGCTACAGTTGCTTTATTGTCACATGCACCAAGGTACAGATAAATACTTTTTTTTTGCATACAGCTTAGAAAGACTATCCCCATGCTTATGCTCACTCCGGTCAGTACAGAACAGCCCACTGAGTTCAGATGCAAGAGGTGCCATTTTGGTGCCAATTTACAGTCCCAGCTGCAGTTGGCCACAAATGCCCGTTGCAGCCATCGCCTCCATTTCGGTTGTTCTGCGAACCGATGTCTCTTTCCTCGCCTTGCCCTCTCCAGCCTTCATTATCTGGGGGCGCCTCCCGCAGCTGACCTCGAAGGCGTGGAATGTAAATTCCCCCCCCCCGATTCTTCTCACTGAGCCCTTTGTCGAGCATCCGCCAATCACACTGCCCTGCGACTAGTCCTCCATTGGAAAACCAAAGAGTGCTCAACTAGTTATTGCATTGTTTATATAAGTCTTCAATATGCTTAAAAGAACAATGGTCTATGTTGTGGTGGATTGCTGCCTGCTGCATGACAGGGCAACACAAGAATCCACCATGGGTGATACTTTCTCATATACAATGAAGATGACATAAATGATGAAGAAGGGAGGTGGCACCAAAATCAGTTTGCAGCGCAATCACTTAGTATTTGCTCATTAAACAGAGGCTCAGCTGAACAGCATTAATAATTACATTCAACATCTGTTCCAGTTCCCCCCACACACTCCTTTAGTCCAAAGGTCAGCATTGGTATTCATGTCACTTGAAGATGCTTGTCAAAGCTATAATCTGAATAAAAGATTTCAAAGAGATTTATCATTTCACCAATTCACACAACTGTTGAAAGATTAATTATCACGCATAATGTATTTTTTTTTCTTGATGTCTTACTTCCCCAATATTGCAACCGCATGGGTGGAGAAAGTCCGCTGTAACTCATCAACAGCTTCTGGGATGCTGGTGTTTGGCAACTAGTGGAAGCTGAAGCCAGGGAATGGTTAGCTGCAGATTGCAGCATCTTGTCAGTGGCAGGATTCACTAAAATGATCACATGTCCCATGATCGATTGCTGAGCTAGTCATGCAGCAAAAGCTCACATTTGAGAAACAGACTCCCTTTGACGTGCTGCAGTCACTCTCTGACTGATTGCCTAAAACAATGAGTAATTGTTATTTGCAGGAAACATTGTTCCGCTGCAGACTTGGTTTCCAATTGTTGCACGATCGGCTGAGCTGGAATCAAAGCCCTCCCTGCATTGTGTCGTTTAAGGGATTGTTCCTTCCATTTCTACCCACTGTTTCTCATTTTCAGGATAATCATTTTGTGCAGAATCCCCCAACTACCTGACTTTCTGTACAAGCTAAAGTATGTTGTCTGTGCTGGCCTGTGGTAAAGTATGAGAGGTGGTGTTGTTCTACCCATCTGCCTACCTTCACTGCTACGAGCAGATTTGTTTACTCTTTGTATCAAAAATAATTGATTTGATTACGAACACGATACAAAAACCAAAACAAACCAAAACCGTGTTGACATACCCACCACCATATTAGAAAATCACCAAATTATTCAGACACTAAATTCCAAACAACTATGTTACAAATATACTAAATAACTACTATACAACGATGTCCCTTTCTAACACCATCCGGGCACAGACATAACCCCAGTAAAGGGGCAAGCATCTGGCTCGAGCACGGCTCTCTTCTGTCTGGCACTGTGATTCGCGGATGGCCAGCTTGGCCAGGTCTAGGAGCAACCCAACCAGGACATCTTCAGTGTTTAAGAAGGAACTGCAGATGCTGGAGAATCGAAGGTACACAAAAAAGCTGGAGAAACTCAGCGGGTGCAGCAGCATCTATGGAGTGAAGGAAATAGGCAACGTTTCGGGCCGAAACCCTCTTCAGATTGGACATCTTCAGCCCTGGCCACTCCCTAGATCCCGTCATCGGTCCTTCGGTCACTAACAGCAGAGCCACTCCACCCCATAATGACCCTAGGTGGAGTGGCGGTGCTCCTTGCCCTCGGGACCCTGCTACAAGTGAAGCTCTACTGGTCTCTCTACCCTCAACAGGAATGACGCTGCTCTTGGTCTTGGTTTCCTTCTCCAGGTCATCCAACAAGCAGAATTGTTAAGCTGACAGCAGTTGTAGGTAAAACATATCTTCCTAGTCATCGCTTGTTACTCAAAGCTGCCCAGAGCAATCTTCAATGATAAAGCTACCCTGATTGCTACCGTCTTGTCTGCTGCTTCAATAACATATCTACTCAGCATTAATGAAACCATTTATGACTGAAACGGGTGCAGACAGCATTGAGTAATGTTTATTTTATTTCTTATCATTACTAAAACAGACCTTTCTATTGTCAGTGTTCCTGGCATCTTCCCTCCTATATTTACCAGAGATGACCAAGGAAATTGATCCAGAATCCCACTAGCAATCATTCATGGAAAGAATAAGCTGCCCGTGAACTCCATCTTTCTTGAACCTTGTCACAAATTAAAATTACCCCACTGAGGTGGATGTCAAACCAGGTCAGTCAACAGTCGGACTCTGGGGAGTGTTGTTGGGCAGAGGGATCTAGGGATCTGGGAATACACGTATGTAGTTCCCTGAAAGTGGCACTGTGTGTAGATAGGGTGGTGAAGAAGGCGTGTGCATGCTGGCTTTCATAAGTTAAGGAATTGAATATAGAAGTTACATTACATTACAGGTGTATAAAACATTAGGGAGGCTGTACAGTTCTGTTCACCCTGCAATAACAAAGATGCATTAAGCCAGAAAGAGTGCAGCGCAAATTTGCGAGGCTGTTGCAAGGACTCAAGGCCTGAGCCAAAGAGAGCTCTTGGGGAGGCTAGGACTTTATTCCTTGGAGCACAGGAGAATGAGATGTGACCTTTTCTATAAAATCATGAGGGAATAAGTAAAGGGAATGCATAGAGTCGTTTTACCCAGGATGTGGGGAATAACAACCAGGGGAACTGGATTAAGATGAGAGGGGGAAGATTTAATAGTAATCTGAATAGCAACTTTTTCCTCACAGAGGGTGGTGGGTATATGGAATGGAATAAATTAGTTAAGGCAAGTACAATAACACCATTTAAAATATATTTGGACATGTACTCGGATAGGGAAGGTTTGGGCCAAATGTGGGCAAATGTGACATGCCTGGATGGAGCAGTTTGGTCAACATGTTTGAGTTGGGCTGAAGGCCCTGTTTCCATGCTATATTACTTTATGATTCTGTCTTTTTGAAAGTACAAGTATTTTGTACCTGGCAATATTCAGATAAGGGGGCTAAGGATGCATTAATGAATCAGCACTCTCCATAGTACAGTTTAATTCCAATCATTTTCTGCACATGTTTATCAAATTAATCTTTATGGCATCTTTTATTTTTGCTGTAGGGATGTTCTCATGAAGTTGATTGCTTATTTGGGGAATTGGGACCACTGGAGATTTATTAGGACAAAGATGTGGCAAATTTAGCTAATTTTAGAAAAATTGAATTGGGCTGCAAATACCTTCAGGTCAAATATGCTCGATGGAAATAAAACAACATCAAATCTATATACATCTTCTAATCCAAAGAAAGACAGCTTCAGCACGTCAAGTTAGGAAGGGATCCATTCACAGTCCATTCAAAGCCTAAACTTATCAAGATTGTTCGGGATCATTAACCTATACTCTCAAGTTGCTCACAGCCTCAAAAGCCTGACTAAAGTCTGGCTTTGTGGGCGGCACAATGGCACAGCGGTAGTTGCTGTCTTACAGAACCTATTTAAAAGCCTCTTCAAAGCTATTATCATAATTACTTATAGAAGCAACACCACCTGACCAGAGTGCTCGAGGAATCCACCACTTTCTGTTAAAAGCTTGCACATTTCCTTTTAATTTTTCCCTCACCTCAAGGCTAGTCTTTGACATGGCAATAAAGTATTTGGAATTTGGAATACTTTATTGTCACATGTGATGAGGCACAGTGAAATTCTTTGATTGTTTACCCAATGTATACAAACAGCAGCCACCTACGGCACTGACAAAGTTACAAAGTGTGCCGGTTCCTCCCTTTGTTCTCTCCCCCCCACGAACATCGTTTGTTCTTCCCCTCCCCCTTCACGGTGGTCCTCCACTCTCTCATTGACCGTTGACCGTGGGTTAACTCGAGAGGCTCCATCGTCATGAGGCCTCACCGCTGCCGACACCCCACATCACGCCTCCGTGGTGCCGACATAATAGATAATTGATGATTCTGGCTGTTGTGTTTAATTGAGAGGAAAGAGGAGTCAGAAGGGCTGAAGAAGGGTCTCGCCCCGAAATGTCGCCCATTCCTTCTCTCCACCCATGCTCCCTGTCCTGCTAAGTTACTCCGGCATTCTGTGTCTATCTTCGATTTAAACCAGCATCTGCAGTTCTTTCCTACACAGGAGTCAGAAGGTACCACAAACTGATAAAGAGAGTATTCAGATCCCATGGTACAATAAGCTATTGTGAGATCAGCAAGGAAGAGGTTATAGGGTACCAGAGGCTGGAAGTGGCATTGGATGAATCATCCACATAGAAATCACTGGGTTACATCAAAGAGTGAGAACATTACCCTTTCCATCCCTCCCACTACAGGCTTGTCAGGGCTCAGAATAACATTCTAACTGCTGACTCAGCTAAGCTGCAAATGAGCAGGCATAAAATCAGGAACATTGCAATTTTTCGTCTTTGTATAACACAGCAATGATTTTGTCACCAGACCGTAAGAGTATTATTAATTGATAAAATGCGATGAAAAATTCTTTCCCTTCTACCTGCCAAAATCAATATAGGCATCACAATGTCAAGCGATTCTGTGCAAAATCAGGATGGATGATTGCAGTCTCAGGTTTCAAGGTATTTGAAGATAAGTAATTGTTCATGATTCAGTTTAATGGAAAGGCAAAAACCATGCCTTTGAATTCTCGTCCAGCACTAAGTCACTCTTCACTCTTCATTTTTATGAGTTGGGAAAGATTACCATGCTGCAATAGTCTGTGACAATCAGGGTCCATAAACTGTTATGCTCGTGGAATGATTTCAGGGCTTATGATGCACAATTAACCTGCACCCATTGAGTGGAATTGAGGCAAAATGCCAGCTTTGAATTATCGCCACTAAAAACAGAACTACGCATTTTCTATGTTGTCCATTGAATGCCTGTACTATCGGAAAAGTGAACCAGGGATTCACACAGCGAGAGATTCTTTGGAAATGTTGAAAGGAAAAGGTAAATGAATATTTATCCTCGGGTGAAGATAGGCACAAAATGCTGGAGTAACTCAGCGGGATAGGCAGCATATCTGGAGAGAAGGAATGGGTGACGTTTTAGGGTCGAGACCCTCGAAACGTCACCCATTCCATCTCTCCAGTGATGCTGCCTGTCCTGCTGAGTTACTCCAGCATTTTGTGTCTATCTTCAGTTTAAACCAGCATCTGCAATTCCTTCCTACATATATCTTGAGGCGCTTCAACTTACCTTGACTGCAGTTGATCCCGCCTCTATCCTAGCCTCTACAACTATTTTCTTGAATTGGATGACTGTGGCAGTGAAATTTAGTGGGGATTAGGTATCTTCTTCTGTTTCTTTGTATTCCTTAAATTGCCTAGCAGATTATAATTCCAAAGTATCGGAAAGGAAAACACAGGTAGGATTCTTACACAAGACAAGAAAATTTAAAGTCTTTACATACACCTCAGTGATACTTCCTGACTGGGAGAAATGGGAAAGGGAGGAGAAGGATCCCTCAGTACATAGAATTAAAATGAGTAGAATTGTGAGGTGGATGGAATGGTCTAGTGAGAGATATTACCATCTTGAGGTTAAGTGGGATAACTAGTGTGTTATTCCAGACACCTGATAATCAGCATGGAGTCAGTGGGCCAGATGGCCTGTTTCCATACTACTGTATATCTGTAAACTAAATCAATTATTCCTCTAATCTCATGCACTACATTTGGTGTTTGCAGTGTGGTCTGTTCTACATTGGAAAAAACAAATGCATTTTGGGTGGTTGCTTTACAGAGACCTTGTGTGCTGTTATGAGGGTGAGTTTCCAACTCCCTATGCTTGAATTTTCTAAGACTGCCACTCTGACCTATCTGGCTGTGGCCTCTTTCACAGTTCTAGCAATGGGAACAATGCCTCAATCTTCTGTACTCAATTCCAAACTCATGAAATTTTGGTAACTCATTTTTATTTCTCCTCAACAAACAACAGTGGATCCAGAACACTGGTCACAGGCTCCCAATGGGAAAAGCAACCCTCACCAACTATCCTATGACTCCTTCCTCCTAACCAGTTTTGAATCCATTTGACCAGCTTACCTTGAATTCCATGTGATCTAGACTAGCCTTGCATGAAGGTCCATGTCAGAGATCTTACAAGAGCCCACATGGACAATGGCCATGAAGTAAGATTTTCCCATGTTTGTATAGGCCTTGGAAAGCCTTCTACTTCAAGGGCAATAGTGAGGAAGTGGCTTCATGGTGATCATTGTTCCTTTAATCTCTCCATGGAAATACACTTTAAAATGTACTATATGCTGGAGAAAGAAAACATATAACATATAACAATTACAGCACGGAAACAGGCCATCTCGGCCCTACAAGTCCGTGCCGAACAAATGTTTTTTCCCCTTAGTCCCACCTGCCTGCACTCATACCATAACCCTCCATTCCCTTCTCATCCATATGCCTATCCAATTTATTTTTTAAATGATACCAATGAACCTGCCTCCACCACTTCCACTGGAAGCTCATTCCACACCGCTACCACTCTCTGAGTAAAGAAGTTCCCCCTCATATTACCCCTAAACCTCTGTCCCTTAATTCTGAAGTCATGTCCTCTTGTTTGAATCTTCCCTGTTCTCAAAGGGAAAAGCTTGTCCACATCAACTCTGTCTATCCCTCTCATCATTTTAAAGACCTCTATCAGGTCCCCCCTTAACCTTCTGTGCTCCAGAGAATAAAGACCTAACTTATTCAACCTATCTCTGTAACTTAGTTGTTGAAACCCAGGCAACATTCTAGTAAATCTCCTCTGTACTCTCTCTATTTTGTTGACATCCTTCCTATAATTGGGCGACCAAAATTGTACACCATACTCCAGATTTGGTCTCACCAATGCCTTGTACAATGTTAACATTACATCCCAGCTTCTATACTCCATGCTCTGATTTATAAAGGCTAGCATACCAAAAGCTTTCTTTACCACCCTATCTATATGAGATTCCACCTTCAAGGAACTATGCACAGTTATACCCAGATCCCTCTGTTCAACTGTATTCTTCAATTCCCTACCATT
The DNA here is from genome assembly GCF_028641065.1 of Leucoraja erinaceus. Lineage (NCBI taxonomy): Eukaryota > Metazoa > Chordata > Chondrichthyes > Rajiformes > Rajidae > Leucoraja > Leucoraja erinaceus. The sequence goes on along the minus strand of NC_073381.1, from coordinate 63,328,392 downwards.
TACCATGTACGTCCTATTTTGATTTGTTCTGCCAAGGTGTAGCACCTCACATTTATCAGCATTAAACTCCATCTGCCATCTTTCAGCCCATTTTTCCAAATGGCCTAAATCACGCTGTGGCTTTGGAAATCCTCTTCATTATCCACAACACCCCCTATCTTGGTATCATCAGCATACTTACTAATCCAATTTACCACACCTTCATCCAGATCATTGATGTACATGACAAACAACAAAGGACCCAACACAGATCCCTGAGGCACCCCACTAGTCACCTGCCTCCAACCCGATAAACAGCCATACACCATTACCCTCTGGCTTCTCCCATTCAGCCACTGTTGAATCCATCTTGCTATTCCTGCATTTATACGCAACAGTTGAACCTTCTTAACCAACCTTCCATGAGGAACCTTGTCAAAGGCCTTACTAAAGTCCATATAGACAACATCCACTGCTTTACCCTCGTCAATTTCCCTAGTAACCTCTTCAAAAAATTCAAGAAGATTAGTCAAACATGACCTTCCAGGCACAAATCCATGTTGACTGTTCCTAATCAGACCCTGTTTATCTAGATGCTTATATATATTATCTCTAAGTATCTTTTCCATTAATTTGCCCACCACTGAAGTCAAACTAACAGGTCCTATAATTGCTAGGTTTACTCTTAGAACCCTTTTTAAACAATGGAACAACATGCGCAGTACGCCAATCCTCGGGGACTATTCCCGTTTCTAATGACATTTGAAATATTTCTGTCATAGCCCCGGCTATTTCTACACTAACTTCCCTCAATGTCCTAGGGAATATCCTGTCAGGACCTGGAGACTTATCCACTTTTATATTTTTCAAAAGTGTCAGTACTTCTTTTACTTTGAACCTCATAGTATCCATAGCTACTCTACTAGTTTCCCTTACCTCACATAATTCAATATCCTTCTCCTTGGTGAATACCGAAGAAAAAAAATTGTTCAATATCTCCCCCATCTCTTTTGGCTCTGCAGATAGCTGTCCACTCTGTCTCTCCAATGGACCAATTTTATCCCTAGTTATCCTTTTGCTATTAATATAGCTGTAGAAACCCTTTGGATTGACTTTCACCTTACTTGCCAAAGCAACCTCATATCTTCTTTTAGCTTTTCTAATTTCTTTCTTAAGATTCTTTTTACATGCCTTATACTCCTCAAGCACCTCATTTACTTCATGCTGCCTATAATTATTGTAGATCTCCCTCTTTTTCCGAACAAGATGTCCAATTTCCCTTGAAAACCAGGGCTCTTTCCAATTTTTACTGTTTCCTTTCAACCGAACAGGAACATAAAGATTCTGTACTGTAAAGGTACAATGTCTGGAAGGGATGTAGAACATGAACCATGAAAGGAGAGATTGACCAACCAAGCATTAGTAATCCACAGGATATACAGAATGCCAAGGAATCTGCAGTGTAGTTGTGTAGCTTCAGGGGAGCGGTTGCTGAAATCTGATCTGAAACCACAACAGACAGCTCTGACTGTGCACACAAAGTGAACACAGTTGAATGCGATAAGTTCTTTCCAGGGAGCCAAAGTTAGTTTAATGCCAGTTTAATTCTGTAGCATACAGTATTCCCATTGGTAATCTGGTTGAGCTCGTCAAATTTATTTCATCTTAGACCTTTGAAATCACCAAACAAAGGTTTGCAGTCCATCAGTCTAAATTCAGTTCAATCCCTCAACCTAGAAAATATTGTGTGACAATTCATTCCGCAACTTGCTGCACCCAGTTTCTTGTGCCATAAACAATTTACTGCAGCTAACCATTTATCTACTTGTGACACTCCATAGAAATCTGTGAAAGGTTTGCCAATCGCCTTTCATTCTCTTTTGGTGTTGATCAATCTGATCGTCAAAATGAATAAATGTGTCAGCGGGATATGTCCCAGAAACTCCCAATCTATTGTGATTAGTTGAGATGTAGATTCAAGCATGAGTTAAAATTGCAGGAATGCAAAATTGATTGTAATTAAAACATGAGCCTCTTTATTATGGGAGCAGAAGTCAATATGACATGGCATACCAGCTCATACCCAAGTTAATTATTAATCTTAGAGGTTGTGATGAAGTGCAGGAGTTCTTTAATTCAGACGATGAAAGAATTAGACATTATTTTCTATCATAAAATTATTAACTTGGTCAAAAGTCAAAGAAGCTTGGAATGAGACTACGTGCGACAAAATCACAGGTGCCTTCATCTAGAAAGAGCTGAGTTATTTCGATATGTGAGCAGATGAAATTAGTTGCGCCCAATACAAAAAAAGAACATCATCAAAAACAAAGAAATCCAGAAATGTTACTGTGCTCAAATAAAGTAAGAATCAAGTAAGTATGATATAATACTGTGCATGATTCCCATCTGATTACCATCTTTATTGTGCCACAGCATTGACTCCAATTCACCAGCTATTAAAAAACACAAGCTATGATGCTGGGGAAAGGATCAAAACAAAGCCAGTGAACTATGGAAAAACAAGCTCAGCAAAAACATCAGTCTTCAGCCATGCACCGAAGACACAAGGAACTGCAGATGCTGGAATCTTCAGTAAAACACAAAGTGCTGGAGTAACTCAGCCGGTCAGGCAGCATCTGTGGATGGAATGGATAGAAGGCATCTTGGGTCAGAATCCTTCCTCAGCTGTGTATTGAAACTGCCTTGTGATGATACCATCCATGTCAGTTTGTATGATAGAGGCATTAAAGAAAAAAGCTACAGGGGTAAAGGGGGGGGGGGGGGGGGGGGGGGGGGGGGGCTAGGGGCTGGCTCCACATAACATTAATGTGCAGTAATCCAAACTATTAATCCATACTTACTCCACAGTAGAAAGCATTCTTGTTCAACTAGGTTGACCACTCAAACGAAAGGGAGCTTTTTCAAGGCTAACAGGCTGTGGTTCAAATATTCAGAATGACATAGAAGTGGAAAATGAAGAGAATACAAGGAGATAAGTTGCAGTCTGCAAGACAGATAGAGTACTGCGATCCGCTAGAGGGTCAAAAATAAAGATATATAACATTAGCGAGTGAATATACGTAGATTTACAGGATTAAGAATTATCTAATGAAAATTGACATAGATTCATAAAGTCTATGTTGGCCAACTACTTTGATCAAGAATCTGATCACTAGGAGATCAAGAAAGCATTTCAACATATTTACTTTCTTAGGTTTTTGAGAAGATTTGGCTTGTCCATGAGGATTTTCTCAAATGTCTGCAGATGCTCTATTGGAAATATTGTAACAGGATATATCTCAACCTGGTAGGGCAACTGAAACTGCAGGAAGTGGCAAACACTGCCCAGTCCCTTCCTTCCTCCCTTCCGGCTCGTCACTTCCTTCTATCTAGTCCATCTTCATGATGTGTTGCATCAGGAAGGCTGGAGGTATCGTCACGGATGCCTGGCACCTTGACTATTTCTGTTTCTCTTCTACCTTCTGGGAGAAGATACAGGATCTTGAAAGCCGCTCACCGAGACTTAATAACAGCTTCTTCTCCGGTGCAATCAGCGTCTTGAGCTAATCACCTCTTTCACACCCCTAGTATTACTGATTATTAATTTATTGTATTCTACAATTACTAATATTTGATCCTGTCCTGTTTCTTGCAAAATGTCACCACAGTAAGGCACCATCTTTTTTCTTGAACACTACAAGCACCAACGAGCTGCAAACTACAGTCTTGGTTGCACAAGGGACTTTGGGGTTTGTGGAACTAATATTGTTTTTTTTAGTTTATTGAACTTTTTTTTGTTTATTATGTTATCTGTGAGTACTGTACCTACAGACCTGTTATGCTGCTGCATGTAATAATTTCATTTTTTCCATTTACGCTGCATAAGCCAATTAAGCACTCTTAACTCTGATTGTATTCTTGGCTAATGTATATTTATTTCTGTGTTTTGCATTAATGGGCCAATATAGCTGCAGCAAATAAAAAAATAATTGTTCCATTGCTGGTACATATGACAATTAAAGACTCTTGACTCTTGATTCCCTTTCCAGTGGTGCTGTCAAACTTTTCCTCTTAATTCTACTTCATTCAATTATTTCGATATAGCATTTTAATTTTTTTTATTGCACTACTTCGGATGACAGGACAATCTTTGCACCATACTGTTGTTTTACAATCATTTATTACTGTATCTATCATTACACAATATTGTTTACTGTATATGGTTCATGCAAATTAGGAATTTCATCAGATAGAGGTTGAAGATATCCCTGATGAAACTCCCTCAATTGGTCATAGAATATTGCTAGTACTGATCAAAGTGAGGATGGGTCAACATCATGATGCCCACATATTTTTCTGTAGCACAAATGTAGAGAGCACAAATTAGGTCAACCCTGTAAATGTAAAGTATTCATTCATTTGTTATGCTTCTCTTTTGGACAAAAAAAAGAAAACAGCATACACATGTAATATTCATTGTGAAGAGTAATTATTATTCTGAAGCTGTTACATATTTAGGGGCCATTTTATGTGACCAACTTTTCACTGGGCCGCAACGTTGTCAAAATAATGTATTTAAGGGGCAATAAGTGAGGAGTTCTTGGATATAGAGGACACTTCGTGTACCTTTGTGAATTCTTGCCTGCACAATCTTCTCGTGAACTTTGTTTGGTTTTTAGAATTAAGAGAAAATTAGTCCACATGGTTTTAACAGGAAGGGAAGGAGATGGTGCTGATAGGGTGGGGAAAACGTCATTTTGAGGTTCACATTAAACAGATAAATAAACTGCTCTTAGCCTAGTGTTAGTTAAAGCCTGTCCCAGTAGCAGTTGACACTGCCTGGTCCTTCATGTGTACTAACCTATAGGGATCTATAGGAGCTGCCTCAAAAAGGCAGCCAGCATCATCAAGGACCCACACCACCAGAGGGTTGCTCTCATTTCACTCCTGCCATCGGGAAGAAGGTTTAGAAGTCTGAAAACTGTGAACTTCAGGATCAGGAACAGCTCCTTCCCAAACCCATCAGACTATTCAACACTACAAACACCAACTAAACTACAAACTGTCCTGTTTGCTCCAGGGAGTCCAGGTTTTTGCTTTGCTTTGCACTAATATTGAGGCATTGTTTGTCTGTTGATTGTTTTTGTTAGTTTCATTATGTTATCTATTGTGTACTTTTTTTCAGACCTGTTATGCTGTCGCAAGGAAGAATTTTATCATTCCGTTTCGACACATGTGACAATCAAATACTATTGATTTTTTCACACTCGTGTGTGTTTAGTTTCAAAAGCGAAGCTTTGGACAGCATTGACAATGCTAAAGGAATAATGATTAATCCGGTAGGTGATGTACCTGAGTGTGGCTTTGACGGTATGATTAGACCATAGTGGATGAGCAGACGTTATTAGAAGCTATTCCCTTCTGAGACTCTTCAGAAGTTTGTAAATTGGGAATGTTTTATATTCCTGATTTTGAAATGGAGATAGAATGCAAAATACCCCCAAACTCTAGGAGTTTAATGAAAGACCTTCTTATTTCCCCGGGGAAAAGAAAAGTTATTGCTATGCAGAAATCATCCTCCATGCGTTGCCATGGTCTGCAACTGTCAATGAAGAGGAAGACTTTAACATTTTATAGTTGCTGCTTGTGTCTGACAGAATATATAATAGACAATAGACAATAGGTGCAGGAGTAGGCCAGTCAGCCCTTCGAGCCAGCACCGCCATTCAATGTGATCATGGCTGATCATCCCCAATCAGTACCTCGTTCCTGCCTTCTCCCCATATCCCCTGACTGCTATCTTTAAGAGCCCTATCTCGCTCTCTCATGAAAGTATCCAGAGAACCAGGCTCCACCGCCCTCTGAGGTAGAGAATTTCACAGACTTACAACTCTCTGTGAGAAAAGGTATTTCCTCGACTAAAAGAACTAAATGTTTTTTCTCTTACAACAAGGAGACGGTTAGAGAGAAAAGCAGGCCCGATTCAGGCAGCTGATGAAACAGCAAGGATCATGTCATCCATGAGCACTTGAGAAGATCAGCATAATAAAACTATGAACGTTATGTTTGCCGTCATTGATTTATCTTTTACTTGAATAGCCTCAATTTTTATATTTTTTATGGTATTTACTGTAATGACCATGAAGGTTTATCTATAAATGTATAGAGCTGGTTCCTCAGAGTGAAGGAACCCGGTTACAATCCTGACCTTGGGCATCTTCTGTGTAGAGGTTCACATTCCCCCTGTGACCGTGTCAGTTTCCTCCAGGTGCCCTGGTATCCTCACACATCCAAAGACGTGCGGGTTTGTAGGTTAATTGGCGTCTGTAAATTGCCCTAGTGTGTAGGGAGAGGAGGCAAAAGTGGAATAACATAGAACCAGCGTGAACTGGTTGCCATGGATATGATGGGCTGAAGGGCCTGTTTCATGCAGTATCTTTCAAAGTCAAGAGAGAGAATCAAACAAATAAACTGCTAATGGGAAATAGATCATTGCTGGAGAAGATATGACAGGCTGGGAAAGTGAGGGAAGAAAGCATTAATATTTCAACTCCACAGCATAGCCTTTCTGTCTTATTCTGTTCTATAAATCTCATTGATTATTAATTTGGATTAGATATTACATATAAAGGCAGTTTTAACCATGATGATAATTTCCTCTCTGAATGAAAAAAATTGATTTCAGTTTTAACTGAGCCTTGTCTTCTGCCTCAAAACGATTATATAAGACAGAAAGTACTACAAATATTTAATAGTTCAGTCAGCATCTCCAGAGGAAGAACGAGTGAATGTTTGAATTAATGACCTGTCATCAGGACTGGGACAAGTTAGAAATAAAGCAAGTTTTGAGGTACAAAGAACAGTGAGGCTGGACATGGGGAAGTGGTGTTGGAGATATTGGTGAGTATACATTTTAACCTATTAATCTTTTTAACCTATCCATCTAATGTTATCTGAATATCCTGCCACTTTGCAATTGTTTGCATTTGTATCATTTGATATATTTATCATTTGATGCAGTTATCATTTGATATTTTCCCTGCCTCTTCCATATTAAGTGGTGGATAACTGTCTGTCAATTTAACTCTCTCTGGGGATACTTGTACTGCCCCTTGCCTGCTCATCAGTTACCGAGAGATGGTCACTTTTATCTCTTTCACGTTCTGCGGCATGACTTGTTTCCTCTAATGTACATTTCAACAATCTTTCAGCCATGCGTATGTGACAGGTTGTTGTCAGGCGCTCTTCAAGCTCAGGGACACTGAGCTCATGCTGAAGAAATTGGACACACTCTGTCACAGCAGACACACAAAGCCTCCAAGATCTCACAAATTTTATATGGATCACACACCGCAGACTTCAGCAGCTACCTCATCATAACTGAAAAGACTTTACTTCCAGGGTTGAATAAAAGCAGATGTGTAGAATTTAATTGTTTAAACTCAGATTTAAAATGTTAAGCCAAATTGACTTCAAAAGCTGAACCAAGGCTTAATGTGCAAACTCTGGCTTGAGCTAGCCCTATACTGCAAGCCTGCACTGCAATTTATTGCCGCAGATAGCTGTGGAGGCCAGGTCAATGGATATTTTTAAGGTTGAGATTGAAAGTTTCTTGATAAGTGTGTCAGGGGTTATGGGGAGAAGGCAGGAGAATGGGGTTGAGAGGGAAACATAGTTGAATGGCAGAGAAGTGAAAGGCTTGGAAAGAGTGGATGTGGTGAGGTTGTTTCCACTAGTGGGAGAGTCTGGGATTAGAGGCCATAGCCTCACAATTAAAGGACTTTCCTTTAGGAAGGAGATGAGGTTATGGGGAGAAGGTTATGCAGAGAAGGCAGCGGAATGGGGTTAGGAGGGAGAGAAAGATCAGCCATGATTCAATGGTGGAGTAGACTTGATGGGCCAAATGGCCTAATTCTGCTCCTGTGAACTCATGACACCTATACACCGAGAAAAATCCATGACACAAAAGCAGCATACCCTGACACATCTGAATTTATGCAGCAATTCACCTGATAACTACAGAATTGTACTGCTTGTGTCATCTAGCACAGACTCAAAACACACAATCAGTAGCCACAAATTAAACTGCTTAAAATTAACATTATATTTCTGAAAACAAATTAATCCAACTAAAAGCAACATAAGACAAATCATTCAGATTGTCTAACTCACCTTTGTTGATGTAAATCACACTTTGCTGATGTTTCATTTATCTTCATAACTGAATATTTCCTTTCAATCAAGGTTAAAGGGGAAATAGCTAATCTCTATTTAATAACAAGGAACTGAGGATGCTGGTTTATACGAAAGGTAGGCACAAAATGCAGAAGTAATGCAGTGGGTCAGGCAGTATCTCTGGAGAAAATGGACAGGTAATATTTCGGGTCAGGAACCTTCCTCAAACTACATGATCTCTATTTAAATTCTAAATAAAACAGAATTCTGGAAATAATCAGAAGTTCAGGCAATATACTCTCTTCACAATATCTGTGGAGAGAGAAACAGTTAGAGACTTAGGTTGATGGCTTTTCACATAGATCTGAAATGATGTCAAAGATCATTCATCTAAATAAACACACTCGCCTATAGATGCTGTCTGAACTACTGACTATTTCCAGCTATTTGTTTTATTTCAGACTTCAATATATTGTGTTTAGTCTATTTAACAAATCAATTTTCTTCAGGCTCATCGGGCAATAGTTAGAACATTTATACCACCAATTCATTTCAAATCTGCGCAGGAGAAAATATTATTACAGCAACTGAGACTAAATCTGGCTATATAATTGCATGAACGTGTTGCCCTATACAGATAATTCCTACCCAGCTTCGTGTTTTCACCAGTGTCTGCTTTATCAAAACTGGTGAGTGCAAGAGAAACCCAAGTGAACAATCGAAACATTTAGAATTTGATCATAACAACAAATATGTAAATATATACCAGTCAACCTTGTGCATAGTATTCTGGTATTCCACATACATTTGTCTGGTCCGATTGTTCCATTGGTGGTTGCAGCATGGCTGGTAGATGTTTGTTGCCATGCAATAGTGGAAGTTGCAAATGCGGCTCTAAAAATGGTCGGCTTTGGGCGTGTGAGTAACAACAGTCTGGGCTAACATCTAAGATCACTGGGGAAGTGGCATGGGTGGAAGTTCAATACAGTTATGCTGAGAGGACAGCAGATGGATGTTCTCCAGAATAAGAGCCATTTCCCCATTGACAACATCTCAGCAATCCCAATTGTCTGTTCCAATCTCTGCTGCAGCATCATTGTCCCTTGGAATCATGACAGTAACCAGCTGCAACTTGCATGTCGTGAGCCTGAATATGCCAAGCTGCAGTTCATGTTTCTACGGCAGCACTTTTTAAATGTTTATACTTCATGTATAGCTGGGACTTGGCCACATGGATGAGTCCACAATGATGGCTTCCAGGGTATACACAAAATGCTGGAGTAACTCAGCGGGACTGGCAGCATCTCTGGAGAGAAGGAATGCTTGACGTTTCGGGTCGAGACCCTTATTCGGACTCCAGAGATGCTGCGCTGAGTTACTCCAGCATTTTAGAAACATAGAAACATAGAAATTAGGTGCAGGAGTAGGCCATTCGGCCCTTCGAGCCTGCACCGCCATTTAATATGATCATGGCTGATCATCCAACTCAGTATCCCGTACCTGCCTTCTCTCCATACCCTCTGATCCCCTTGGCCACAAGGGCCACATCTAACTCCCTCTTAAATATAGCCAATGAACTGGCCTCAACTACCCTCTGTGGCAGAGAGTTCCAGAGATTCACCACTCTCTATGTGAAAAAAGTTCTCCTCATCTCGGTTTTAAAGGATTTCCCCCTTATCCTTAAGCTGTGACCCCTTGTCCTGGACTTCCCCAACATCGGGAACAATCTTCCTGCATCTAGCCTGTCCAACCCCTTAAGAATTTTGTAAGTTTCTATAAGATCCCCTCTCAATCTCCTAAATTCTAGTTTTTGTGTCTACCTTCGATTTAAACCAGCATCTGCAGTTCTTTCATACACATGATGGCTTCCAGGCTCCATTGAAAGCTCAGTGCAAGTTTTGAGCTGGGCATTCTCTTTCTCCATTCAGTAGGCTATCAACATTAAAATATTACAGGAAGGATACAGTGAAATTCTTTGCTTGCATACCCAAAGTATGCAAATATCCGCCACATACGGCGTTGACAAAGTTACAAAGTCCCCCTGCCGGCTTCCCCTTTGTTCTCTCTCCCCTCCCCCCTCACGGTGGTCCCCCCATGCCGGATCTTCCATTGTTCATTGTTCATCCATCCCCCCCCCCTCACGGCAGTCTGTGCCCTGCACATCTCCTTTAAACTTTGCTCCTCTCACCGATATTCCCTCCAGTATTTGATTTTTCCATCCTGGGAAAAAGGTTCTGACAATCTACCCCCTCTATGTCTCTCATATTTTTATAGATAACTATCAGGTCTCCTTTCAACCTCCGCATTCCCGAAAAGTGTTTAGATAAGCACGTGAATTGCCCACTGGTCAGCATGGATGAATTGGGCTGAATGGCCTGTTTCCATGTAGTATGATTCTACGAATCTACGATCCACAACTGCTCTCTAACCTACTTCCAGGAATGGTTGTTCAATTTATTAATGTTGGTGTTACTTGTACATTATGTTGATGTGCCCACATTGTTTATAATTGGCATGGCCCTTGATCCCAAGAGAAGGCCTTCATGCGAGAGGGCATGCCTACTCCCTGCTCTTACTTGATCCAAGGTCAGTAATGTTGTAACTTTATATGAACCATACAAATCTGGAACTGTACAAGTAGATGCATGAGGAGATCTAGTGGAAAAATCTTTCCAAACTCAAAGTACATCGAGTTTTTATACAAGGATAATATCAGGTAACTCACTGATGTCAGTCAAGTGACTGACTTTACATGGATGGGACAGGTTTGGAGCGATACAGACCAAACGCAGGCAGGTGGAACTTGTGCAGCTGGGACATGTTGGCTGGTGTAAGCAAGTTGGGCCAAAGAGTCTGTTTCCACACTGCATCATTATGATTCTATGACTTTATGACTAAATGCAATTCACATAGTTTACTTGAATATTTTGGTCGTGGGTGAATGGTTCCACAGAATTATATATTGACAATGGGAAAGACATCTTAATGAGAAAACCAACTCTGAATATTTAAACACCTTTGTTGGCACAAGGTAGATCTCATTGATATTCTAAAAGCTTCTGAGCAAATAAAACCCAGACACTGAAAACATCCTTTATTTATCACACCAGGTGGCTCTTTGAATTCACAAACATTGACTTTCAAGACATAAGGAACTACAGATGTTGGAATCTTGAGCAAAATGCAAAAGCTGGAATAACTTACGAGTCACTCAGCATCTGTGGAAGGAATGGATAGGTGACCTTTCGGGTCAGGCCTCTTTTTCAGACTGATTGTATTAGGATGCAGAAAGTGTGAGAAGAGAGATGGAGGCAGAACAACCCGCGGCCAGTGATAGGTGATATAGTGAAGGGGGATGCTGGTGACAAAGGCTAGAAATGAGAAGGAGACAAATGGGTGTCAGGTAAGGAGAGAAGAGACGTGAAATGTAAAGGCAGTGGTAGGGATATTTTATTGAAAGAGATGGGGGTGGGTTTGGGGGAAGGGGCAGGATAGCAGGAGAAATGGGTGTGCACTGGAGTGGGAGGTAGGGCAAAGGAAAGGGAGAGGGGTAGTGGGGCATTATTAAAATAGAAGGTCAATGTTTATAATGTTGGGTTGTAAGCTACCCGAGCGGAGGCTCTTTCTCCAGTTGCACATGGCTTCGCTCTGGCAATGGAGGAGGCCAAAGACTGAAAAATCCCTTATGGGAAAGGAAAGGGGAGGTAAAATAGTTACAACTGGGAGATCCAGCAGATCTTTGTGGACAGAACACAAGTGCGCAGCAAACTTATGTAAAGGAGGCCACATTGGGAATGCCGAGCACAGTAAACAAGGATTAAAGAGGTGCATGTGAACCTGTGCCTCACCACAAAGGGCAGCTGGGGTCCCTGAATAGAAGTGCTGGAAGAGGTGCAGTGGCAGGTGGTACATTTTCTATGATTGCAGGGGAACTACTAGGGAAATTATCTCGGGTAAGGGCGGGTTGAGCGGGAAGAGATGAACAAATCAAGGAGATGCAGTGGGAGTGGTCTCTGCAGAAAGTGGAAGGGAGTGGGAATGGGAATGGGATGGGACTGGTGGCGAGATCACATTGTAGGTGGTCGAAATGTCAGAAAATGATATGTCAGATGCGGAGCCAGTTGGGGTGAAAGGATGAGAACGGAAGAAAGGAAATCTATTGTCGTTCCATCTGGGGAGAGGGGAAAGTGAGAGCAGAACTATGGGATACCGAGGTGACATGGGTGAGGAATCCATCAACAACAGCACAGGGAATACCCCATTTACAGCGGAAAGAGGACATCTCGGACGTCTTAAGGAGCAGATGTCCTGTGGCAGAGATAAGAAACCATGAGCAAGGGATGGCATCCTTGCAAGGGGCAGGATGGGAGGAGGTCTAGCCAAGGTTTTAGTTTTGAAGCTCATTCCTGTTTATATTATTGATTACTATATTTATCACTTTTATGCTCTGTGAAATTGGCTGCTTTTCCCTAACAGTTAATTTGGCTGCTGCAGTATCGACCCAAAATGTCACCTACCCATGTTCTCCAGAGATGCTATCTGACTGGCTGAGGTACTCCAGCACATTGTGTCCTTTTGACTTGATTCCTACCCTAGGTAGCTACCACTGATGGTACAGTATCCTATCAACCTTCAGAGTTGTTGATGTCTGACCCCTTACCTCCGCCATGCTGCTGGAGGGTAAATCCTCCAAAAATGGCACAACTAGTTAAGTTATTGACTGGAGAAAACATTTGGTTAGTGGGTACAGGTTCTTAAGAGTAGAGTCATAGAGCCGTACAGAGTGGAAACAGGGCCACACCGATCAATATGTCCCATCTACACAAATTCCGCTTGCCTGCGTTTGGCCCAGATCACTCTAAATCTGATCTATTCATGTACCTGTCTAATTGCTTCTTAAATGTTACAATAGTACCTGCCTCAACTACCTCCTCCGGCAGTTCGTTCCATACACTCACCACCCATGAACGAGTTACCCCACAGATTCAATAGGCAATAGACAATAGGTGCAGGAATAGGCCATTTGGCCCTTCGAGCCAGCACCGCCATTCACTGTGATTAAGGCTGATCATCCACAATCAGTACCCCATTCCTGCCTTCTCCCCATATGCCTTGACTCCGCTATCTTTAAGAGCTCGATCTAACTCTCTCTTGAAAGCATCCAGAGAATCTGCCTCCACATCCTTCTGAGGCAGAATTCCACAGATGAAAAAGTTTTTCCTCATCTCTGTTCTAAAAGGCCTACCCCGTATTCTTAAAATATGGCACCTGGTTCTGCACTCCCACAACATAGGGGACATGTTTCCTGCCTGTAGCGTGTCCAATCCCTTAATAATCTTATATGTTTCAATAAGATCCCTTCTCATCATTATAAATTTCAGTGTATACAAGCCCAGTCGCCCAATTCTTTCACCATATGACAGTCCCAGCATCCTGGGAATTAACCTCATGAACCTGCGCTGCACTCCCTCAATAGCAAGAATATCTTTCCTCAAATTTGGAGACCAAAACTGCACACAATACTCCAGGTGTGGTCTTATCAGGGCCCTGTACAACTGCAGAAAGATCTCCATTAGTATTCCACGATTCCTATAAAATCTTTCCCCATTCATCTTAAACCTAAGCACTCTGGGTTCTCGATTCCACTCTGGACAAGAGACTCTGTGTGTCCACCTGATCTATTTCTCTCTTGATTTTATACACAGTCGTGCTGAAAATATTCAATTATATGATTTGACCTTTTACCATGATCTTTAATGGTATTAACAAAGAATGCTGTTTTGGATTTTGTTAAAAATACAGCATAACACCATCGAGGTGAACTTTATTTCCTTTCATGTTATCAATGGAGCTGCATTTCCTTACAGTGGAACAGTGCAAATTAATTCTTAGAAGTTTTTGAAACACTTTTGCCAGAAGGGCTTTCAAGTTTCAGATTCCATTCATTCTGCTTCAAGTTTACCTGGTTTCAAAGCATTGTATGATGTGGGAGAAACATCTCATCTAATCCCCGTTGGCCTTTATGGACCTTCCTCACTGATGCCCCAACAAAGTAATGGGGGTCTTAACATTTCCAGCAACACGGTGCTTAAAATCCTACTCTTGACTGAAGTAAATGCATCGCGAAGTAATCAACTGCATAATATTTGGTAGGAAAACATTACATTTCATTCCTTTGAAGATGAATACTCTGGTAGTTCCGGTTATTAATAAAACAATGCTGCAGAAAGCCTTTAAATATAAAAAGGTATCATTGAAATAGGAAATAGGAAAGCAAAGAGGGAGCGTAATAAAACACTCGTATGTAAAATCAAAATAGAAATCCAAATAGAAGACCAAAGGGATAATTACAAAGCAGGCGCTTTTATGAACTGGAAGTTAATCAATGTGTGGCAATGAAGAGTGGGGATAGGATTTGCAATGAATATTTTCTAGTTGCTGTACAAAAGAGGGGTGGTGCTATGGCCAGGAGGATGCAATTGATAGCAAAGGAGGATTTAGGAATTTAGCATCTTTGAAAATGGACAAATCTCCAGACTGAAAGAAATACAGTATATCCCATCCTGTTAGATGAAATTGCTGAGGCTCTGAACATCATTTTTCAATCCTCTCTGACTCTGGGAGTGCTGCCAGAGGACTGGAGGGCTGTGAAAATCGTGCTATTGTTTAGAAAGGGAGGACAGCTGGTTTACCATTGATAGTTCTTGGGAGTCCGTTCGAAGGAAGAGTATAAGCCTTCATTTAGAAAGACGCAGGCTAATCAAGGGCAATCTGCATGGATTTATTCGGGAAAGGTTGTGCTGAAATCTTAGAGAAAGTGACTGGGATTGATGAGTTGAGTTTGCTGGAGTCTACACGGGCTGTTAGGCTTTTGTCAAGTCCTACATGACAAGCTGATTAAAAAGCTGAAAGTTTCATGGGGTCCCAGACAGTGGGGTAAATTAGATCCAAATTTGGTTTAGTGTCAGCAAGCAAAGAGTAATGGTTGTTGGGTGAATTATACAAGCAGAATGCAATTACAAGTAGATTTCTAAAGGACTCAGTACACTATCCCTTGCCTTCCGCCATTTCCGTTAATGATTTTGACTTACTGTAAGTGTAAGGATTTTAATAACTGCCGGGAATTTCCTGACATGATGAAGTTGGACATCCAGTTGACAATGAGTGGGACAATTTTAAACCCCTGGAAGATGTGGGTGGGCTGGTTAGTTGGGCAGAAACAAGATAACTGGAATGTAATCCAGAGAAGCTAAATGTAATGAAATTTGCTTTTGGGTAAGTGCAACAAGGCAAGATAAATACTAAGAGATGTGGAGGAATACACGTGTAAGAATGCTTAAGGGCAGCAGAAGAGGTTACTAAAGTAGATAGAATGGGAGATTTTGCTTTAAAAGCCAACATAATTAACCTAAGAGGAAAGAACTTACACTAGAACAAAACCAGAACTAGTCAGACCACAGCTTAACTACATTATAAAAAAATTGG
Organism: Leucoraja erinaceus; assembly: GCF_028641065.1. Taxonomy (NCBI): domain Eukaryota; kingdom Metazoa; phylum Chordata; class Chondrichthyes; order Rajiformes; family Rajidae; genus Leucoraja; species Leucoraja erinaceus. Next base: position 63,312,750 of record NC_073381.1, on the reverse strand, counting down.
TCACCCCAGGACAGATGTCATTGTCATAGTCAAATAGTGGTACAGTTTGGAAACAGGCCCTTCAGCCCAACTTGCCCACACCGGCTACCAAGCCCCAGCTACATTCGTCCCGCCTGCCTGTGTTTGACCCATATCCCTCCAAAACTGTCCTATCCATGTACCTGTCTAACTGTGTTGGGACAGTTCTTGCCTCCGCTATCACCTCTGACAACTTGTTCCACACACCCACCACCCTTTGTGTGAAATAGTTACCCCTTAGATTCCTATCAAATCTTTTCCCCTTCACCTTAAACTTATGTCCTCTGGGTGATGGCATTGGATTGGAGTGTGGAAAGGAGATTCATGATGTAGCAAAGAATGGACAATTGCAACTGAGGAAAGTTTAGACAGGATGGAATTGTTTACTTTGGAGCAGAGGAGCAGACTGCTTGGGATTGAAAGTCAGGAGGTATACATTTATTGTAATTGTAATCGTAATGGTAATTGATTAGCCAAGTATGTTTTGCAACATAGGAGGAATTTGATTTGCCATACAGTCATACCAAAAAAGCAACAAGACACGCAACTACATAAAAAATTGACATAAACATCCACCAGAGTGGCTCCTCCACATTCCCACTGTGATGGAAGGCAATAAAGTCTTATCCTCTTTCCTCCTTTTCTCCTGCATCGGGGGAGTCGAACCATCCGCAGTTGGGGCGATTGAAGCTTCCACAGCCGGCGACCGAAGCTCTCACATCGGGGCGATCAAAGCACCCACAATCAGGGCGGTTGATGCTCCTGTATCTTGGAGTTCCCGAAGTCGGTCGCTAACCAGTGACACGAGTTCCACGATGTTAGAGTCTGCTGTCCCCCACGGTTGGAGCTCCGAGGTCGATCCCTGGCAAAGGGATCGCGAGCTCCACGATGTTAAGTCCACAGACTCCCGCAGTTGGAGCTCCCGAGGTTCCAGCAAGAGGCCACCAGGCCCACGATGTTAGGCCGCAGTGCGGATGGAGATACGTCACGGAAAAAGTCGCATCTCCGTCGAGGAAAGAGATAAACAAAGTTTCCCCCACCCCCCACATAATTCCATTCCATCTCTTTATTGTGACTAATGCCTCAGCTGATCATTTGTGTTATGTGTGTTGCCTGGGTCTATATGCATGCAATGCTGCTGCCAGCATGATTTCCATTGTACCTGCATCTAGCCATACTTCTGAATGTGACAATAAACTTGACGATAATATTCTTGACGACATATTCAAAAGTCAAAAGCCTCAAGAGTCAAGAGTGTTTTATTGTCATATGTCATATGTCTAATAATGGATCAATGAAATTCTTACTGGCGGCATACAACTGATATGTACACTCTGTTAGCACCACAATAAACAACTAAAAATAAGACCAGTATATAAAAAAAATAAATAAATAATAATAGTGCAAAGCCAAAAACAATGCCCCCAAGTCTATGTAGCTCGGACCTTAGTTGGAGAGTGTATCGTTTAATAACCTGATGGCTGTTGGGTTGATGTTACAATTATTAGACTCCTATACCTTCTTCCAGATTGCTGGAGTGAAATGAGAGTGTGGCCAGGGTGGTGTGGGTCTCTGATGATGCTGGCTGCCTTTTTAAGGCAGCGTCTCATGTAGATGGGGGGGGGGGAGAAGTCAATACCCGTGATGACTGAAATTATCCTGGGAAATCCACTGTTACTAACTATATAAATCCTATTCATGGTCCTACTTGGTATCATCAGCAGATTCCACAGTCTGGCTTCATTCTGTATTGCAAATCATTTTCAACAAATTCTGTAAGTATAACTTACTTTTCCCTGCCGTCTATTGATGCACAACAGCATCACTTGCATTTCTGCCCATTATCTCTTCTGTTACACCAATAAAGAAATGACTGAGGTTTTGCAGAACAAGAAATGTGCTTCAACATTTCAGGCTCAAAAGCTCTGTGGCTGAATTATCTGTTATTGCCAGGCTATTTTGTTGGCCTACTTTAGCACATGTTCTCTTATTTCCATCCACAGCATTCAATTTCCTCCTAATCCTCTTGCTGGTTTTAAGCCACAGTCGTTTGTTGCTGCTTTGTTTCAGGGGTTCAGGCTCTGCTACAACCCCTTATCTCTTTTGCTCAGTTGACTCTGGTTTATTGTGTGGCTGTGGGATTCAAATATCACTTACAGGTGGTTTCTGCCCACAATTCCTCATTCGTTCAGACCGTACACACAGTAGATGCAGGCTGCACCCAAGCTTCCTGTATAAATTATAGACCATCTTGGGTTTTTTTTTAAAAGGAGACTTCAAACAGCAAGTTAATATTTAGTTCAGCATCATTTCACATGTTGATGAGCCAGTCTTCCAAGCCTCAGAACTTAATTTGTTATCACACATTTGCATGACAAAGCAATAAAATTAATCTGGTTAATCTATGGTTATTTTTAACACTGTCTTTCCACCCATTGACTGTGTTATTTTTCATTAGTATTCCTTCTGTTATACAAGGAAAAGCAATTTGGGAGAAGGCGTACGTGGAATGTGGCTTGAAATGTGGCTTCACTGACATATTTTTTCAGTGAAGCTTGTTTAAAGATTTTACCCGTCACAGGCAGAAGACTACAGAAGCCTGTTGAGAGCCTTGCTGACACTATCAATCCTGCTTCTTTCCATTCCACTCCATTGTCTCTTTATTCCACAATTTTCCTGCATGGGGAAACTTGATTGATTTAGTTTTTAAAACAGAGAGACAAGTGAGTTTGAGGGCCAGGCAATGTGTTTGGGGCCCCCACGTAAACACAGACAGAGATTAATTGCTGCCGTGTTCAAACAAATTATTTGTCTTTCGGAACCACATACACCTCCTTCTTGATGAAAAAATGATGTATGCTTTTTTCTAGGCTGGATAACATGGATGGTGCTGAGTCAGTCTTTTGTAGTTGCTTCAAATTGCTGTCTTCAACTAGGTAAATAAATGATAATCAATGCATTCTGTTTTAAGGCACATTCAGTGGGTTTTTTCGCCCCAGGGTGACAGTGACAGGCAGGATTCTACCAGCCTTTGGCTGTCTCCACTGACGGTTTTTGTTAATCAGCCTAGCTTACAGTGAAACAAAAAGACTGGCCAATAAATGCTGAAATGCAGTTTGGATTTCATCTTGAAGAGGATCATCAGTCAGCAGAATAATTATGGATGCAGGAGAATGGAAACATGACACCTGTGTTCATACTGCAGATGTTTGATATATTCAGCGCAATATGAACTTTGTAAAATGAGAATACTGTTGTCTTTAATGCGATATTTTCTGTTGTTCCCAGCAACAGAGCAAACAACAGAATAAATAGGAATCTGGTAAAGGCTCCACTTCCAGGGACACGGATCACAACGTTTTAGGTATGGAGGAACTACTTATTCGGCATGTTCGATAGTTGGAAAGAAATGAAAGAATTTAAATTAAAGCTACCATTTCACAATAGTACTCAGCAGGTATATGTTGAGCTCTTATAAAGGCATTATCCCTCTTACAAAATGAAACGTGCTAATGGTTGATTTCCCGCATAATTTACATTTTTATCTTGGACTACAGTTCAAAATTAGCACATTGGTAGTAAAGCAGTTCTGAGATCCCTGTGGTTTATTCTTGTTCAATTTAATTTAATTCAATTTAATTTAATTTTAATTTACTCTTTAGACCTTATGGACACAGTGTATTAGCCCATTCGGACCACATGGTCCACATACAGCACCCATATTCAGGATCTAACCCATGTCTCTGGTGCTGTAAGGCAGCTGTGTGAGCCACTATGCCACCCTAGTAGTTTAATTAAGAGATACAGCATGGAACCAGGTCCTTCAGCCCACTGAGTCTATGCTAACCATTGATCACCCGTACACATGTTGTGATCCTTGTCCCTGGAAGTGGAGCCTTTACCAGATAAGCTCTATCTTATCCCACTTTTGCAACCTCTACCTACACACAAAGAGAAATTTGCATAGGGCAATCAACCTACAAACCTGCATGTCTTTGGGATGTGGGAGGCAACCAGTGCACGTGGGGGGAAACCCACATAGTCACAGGGAGAATGTGCAAACTCCACAAAGACAGCACCAAGGTCAGGATCAAACCCAAGTCTCTGGTGCTGTGAGGCAGCAGCTGCGCCATTGTGCTGTTGTACTAAAAGGTGCCATAAAAACATATGCATAATGTTGTGATGCAGGATCTTGACCCAGAATGTGGACTAAAGGGCCTGTCCCACGAGCATGCGACCTGCATGTGGCAAGCGCGACCAAACCGGAAGCGGGGGCCGCGCGGAGGTCGTGTGATTGCCGTACAGGGCCAGTCCCACCAGCATGCGCCTGCATGCGCCGAGCGTGACCAAACCGGAAGCGGGGGGCCGCGCGGTGGTCGAGTGAGTGACGTGAAATTCGAGCGAAGTCCGCGGGAAGTTCACGCATGACGTACGGCATCAAGACGCGGCATACAGCGTTCAGACGCTGCGTACGGCGTCGAGACGCTGAGCACGCCCATCGAGGCGGTGCGTACGGCATCGAGGCGGCTGCGGGCCGGCAGGCTGTTGCCGCGCGGAATTTTTGAACGGTCAGTTTTTCGGAGCCCCGTGCGATGTCAGGACCAGCTCCACACAACTCCATACCGCTCTGGCAATCAAAATGGGACCAGCCCCGCGAGGCCGTACGGCTCAAGCGACCACCATTTTAACAGTGCTTCTCATTATACCAGGATAAAATAGTTATGCTGTGCCTTCCTGCCAAGAAGAAAATAAAAATGATGCAGATGACAACAGCAAGGAAAACAAGTGTTGTAGAGTTTAGGATGTGAGAGGAGGTGAAAGGGAATTAAAACATAGATGAACAACTCTCCCAGAAATTTTAATATACAGCTTTGGGAAATAGTTAATTAATATAAAGATTTATAAATATATAAAATATGTAAATATAAATATTTCATTAGCAGATCATTAATTTCGAAGCACATTTTCTCCTGCTATTGGTTAGCAGGAAATATCACTGCCAACATTGAAAGGGGTCCAACAAAGGGACTGACATCTTGAAAAATTATGCTGTACAAATTAATTGCACAAATAGTCAGTAAAGTAATATCAAAATTATTATAGCATCTGCTTTATTTGCAGCTGGGAAACCATTAATTTTTAATTAATGTATTTAGTATTACATTGAACTTTATTGCCCAGCTGGATTTTTCCGCTTGAATTCTTTGAATTTGGGCATTTTTAGCATCAGAAATGCAGATAATCGGAAATGATTTTAATTGAGTGGTTGGCAACAATATGATGGGAAGGAGTTAAAATTACTCCTGAAAATTTAATCTTCATCCCCATTGTCACTGCTTTAGTTGGGTATACTGATGGATTGAGTAGTCCACTAGACTCAGGCAAAAACTTCATGGCATAGCGAGTCAAGTTGTTGGTGAGACCACACTTGGAGTACTGTGTGCTGATCTGGTCACCCAGTTATAAGAAGGATGTCTTTAAGTTGGAAAGGGTGCAGAAAGGGTTTGCTAGTATGTTACCTTGACTGGTGGGTTTGAGTTATAGGAAGAGGCTGGTGTGCTGGGATTATTTTTCTTTGTTGCGTAGGAGGCTAAGGGATGACCTTATTGAGATGTACATAATCAGGAGGATGAAGTGAACACTCACTGTCTATTTCCCAGGGAAGAGGATTCTCAAACAAGAGGGCATAGGTTTAAGGAGAGAGGGCGGAGGTTTAAGGGGTACCTCAGAGACAACCTTTTCACTCAGAAGGTAGTCTGTATCTGGAATGAACTGCCATGGGAAGCTATAGAAATAGAAACAACTGTGACTTTCAAAAGATGTTTGGACAGATATATGGATAGGAAGGGATTAGAGGGATATGGACCAAGTGTGGGCAATGGGGCTAGCCTTGTATGCAGCCATAGGCAAGGTGGGCTGAAGGGCCTGCCTCTGTGCTGTATAGCTCTATGACTCTGACTCTAATGTATATATGTGGATTTCAGTGGGAACCTAATGATCTTTTAACTAACACCATAGCCAATCCTTTTATTAAAACTCCTGTGAGATAGGATTACTGTAAGAGATGTGGCAGATCTCTGATAATGTATGTATTAAATGTCCTTGCAGAGGCATGAGAAACAAAAGCTGCAAAGCAAACGTCTGCACTTCTGAGACCATAACTTTTAAATCCTGCAGCAACAAGATTCCTTCCCTCAACAATTATTAAAATCTGTGATTCTACATGTTTCAGGCTTCTGATGCACTCATAAGGTTCTTAATGATAGCAGAGTCAGGGGATATGGGGTGAAGGCAGGAACGGGGTACTGATTGAGGATGATCAGCCATGATCACATTGAATAACAGTGCTGGCTCGAAGTGCCGAATGGCCTACTCCTGCACCTATTGTCTATTGTCTATTGTCATCTAAATGCTTATCAGAAGATCCCATTAATGTTTAATGCCCTATAAACAATGCCCTGGCTTGCTAGCATTGCAATCCAATGATTTTTTCAACCCTATCTCATAGAGACCATTTAGCTTCTATTACTTTAGCCATAATGTTGCTTCAGTGCAAATTTAACTATTTACACTTACAAAGAGATCCACAGCAGAATTATGCTTCCTTGTTACATCTAATTTCTGACCTACTGCAATCACATCAGGACAAATCACTTGCACATCCCAACATTTAGGACCACATTCCCAATTCGATAAGTCTGGATCAGTGATGAAGCCTAATTTAATCTGTAGGACTCGAGAGATGGATGTTCTATCATTGTTGGTAAGGGAAGTGGTACGCGTTCAAAGAAGGGAATGTGGAGTCATGTCATGAAGATGTTGCAATCCCCGGAAAGAAACACACACACACACAAAGTGCTGGACTAACTCAGCGGGTCAGACAGCATATCCTCCGTTTGAGTTTGGATCCTTCCTACTGGCTAGGCTATGTTTTGGTTTGGGATTCTTCTTCTGATACATTTACAATCTCCAGAATGCATCAATCTGAACATATTCAGTACAGAGGCCGTGGTGCATTTTTTCCTCAGGGGTATTTTTTATCAAATTATTTCTAAATGAGGTAAATAATAAGATGTTATTCTAGTGAAGCATTAACATTATGAGAGACATTGGATACAATGTTTTTACTTGCGATTTCTTATGCAGCAATAGTTTTATGTATTAATCTAGTCCCAGTGGGTTATAAATTGTAAATACTGGGACCTTCAGTCTCATTGTGGGCCTGTAGCTTGATGCCTAATTGGCGGTCTGTTAATGTCACATCAAAGCAGGGTATAACATTTCCATCTAGAAACTGGGAGGACCACTTGACTGTCACAAACGCAAATCCTTGCACTTGGAAATCTTAGCTCCCACAGTGTAAAACTTCAGCCATTGCATTCAGCTTTGATCAGATACATGACTTTATGTTAGAACGTAAATTACTTTTAGTTTGAGCTGAAGTATTGCAACATTACAGCATTCCATCAAAAGCAGAAATAAATATGCACACTTGCAGAGAAATGAAATGGTATAAAGCCAAAGGAAAGATCACTCATTTGGACAGTACCAGTCTCTGAGAGGATGATGTATCAAGTTGGTAAGAAGTGCCAGGGGATCTTATTACAAGATGAAAAGCAATTTAGAACAAAAAAAGTTGTCTGCGGGAATTAAGGGACAGTATAATTTAATTAAACATTTTTTTTACTCTTGTACTATGTTGCAGGTAACACAATTAAGCCAAAAATTAGCAGCATTGTTAAAACTAAGAACAAAATGGGGAATTCTAGCACTTCCAAATTTACTGAAGATCCTCCAATCTCAGTAAAAGGAGAGCCTGTCAAATAGATAGATGACCCTGCACCTGGAAACACTTTCATGTGGAGAAATATGTGTGGTAGTATTAGCAAGATAAGGAGGATTCTGACTGAGGGATTATACATTGTGTGCACAGCCACTTGAAATAACGAGTCAGATTTTCACAATCAGCAAAGGCAGGAAATTGGCCACAATGGATCTTATGCAGATTCTACATCTGCCTAACTTTCCATTGACTGACTTCAATTATCATTGTGAAATGCTCGAAGTAAGAATGCCTTTGCTACATTGGGTTCATTAGCAAAGGGAGGCTGAACATAACCTAATTCTAGTTGCAATCTGCTGTGCAAACCTAAACACGTCCTATTCATTCCATAAATTTACCTGCAACCAACATGTCTTTAATCTTTTAGGCACTGTTAAGTAACAACTACTTGTCACCTCATGGAAAAATGCTTGGAAACATTTGTACGGATACTTTCTGCACATAAGTTTAGCACAACTACATTTCTAATATTCCTTCTGAGTAGCCATTAGATGCTTCCACAGTATTTGCAGGAGTGTCAACTGAAAAAAAATTCTCGATCTGCAGGGAATGGATAATCCGCTGAAGGCTTGTCATGGTTAGAGAGTCATAGAGTAATACGGCACGGAAACAGGCCCTTCACCCCACTTGCCCGTGCCGACCAAGGTGCCCCATCTACATTAGACCTACCTGCCTGCACTTGGCCCGAATCCATCTAAACCTTTCCAATCTATGTACCTGTCCAAATGTCTCTTAAATGTTGTTGTAGTTTCTTTATCAGCTACCTCCTCTGGCAGCTCGTTCCATATACCCACCGTCGTCTTTATGAAAATGTTGCACCTCAGATTCCAATTAAATTATTCCCTTCTCTCCCTAAACCTATGTGCTCTGGTTCTTGATTATACTACTCTGGGTAAAAGACTGCGCATCTACCCTATCTATTATCCTCATGATCTTATACACCTCTATAAGATTATCTCTCATTCTCCAACACTCCAAAAAATGCAGTCCTAGCCTGCTCAACCTCTCCATATAGCTCAGACCCGCAAGTCCTGGCAACATTTTCCTTCTAACTCTTCTCTGCACTCTTTCCAGTTTAACAACATCTATCCTATAGCAGGCTGACCAACAACTGAACACAATACTCCAATAATGGCCTCACTAGCACCTTGTGCAAATGTACAGAGCTCAGGTACTTATACTTTAAGACACTGTAGACTAGGTAGGATGTGAGTCAGTATGAAACACAATCTTTACACAGCATGTGGGCTCAGGGAAAATAAAGTTTACACTTCATGAAAATACAATAACTGAAGTCTTTTCATATGTGATTTGTTACACATATTTCCAGATACCCTGATGGGACAATTATTATAGCTTTGTGCAGGGAAAGTAATATCTTCAGATTTGTTCTGGGGAGAAAATTAATAAAAGGCTCATGACACAAGGAGAAACCTTACTTTAGTTTTTCAAATGGGGTGAAGAATAACCAAGCCACAGTTCAAATTACAGCACCATTGACAGAAAATTGACAAGAGCATTGGAGAAACAGTAAAGTCAACAATTCTTTTCCTTATTATTTTCTATGTTCAGTTTGATCGTTTTTATTACCTCTGGATTCAATACGAGCCTCTTTATAAATATAGTATTAAGTTCCATGTTGATCTGAGGGATTTCAGCTGTGGCCTACCGTGGAAATATTTCCAATTTTTACCTTAATCCTTGCCATATCCTTGTTTATCAAAACCTATTTACGCTAGTGTCCTTCGTCTCATCAATTGAAAAAAAATAATTTGTTCCTCATTTTACCAAATATGTGCTGTCGACACTATTTTGCCTATTGTTACCTACTATGTTTCTTCACTTTCTAACTAAAAATCATACCCAGCCTTTGCCTTTTTTTTCTTGCAAGACTAAGAGCACAATGATCGAGCAAACAGTCAATGCATTGCCTAGAAATTTAGGACAAAATATTTTACACATTGAAGAGTCGGTGTACAAGAGGCCTGTATGAGTTTGACATGTGTCATTGAGGTGCCATGTACTACTGCTGATGACTGACAGATTGTGTGTGGGTGAACTGACGGTGCATTGAATTGTGTCTCTACGAGACTGCACCATGGCTAACTTAAAGGGTTGTTGACGTAATCAGCGAGAAGAAGGTCGCATGTGATAGAGATTGGATGGATATATTAGGCATTTGGGAAGAGGATAGTGAGGCAGGGAGAAATAGTAGGATGGGATAGAAGTTGGCAAGAGTGGACAGGGAAGAAGATTGATGGTGATAATCGGGAAAATGGTAATTCTTGGGAATAATTGTGGAGAGAAGAGGAGATCTGACAAGGGCTGAAGAGAACGTTGGGAGGTGGGCTAGAAACCGGGATCCGTTAGGATTCAAGGGTCCTTGGAGGATACTGTCAGTGAGTGGAGACCATGTGTTTGGGGAGATTTCTGCTGCAATGGTGGATTTGTTCTGGATGTCAAAGATAAAACAGTAAGCCTTCTTCAAATAAGATTAATATTTCTTCAGAGCTGCTTTACTATTATCAAACTCCCCAGCAGAGGGTCTTCTTCTAAAACAGGAACAAACCTTAACTTTCCAGCTGAACTGTTTATCAATCAAATGTACAAAATAAAAAAGATGCACAGATGAAATTACTCATGTTTTGCATGATAATTGTCCGTCCAACTCTGTGCCTATTGGTATCAGTATTGGTTTATTATTATTATGAATACCAATTAACAGACAAACTGTGTTTTTATGCGCTATCCAGGCAAATCAAATCATACATGAATACTTCAGGTACTGCAAAAGAAAAACAAATAAACTGCAGAATATAGTATTACAGCTACAGAAAAACCGCAGTTAAATTAAGGTGCAAGAGCTACAAGATGGTAGATTGGTAGATTGGGAATTGACTCTTAGCATAGGAGAGGTCCATTGAAAAGTTTGATACCAACATGAAAGACACAGTCTTGAATCTGGTGGTTTTACACAAAACATAAATTAGACACAGTAAATATAAAAAATAATTTATATAAAGAATAATTTGTAGATATAAATATTGCATAGTTTATGCGTGTGCGGACGTGGTGTCGAAGGACGAGAACCCGAAGCAAAGAAGTGGAAGTCAAATAACCAAACGGAAACAAAGCAGAAACGGCAAATAACCAAAAGCGTACGAAGCCGAAACGCCAACTAACTGAAAGGGTGGGATGCCTAAATGCAAACTAACTGAAAGGGCAGGACACCTAAAAGCCAACTAACCGGAAGGCTACGTTGCCTACAAGCCAACTAACCGAATGGCCGCTCAACCGAAAAGTCAAATAACGGACATGATGTAGCCGGAAGGCGGGACTTGTCAGCGATTGGTCCAGACCCCCACGTCCAGCGGTTATGGAAGTTGAGAAAACTGGCACTGACAGCGGTCCATGTAAAAGGACAGCACCCACCAACAATGAAGGCACTATGAAACCAGCTGCCGCAAGCCCTTCCCACAGGGTGGGGTTTTAACTCAGCATTAAATTTTTAAAAAAAGTTACATTGATTTAAAAACAAAAATGTTATATGTATAAATAGTTTTTACATTCGGGAACCTGGGTAATTAAGTGGTGGGATTATTTCCCTGTTCTAGCTATGCCTTTGCTTTAGCCGGTGGTTACATCCATTCCATCCCTCCCTCACAAAGATGTGAGATTTCAATAAGAGCACACTTGGATGAATAGATGCAAGCGGCAAGTAAAGCATCTCTTCCATGCATGTAATACATGAAGCCGATGAAATGAGCCAACTGTCACACTAAAGATATACACAAAATGCTGGAGTGACTCAGTGGGACAGGCAGCATCTCTGGAGAGAAGGAATGGGTGGCATTTTAGGTCGAGACCTTTCAGACACAGTCTTCAGATCTGAAGAATGATCTCGACCCGAAACATCACCTATTCCTTCTCTCCAGAGATGCTGCCTGTTACGCTAAATTACTCAAGCTTTTTGTGTCCATCTTCGGTTAAAGTGTTTTGTGCGTGGGAGCTTGTGTGCGTTACGCAGGCAACCAGACGGTAATAAATAAAACATTCTTCTTTAAAAGCGATTTACTATGGTTGCCAATGCCCCGAGCCGTCTGTCTCCGCGGCCGGGGTGGGGGTGAATCATCCAGTGTGGGTGTCAGGTTAAATCACCCCGTGTGTGGGTTGGGGTCGGTAATCTCCCTGGTGTGGGAGTTGAGGTCCGATGGCGGTGCATCGCGGTTAGTGACTCTGGTTGGCGGAGGGACCAGCCTGTCCCACACCTCTGCTCCACCCGGCGCGGGGGAAACGAGGCGGAGGGTGGCCGTGGCAGTGGGAGAGTGGGGGCTGTCCCGAGGGATGCGCTCCTTTGTCCGCTTACAACTTGGTGCTCGGGTTCAGAGTGCCCAGTCACCTATGGCTTGCGTGGGAAAATGACCCCCACCCTCCCATCTCCACCGGCCAGTGATGTGATGGACATGGGGGTCTGGACCAATCACTGACAAGACCAGCCCTCCCTGGCAACGTCATGTCCGTTATTTGACTTTTCGGTTGAGCGGCATTCGGTTAGTTGGCTTGCAGGCAATGCAGCCTTTTGGTTAGTTGGCATTTCGGCAGAGCGGCCATTCAGTGAGTTCGCTTTTAGGTGACGCAGCCTTTTGGTTAGTTGGCTTTTAGGCGTCCCGCCCTTTTGGTTAATTTGTATTTAGGCGTCCCGCCCTTTTGGTTAGTTTGTTTTTAGGCGTCCCGCCCTTTTGGTTAGTTGGCATTTCGGCTTTGTACGCTGTCGGTTATTTGACGTTTCAGCTTCGTTTCCGTTCGGTTATTTGGCTTCCACTTCTTTGCTTTGGCTTCTCGTCTTTGACGCCACGTCCGGGTACCTAGGTTATATGCCTTTAGATTTTGGCTTCACTGTTCAAGATCTACCTGGACATATTTGATTTTTACATGCACTTTTGATATAATGTCCAATTGCTAAAAGGGATCAGGGAAAAAGCAGAGCATCTTAAAACAAAGTCCCAATTGACATAACGTTATTAAAGTTCCTGCACAGCCATAAATTGTACAATCAGTCGAAATCTTGTAAGGACATTCTCCTGAGGTTTGAACAATTTTACCAATCCAGCGAAGAAATAAAAACATTTCAAGCATTTAAAGAGATTGTTCTGTGGATTACATTGCAGTTCAAAAAAATACTTAGATGAACTTGTATCCCCAAAACAGGAGAGATATACAGCTACATTGTCCTCATGACATAATGTTAGATAATAATTGCATTTCCGATACACAAAATTGTTCAATCTTGAAATCATTAGAATTGGAAAATATGTCTTATGGCTGTGTGTACTTCAGGCACAGAAAGGTTAAGCATCTGGATATGTTTTATGAAGGGAAAGAACAGGAAGCTCTTTGGAAACTCCAAGTCACTATGTGCTGTGAAAGAATATCCTGAAAATTACTAGATTGGCTATAATTATTTCCTTTGCTTTTCAGGCTAAATCTAGGAAGAATTGGTGTATCATCTGTGCTCAGCATGGGTAATCTTGGCACACCCACATTTATCTAGGCAGGATATAGAGGTCCATCTGAGTTGACTTTCTACAGTCCAGAAATGTTTAATAAGGCCTCAGGTGGCCTAGACTAAAGCCCTACAATGGAATATCTATTCCTGACAGAAAATACTGCAGGTATTCAGCATGTTAGTCTGTTTCAGGTCAGAGTCCCTTCGTTAGAACTGAATAGGAGACAATAGAAGCATGTGGAGCTGAAGGGAAGGTGAGATGGAAGATATCGCTGATAGCGCAAAACCAGGGTGGACATAGAGATAATAATAATAATAATAATAATAATAAACTTTATTACGGACTCAAGGTCCAGACAATGGGCAACATTACATTAAAAATACATTGCATATCAAATATCATAAATACATATAAAATCATGGTATATCTATATTACTAAACCTCTGTTCTTGACCGGTTTTGGCTTTCTGTGCTGCGGTTTCCGAGAGAACACCGCCACCTATGGCTGTCATTTTTGGCCACCTCGCTCAGAGACCCCCTTCGCCGCGTGTGTGCCGAGGATTTTTCCTGTCGATGAAAATTGACAGAGATATTCTTGTTTTTACAACATTCCCCATTCTCTTTGCTGCCCCTGCTGGAGGGAGGGAGAGGGACTATAAAACCTGGAAGTGGTGTGCCTCAATCAGTCTCTGCAAGTGGTGTGCCTCAATCAGAGCTTTGAATGACACTGACAAATGTCTACAGCACTGTGAGTACTCTTAATTTGGTTTGAAAATGAAAATAGGGTTAGAAGTAAAAAAACACTGCCTGCAAATGGTTGTTTGGGTTTGGGTTGAAGTAAAAAGGCACTCTCTCCCCCCCCTCCCTCTCCTCTCCCCCCCTCCATCTCTCTCCCCCCCCCCTCTCCTCTCCTCTCCCCCCCTCACTCCTCTCCCCCCCCCCTCCCTCCCCTCTCCCTCTCCTCTCCTCTCCTCTCCTCCTCCTCTCCCCCCCCTCCTCCTCCTCTCCCCCCCCTCTCCACCCCCTCTCCTCCTCCCCCCCTCTCCTCCTCCCCCTCTCCTCCTCCCCCCCTCTACTACCCCCCCTTCTCCTCCCCCTCTCTCCTCCCCCCTCTCCTCCCCCCTCCATCCCCTCCCCTACCGTCCCTCCCCATGAACCCCCCTCCCCTCCACACACCCCTACCCCCCCCTGCTCCCCACCTCTCCCCCACTCTCTCCCCCCCCTCTCTATCTCCCCCCTATCTCTCTCCCTCCCCCTCTCTCTCCTCCCCCCCCCCTCTCTCTCTCTCTCCCCCCTCCTCCCCTCTATTAGCGTGAGTGCGGGGGGGGGGGGGGGTAGTTAGTGTGTGATGCTTCATGCCACCTCCCCCCCCACAACCGCATGTTGCAGGGACAGATCCAACGGGTCTGCACTTGGTCTAGTCACTTATAAAAACATCATCATTTATATTAAACCCCCCCCACAATACTTAAGTTAAAAATCCAGATTAAAAGATGATCAATGTCCTACAACAAGACAACGATACCAGTGTCTCCACAGCTGGGATTCGTAGCATGTAGTTTAACCCTTATGTTTGTCAAGGCCACAATAAGCACATTTTTAGTCATTTATACATGTGGTCTTAGGATAGCTTCTAAAGTATTGACTCCTGCAGCTACAAACATGTTACTGGCACTACACCATCTAGGTTGCCTTAGCAGTGTTCTCATGGCATCGTTATATGCCACATTTAGTCTCTGCATACTTGTCTTTAAATAGTTCGACCACAGGTGCGCAGTGTTTAGGTATGTTACAAAACCTACCTGAATCGTGTCTGAGCATCTGCCCTACCCAGTGTGCGTGATTTTGGCGCTGTTTAGAGGGGGCGGGTTTAAAACGCGATTTTTACTAGGCTGTTCCAATCGAAAATGTTCAGCCTAGTAAATCATTAACGGAAAATCGCTGAAAGACCCCGTCGCAAAAGGTATTATTAGTTTTTATGGCCTTGTAAAATAGTTATAGTAGTTTAAAAATCACTCTCTCACTCCGCAAACTCTCGCAGCCCCAGGGTTTTATAAAGCAAACAATTAAAGGTATGTACCTTATTTTTACATTAAATGGGGCTTGTTTATAACCCTGTATATAAAGTTTTCTTTAGCGAGTAGTTCATTTTGGGCTCTTTATATCCCGCAGTATTTTTCTGGGCACTTGAGGGCATAAATCCAGCGCAATGTGAACGTTCTAAACCAGCGCGTTCACAGGAACCCACTAGAAAGCCGATTTAAATTGACTTTAATTTACAGCAAATGAACACTAAATTCCTTCCATTTGGCCTATAAATTGATGTAAATGAAATTTAAAAATCATGTTTTATTGTGAATTATTTGTGAATATTATTTGGACACTATTTAAAAATGTTAATCATTTATTAAGAAATGGATAGATGTTTAGATCTACCTGTAGTAATTGAAGTTTGAAATTAGCTACAATTGGGTAACTAACTAATTATATGCTTTAATTTCAGGTCATCCAAGTAAGATTATTTTATATTTGTTTCAGAATGCTTCAATCTATGATAACTGAAAATTTCATTCAGTTCTCTTAATTTTTAAGAAGGTTATGGGCTTTTGACTGTCCACGATCACAGCTTTTTTGTTATGTCCATAGAAAATCAATAGGGAACAAGATGCTAATTTCCGAGTATGAAAATGGCCATAACTTTTTTATTACTTGAGATATGAAAGTGAATTAGGTGTCAAATTAAACTTATTGTTATGCTTTATCTGATGGGATAAATTGCAGACTTGATTTTTTAAATCTCAAAATTTTGTAACATTGCTACAGTGTTGAGTGGTGTGCAGTATGCTTTAAATAATGACATCTTCACCACATCTGCACACGCACCAAATTTACGCAACAGGATATTTGCCTATACATACAGCATGCGTCGTTGCCTATAAATATCCTCATCATCTGTCATTTGTTCTGTAATAATATGCCCTAGATATTTTATCTTATTACAGACAATAAGACAGACAATTTAAAACAGGATATTTTAGGCATTTATCCTCTTTGTTTCTACAGACCATAACATCACTCTTACTAGCATTATGTTTAATGTCATGGTCCACACCATACACAGAACATATAGTAAGGAGCTGCTGGAGACCAGCGCTAGGTGGACTAAAGACCACAAGATCATCTGCATACATAATATGGTTCACTAAAATATTACCAATCACGCACCAAGAAGAAATCAAGAAGTAAATAAGGTTATAGTGTCATGCTCATAGACTCATAACTACACATAAACAGATCGTTCAGTCCAACTTATGTCCATGCCGACAGAAACATAGAAAAAACGTGCAGGAGTAGGCCATTCAGCCCTTCGAGCTAGCACCGCCATTAAATATTATCATGGCTGATCATCCAAAATCAGTACCCCGTTCCTGCTTTTCTCCCACATCCCTCATACTGTTAGCCCTAAGGGCTAAATCTAAATCTCTCTTGAAAACATCCAGTGAATTGGTCTCCACTGCCTTCTGTGGCAGTGAATTCCACAGATTCACAATTCTCTGGGTGAAAACATTTTTCCTCATCTCAGTCCTACCCCCTATTCTTAACCTGTGACCCTTGGTGCTGGACTCCCCCAACATCGAGAACATTTTTCCTGCATCTAGCCTGTCGAATCCTTTAATAATTTTATATGTTTCTATAAGATCCCCTCTCATCCTAAATTCCAGCGAATAGAAGCCCAGTCAACCCATTCTTTCATCATATGTCAGTCCCGCAATTCCAGGAATTAACCTTATGAACCTACACTCAAGATGCCCCATGAAAGCTAGCTCGCATTTTGTTCATCCCCCTAAACCTTCCATATCTATGTAACATGTCCAAGTACCTTTTAAATGTTGTTATTGTACCTGCTTCAACTACCTCCTCTGGTAATTCATTCCATAAATCCATCACCCTCTGAGTGAAAAAGTTATCCCTCAGGTTCCTATTAAATTTTTCCACGTTTTCTCATCTTAAACCTGTCCTCCGGCTCTTGATTTCCCTAGCCTTGCTAAAAGATTCTTTAATAACATGCATTCACCCTTCAATGCCCATCATGATTTTATTCACCTCCATAAGATCACCCCATAGCTTCCTGTGCTCCAAGGAATAGCCCTAGCTTGCCCAATCTTTCCCTAAAGGTCAAGTCCTCAAGCCCTGGCAACATCATTGAAATTCATTCTGCAGTCTTCCCTGCTTACTGACATCTTTTGTATAGCATGGTGACCAAAACTGAACACAATACTCCAAATGTAGCCTCACTAATATCTTGTACAACTCTAACATAGTTCCCAACTTCCATACTCAATACTCTGACTGATAGACAATATGCTGAATGCCATCTTCCCCACCCTAACTACCTGTGATGCCACTTTCAAGGAACTATGTACCTGCACTCCTAGATCCGTCTGCTCTACAACACTCCCCAAAGCCCTGCCATTCACTGTGAAGGTCCTGTCCTGGTTTGAACTCCCAAAATGCAAGAACTCGCACTTATCTGCATTAAACTCCATTAATCATTTCTCCCCCACCTGTCCCACTGATCAAGTTCCAGCTGCAATGTTTGATAACCATCTTCGCTATGATGCCACCTACTTTTGCATCATCTGCAAACTTACTAATCATGCCTTATACATTCTCATCCAAATGATTGATATAAACATTTGTTGATGTACACAATTACCCTTTTGTTACTTCTTTAAAATCTCAATCAAATTCGTGAGGCATGATCTCCCGTGTACAAAATCATGTTGATTACCTGGTCAGTGAGTGAGTGGAAGCTGTTTGAGTTTGAGAACAAAAACAAAAGATTCTAAACAAAATGGATACAGTGGTTGCAAAATGTAGAGCAGGAAGACTCGTCCAGCACGTCAGGCTGTTAATCCTGACTAAATTGGAGCAGCTAGGACTTCAAAATGGGGTAAGGTTTCAGGGTTGCTGGGAGATTTGGTCAATTTGGAGTGTCTGCAGAGCTGGGACAAGCTGCGGGGAAGTGCCAGAGTGTCTGGAGCTTAGATACAATTTGCAAGCAAAGAATGAGAACATCTGCAAACCCTGTCAATTAGGTACAAAATGCATAGAATGGATTGGATGCCTGAAAACCAGACATACACCTTGTAACTAATTGTAAATAATGTTGCAGGGTTTGACATTGCCGAGTGTTGATTGGATGAGGTGTTGAGCCTTGTCTGGGTTTTCTGTAAATCAGGGTAAATGTTTCTAAGTTGGCTTCCTTACGAAGTCCGTTTTGAATGCAATGTGTTGAGCTGCTGCATCATTGGGTTAGGTGAATGCCTGTTATGTATGGGGCTAATCAATACCTGTAATTGGGTTATTAAGAGATGACCACCATGTGGTTCGGCCCCTCGAGGTCCCGGGACATATAAAAGTCTGCTATCACGAGGCTCACCGCCAATCTTCTGGGAGAGCACTTTGGACTGCGTGAACTTCTAGAGTGTCTCTGTCTGAGCCAGGCCTAGAGGGCTTGACCAGGCAGTCACGAGGACTGAACCTGTGGTGGGATAGGTACAGTAGTTGAAGTGTGATGTGCTTTTGGTAAAATAAAATTTAGTTGTTTCAAGTGCTTCAGTGTTTTTACTGAAACTAGACTGGGAGGCTTAGAAATGAGCAATTATCAAGGCCAGGCATGTTTTCTAATCTCAGAGGGAAAAAACGGAAGAAATAAACACAAACTGAGTTAAACTCATGAATACCTATAATCTGACTGAAAAATCAAATTCAATTGAAGTTGTAGAATTCACTGTTGAGTCTGGATGGCTGCAACGTGTTCAGATCAGATGGAGAGAGAGAGATGCTGTTCTTCAAGCTTGCTTTGGGCCACATTGTGACAGGAGAGTAGGTCACAGATTGATAGATCATAAGAGGAGTGGAATGAGGAATTAAAGACAAACAAGAGTCGCATCTGCTGATTTTTCTGCAAAGTGATCACCCAATCTGTGTATGGTTCCTTCCAACCCAATGGAGACCACATTGTGAACGTAGAGTACAGTTCACCAGTTTGACTGAAATGAAAGTGAATCATTGCTTCACCTGGAAAGATGGCTTTGGTCCCTGGATGCTGGGAAGGGAAGAGGTGAAAGGACATTGCCTACAGTTACAAAGGGGAATGACACAAGAAGGAAGGTTGTTGGTGGGAATGGAAGAGTAGACCAGGTCACCCCTCATTCTTTTACACTCCAAGGAAGAAAGACCCAGGCCTGGATATAGTCAATGTGGAGAGGATATTTCCACGAGTGGGACAGTCTAGGAACACAGGTTAGAACCTCAGAATTAAAGGACGTGATGAGGATGAATTTCTTTAGTCAGAGGGTGGTGAATCTGTGGAATTAATTGCCACATAAGGCTGTGGATGCCGGCAATGGATATTTTTAAGGCAGAGATAGATTCTTGATTAGTACGGGTGTCAGGGGTTGTAGGGAGATGGCAGGTGAATGGGGTTCATAAGAACATAAGTGATAGGAGATGAATTAGGCCATTCGGTCCATCAAGTCTATGTTATTTATTCATGGTTGATCTATCTCTCCCTCCTAACCCTATTCTCCTGTCTTCTCCTCATCACCTGGGGTTGAGGGAGAGATAGATCAGCCATGAATAAATGACATGATGGGCTAATGGCCTAATTCTACTCCTATCATTTATGAACTTATGAAGACTCAAAGTATTCAGTGTCCCTTGACTAGGCAATCTTTTCACTTTAGGAATCAGCCTGGTGAATCACCTCTGGACTACTCCCATTGCTATTAATTTATCTTTCAATAAGGAGACCAAACCTCAACACCATTTTCCTGCTGTGTCTCACCAATGTCCTGTACACCCTTAACACAATCTCTCTATTTTTAATTTCCAACCCATCTGCAGTTCAGGCCAAAATGCTAGTTGACTTTTTTTTACTGCTTGTTGGACATGCCTGCTAATTCTTCAGCACTTCATGCACTCGAACATTTAGATCCCTCAGGCCTTTCAGATCTATGGAGCGAAGGAAATAGGTAACAATTCGGGTTGAGACCCTTCTTCAGACTGATGTGAGGGTGGGGGAGGTGGGAAGAAGAAAGGAAGAGGCGGATACAGTGGGCTGAGGGAGAGATGTGCCTCCCCTGCTCATGTTGTAGGGTCTCGACCCAAAATGTTGCCTTTTTCCTTCGCTTCATAAATGCTGCCTCACCCGTTGAGTTTCTCCAGCATTTTTGTCTAATCATGTTTTTCAGTCATTGTGGCTCAACGTAATTCTATTTTGGCTATTGCAGGCGCTCAGCATCTGACCTTGTGACTTAAGGGCCTGTCCCACATAGGCTATTCTTTAGGCGACTGCCAGCGACTGTCTTAGTCATTGCAGGTCGCCGAATAACCGACGACTGGACCCCGCTATGACAATGTCTACGACAATGTCTACGACAAGCTACAACAACCTACCACCTAGTCAATGTCAAGCTACGGCAAGCCATTAGGACGTCCACCTACAACAACCCATGACCACACAGGCGACAACCGAAGTCAACCGATGACCATCTGCGACAGCTACGACAAGCTACGACCCTGTCGGCGAATACTGAAGACACTGAAGCCAATTCCATCGCCGGTACCTGTCGCCGGTTGACGTAGGTAGTTGCCAATGGCATTCACCGAAGCCTGCACCGGTGACAACCTACATCACCTGGTGACAACCTAAGACAACACTTACATCAGTAGAAGTCAAGCTACGCTCATTGGCGTCAACCCACTGTCGCCAACTGTCACCGAAAATTTTAAATCATGTTGAAAATCCAGCGGCGACCAGAAAGACGCTATGACTCTTTGGGCGACTGAGGAGACGACTCACGACCATACCGGCAACACCCCGGAGACCATGTGGCGACAGCCTAGTCGCCTGTAGTCCCCTAAAAAAATAGCCTAATAGCCTTGTCCCACGGTACGAGTTAATTCCAAGAGCTCTCCAGTGTTTTAAAAAAAATCAAACTCGGGGTAAGCACGGAGAATGAACGTAGCGGGTACGTCGGAGCTCGGGGACGTCTCTTAGCGGCTCGTAACGCTAACGGCAGGTACTCGGGAATATTCGCTAACGGCAGGTAAGCACGGAAAGACTCGTGAAAAATTTTCAACATATTGAAAAATGTCCACGAGAGCCCCGAGTACCGACGAGTGGCCATTACCGTAAATCTTCGAGTTCGAATCAGGGCAAACTCGGGAGAGCTCTTGGAATGAACTCGTACCGTAGGACAGGGGTTTAAGTGGGACAGGCCCTTTAGCTGTGCACAATTCTTTACTGAGGCATTTAGCCAGCAAAGTTAATGTTCAGCAATTAGCAGTGTCCACATAGTCAAATATCGCGACATGCCCTCTGGTTCCGAAATTTACTCTCACAATCAGTCTCTGAGGTACTCCACTCTATATCCCTCCAGCCTGAAAAGGACCTCCAATATTTTGAGTTATTAATTCATGCATGATATCTACGATATCCACAGGTTCCCCTCTATCAACTCTCCCTGTCACATTTTCCATGAATTCAAGTAATCATGCAGGCTAGATCTAGAGGTGCAGAGCTACAACTTCTGCCTATCAAGACTTTGTACTGTAAGACAAAATGTGTTGGAAGGAACTGCAGATGCTGGTTTAAACTGAAAATAGACACAAAAAGCTGGAGTAACTCAGTTGGATAGGCAATATCTCTGGAGAGAAGGAATGGACACAAAAAGCTCCATTCATTCTCGCCAGAGATGCTGCCTGTCCCGCTGAGTTACTCCAGCTTTTTGTGCCTATCTAAGATTTTGTATAAGTTTTATTTAAAATAACTTTAGTATCCAGAAACATTTAAAACCATATTTACATTGATTTAAACGTTAAAAAGGTATAGTAAAATAAAAACCCGATAACATTGATTAAAATACATTAAAACATGAAGAAATAATTAGAGAAATAATGCACAAATAATGGATCATCCCTTTCAAAGGAGATTTGCATCAGTTGGAGGGATATTAATGGAGCAACTCAAATGACCTTGATGTCAAGAAATTATGCAAGGCTGAAGAAGAGAAATCTCAACAGTACTGGGACTAGGAATACATAAAGTGTATTAGAATGGTTAGAATCATTACATAAAATATACTGGAAATTTTAAGTCTAAACTTTCCTTCAAATTAACATTGAAAGATCAATTAAAAAAAGCAAATTTCTTCATTTGAAAGGTGTTTTTATATTCTCCTGCCTAAAAATATTGTACGCCAATCTCAGATATCCTGAGGGCATAATCTATAGAATATTAAACTGCTAGCTTTGTCGTTCTGATAACTTTCAGACTGGTGTTCTTTCTATTCAGGAAAAGACAATTGGCCAAATGAAGCCTGAGTGGAGAGAAACAAATATAATCAGCAACAAAATGGTTTATTTCTATAAAACATAAACAGTGATGATCACTTGGGGAAACAAGTCCTGGAACCACATTTTATAAAGGGTTTAATGTTTTGCAACTGCTTAAGGCTCAGAACAGCAGAAGCTAATATCGGCTTCCCATGGAAGCAGTTAAATCATTTTATGCATATGCATTTGCTCGAAAATTTGCTGCACACCATTTGATTTTGAAATAATGTCTTATTGTCTTTGCCAAATTTATTTCCAAAATATATCAAAGTCATACAACATTGCTTGCAGAGAAAAACATGCTATCTAATGTAATCACCATTTTAAATCTAAGATGTTTAATAGATATTTCTTAATAACGAAAATAGCTAATGCTATGTATGTGATGTAGTTCATGTCAGTTGTTTCTATCATATTATCATCATTAACATACATTTACAGCGCAGATAATGATTTATTCAAAACTGTTAATAGATACATTGTAGAGAGTTGGATTCCTTTATAACATTGCAAAAGAATGAATTGTCCCTGCTGAATATGACATTAAGTTTACAATTTATTTTTACACATGTAATATCCACTGGTCTCTGGCAAGCATTGATCTTGTTGTCCCTTACTGGAAATGTGCCACAAAAAGATGTCAGCCTCTTGATTCATTTTTAATGAGTTCTTTGATGCAACACAGAAGTGACTCATAAAGCTAAAATTAATATGTCAGTTCCCCCTTTTTCATATTTTAACACAATAAAGTTAATTATTATTCTGAATATGACAGCGTAATTGCATTATTTTTAATGCTTACAAATGGCTGCAATTATATTGTCACAAAATATAATTTCACCAACTTTAATGTGAATAGAAATATGATCAGCTTTTGAACACCCAACAATATTTGGTGAAATTGTCACAACATGGTACTAATAAAAACTGGCTCATGTAAAGTTTTGTTGAAAGCATGTAATAATTCAGTAAACAATGCCTTGGTACAAAGTTTGAACTGACTAATTTTGATTTTATCTTCTCCTATTCCTGGGAGTAAATTCACCAACAATATGCCCTGGAACAACCACATCAGTGCTATGGCCAACCATGCATACCTCGTGCACATGCGGCCACATGCATGCCTCGTCCCTATGAGCACATTTTTCAGATGCACCATAAAAGGCATCTTATCACAATGCATTCCTACCCATAACCATCCTATCCAGATGCTCTGCCAGGTCTCCAAGAAATTGCAGAGAAGAGTACTGGATGCAGCCCAGTCCAACACAAATCAGCCTCCTCCCCCCATTGACTCCATTTTGCACAGCCTCGGGAATGCAACCAATATACCAAAGATCATGCTGGTCATTCCTCTTCTCCCCTCTCCAATCAGGCAGAAGATATAAACACTTTAAGAAAGTACATGCCACCAGATTTAGGAAAAGCATGTATCAGACTATTGGATGGTTCTCTAATAAGATGAAGGTGATTGAATGACGGAGCAGACTTGTTGGGCCGAATGGCCCAATTCTGATCATATGACATGAACTTATGAACAATAGGTAGAATCAGGGGGAAGATACACAGCGCAGAATATTGTTCTCAACATTGTAGCGTTAGAGGTCCATAGATAATGACCAACGTCCACAATGGAATAGAGAGAATCGGTCAGTATTCAAGTTTATTTAATGATTCTTCAAAAGCCTGATAACAGAGGGTAAGCTGTCCCTGCGTTTAGTAGAGTGCACTTTTGAGCTGCTGTACCTTTTGCTGGGCAGTAGCAATGTACAATAGACAATAGGTGCAGGTGTAGGCCATTCGGCCCTTCGAGCCAACACCGTCATTCAATGTGATCATGGCTGATCATCCTAAATCAGTACCCCGTTCCTGCCTTCTCCCCATATCCTCTGACTGCTATTTTTAAGAGCTCTATCTAGCTCTCTCTTGAAAGCATCCAGAGAACCTGCCTCCACAGCCCTCTGAGGCAGAGAATTCTACAGACTCACCACTCTCTGTGAGAAAAAGTGTTTCCTCTTCTCCGTTCTAAATGGCTTACTCCTTATTCTTAAACTGTGGCCCCTGGTTCTGGGTCCCCCAACATCGGGAACATGTTTCCTGCCTCTAGCGTGTCCAAGCCCTTAACAATCTTATATGTTTCAATAATATCGCCTCTCATCCTTCTAAACTCCAGAGTGTACAAGCACAGCTGCTCCATTCTCTCAGCATATGACAGTCCCGCCATCCCGGGAATTAACCTTGTAAACCTATGCTGCACTCACTCAGCAGACAGAAGGAGGAATGACCAGGGTGGGACAAGTGTTTGTTTATGTTGACTGCTTTTCTGAGGCAGTGTGAAGTGTAGATGGAACGAATGGTGGGAAACCTGGTCTGTGATGGACTGGGCTATATCTACAACTCTCTGCAATTTCGTGGGCAGTGCTGTTCCCAAATCAAGCTGTGATGCACCTGACTATGCTTTCTATGGTGCATTTGTAGTAATTTGTAGAGTCACTGGAGACACGCCGAATCTCCTCAAGTCTCCGAAGGAAGTAGAGGTGTTGCTGTGCCTTCCTGGCAGTTGCACAAATGCAGAGGAGGTGGCAGAATCAGAGAAAATTACGACATTTAAAAATAAATTAGGCAGACATCTAACCAGGTAAGGCGTAGACGGATCTGGTCCTAATATGGAAAACTGTGATATGTATAGATGGGCAAAAACGTAGATGTGGATTTGTTGGGCTAAAGAGTCCATTTCTATGTTGTACTTCTCTGTTCCTCTGTCTCTATGTCACTTTAGGATGTGGGAGGAAAGCAGAGGGTGCAGAGGAAACTCAAGTGATCACACTTTAGGGGAATGGTGGGTTGCCTAACATTAACTTATGCATTGATTTCTTAAGTTTCTTTTTGCCCTTCCATTCATATATTCATTAATAGAAAAAAAAAATCAGTATGACATAATAATGAAAAACTTTACTATAATTAAACCCTACGGAGGTGTACCAGGTAGTTGGTTTAGGTAGAGAATTTTCAATGGCATTTCTATTAAAGACCCAAAGGAAATCTTATTGTAGATCCTCGTATTCATTTGAAAAATAATTTGCCAGGGAATGGCTTTGCACTGTAATTTTTAATAACACAGCTTTTGAGATATAATTGCTGGTTTGAAACATGTTTTTTATGTTAAAATAGTGTGCTGGGATTATATTCCCATTAAACACGGGGGACTTCAATTAACATCCAAGAAGAAATGCCCATTCATTAAAACATTTTAGTAAAGTTCCTGCTGCAGGAAGTTTGCAGTTATTCCCTGTAGTTACATCGTTGAACTTTCTTTTCTGGATTTGCAAAGGTGATATGTATGTGAGTCAGGCACATGATCCATTTTAGAAACTTATGGATGTGATAAACAATTTTCAATTTCTAATAGTCACACTATGGATTGAAACAGTCAAAAATGGGACAAAATCAGGCCTTATTCCTATTTTCCTTTCTGGGCAGCACGGTGGCACAGCACAGTGGCACAGCGGTACAGCGGTAGAGTTTTCGCCAGAGACCCAGATTTAATCCTGACTACAGGTGCTGTCTGTATGGAGTTTGTATATTCTCTCTTTGACTGTGTGGGTTTTCTCCAGGTTCTCTGGTTTTTTCCCACATCCCAAAGACATGCTGGTATGTAGGTTAATTAGACTGTAAATTGCCCCTATTGTATGCAGAATGCATAACATAGAATGTTATGTAAAAAACAGACCTCTGCCTTTGACGTGGGCACAAGAAAAAGGGTTGGAAAGTCAGGAGAGTGGGCAAATGTCTTCTTTAGTCACTCTTCCGCCATGTAATTTAATTTAGTTTAGAGATACAGCGTGGAAACAAGCATTTTAGCTACTGGGTCTGCACCGACCAGTGATCCCCGCACATTAACACTATCCTACACACACTAGGGACAATTTACTTTTATACCAAGGCAATTAACCTACAAACCTTTGGAGTGTGGGAGGAAATCGAATATCTTAGAGAAAGTCCACGTGGTCATGGGGAGAACGTACAAACTCCGTACAGACAGCACCCGTTGTCGGGATCGAACCCGGTTCTCTGGCGCTGTAAGCACTGCAAGGCAGCAACTATGACTCTCTATGACTCTCTAACTACTGATGCGCCTGTGTGCTGCCCTAAATACAGAATAAGGCTCAAATTCCACCGGGTGGCGCCATCAGCAATGACAGCCTTGCCAACAGTCTGTCTGTCTTTTTGTCTTTTTTGGTATTTTTGTGTGTTTTACAATGTTCTCTGGTTTGTTTTTTATGTGGGAGGTGGGGTGTGGGTCAGGAGAAACTTTTTTCAATCTCTTACCTTGCCAGAGATGCGATTGTTTTCTGGATCGTATCTCCGGTCACTCTGCGGCCTAACATCATGGAGCTGGAGGCCTTGCTCGAGACTGACTTTGAGCCCAGTGGACTGTGGACTTACCATCAGAGCCTGTGATCCCTCGCCTGGGATTGACGCTCCAACCGCGGCCTGCGGATTTCAACATCGAGGTGCTTGCAGTCTCTGGTAGAGACCGATGTCGGGAAGCTCCAAAGTCTCAAGAGGTTCAATCAGCCCCAACCCAAGGTCCGATCACCCGGCGCGGGGGAGCTTAATCTCCCCAATGCGGAGGGCTTGACCGCCGGCTATGGGAGCCAAGATCGTCCCGTAAACAGAAGGCTCGAGACCCCCGACCGTGGGAGAACAAAGAAGGAAAGGGATTGAACTTATTTTTTTGCCTTCCATTACAGTGGGGAATGTGGAGGAGTCACTGTGGTGGATGTTCATGTTAAAATGGATTTTTTTGTATCTTGTTGCTTTTTATCGGTATAGTATAACTGTATGGCAAATCAAATTCTTCCTATTTTGCAAAACATACTTGGTTAATAAAGTATGATTTGATTATGATTATAATGATGATGATTATGATTATGAAATTCAACTTGTCTCCATGTTTAAAAAAATAGTCATAAAGTTCATTTAAGTCTGATGATAAGACAGATTTAGATTGCCTGGGATCTGTCGTAATGCAAAAGCATTTTCTGAATCTAAACAGAAAAGGTTCAATACTTTCAATTTGTATGCATTCTTGTTCCTTTTAAAACATTTAAGTTAATAGATAATAAGAACATAGCATGTAGGAAAGAAAAAGCAGGTACCACCCCATTGAGCCCTTGTATTTGCTTTGACATTCCATAAGATCATGGCTGATATTTTACCTCAGCACCACTTTCATGTACGAACTACACATCATTTGATTCCTTTAACAACCACAATCTATCAATCTCAAGTCATGCGTGTGAGCATTCACAGTGATTTCTATTCACTGAAAAGGTATAATTCTACCTAAGCAAATGCTGACCATAAATACACTTAGCACCTTACAGTTTCAGCATATTGAATGTACAAGGCATGATTAGTAAGTTTGCAGGTGACACTAAGATAGGTGGCATTGTAAACTGTGAGGATGGTTAACAAGAATTACAGCAGGATCTTGATTAGCTAGGTAAGTGTGTTGAGGAATAGCTAATTTAGTTGAATTCAGATAAGTGTGCGGTGTTGCCTTGTGGGAAGTTGATCAGGCAGGACCTTCAAAATGAATGGTAGGGACCTGGGGAATGTTGTAGAGTAGAGGGATCACGTAGTACAAAAAACGCAATTCCTTGAATGTGGCATCACATGTAGATAGGGTGGTAACAGAAAGCCTTTGGCATGCTGCCCTTCATTGGTCATGGTTATTTCCACATTATGTTACAGTTGTATAAGACATTGGTGAGGCCGCACATGGTGTATTGTCTTCAATCTTTTTCACCATGATATAGGAAAGATGCCATTAAGCTGAAAAACATTAATGCAGAGAAGATTTAAGAGGATGGTAGACAAAAGTGCTGGAGAAACTCAGCGGGTGCAGCAGCATCTATGGAGCGAAGGACATAGGCAACGTTTCAGCCTGAAACGTTGCCTATTTCCTTCGCTCCATAGATGCTGCTGCACCCGCTGAGTTTCTCCAGCACTTTTGACTACCTTCAATTTTCCAGCATCTGCAGTTCCTTCTTAAAGATTTAAGAGGATGTTGCCAGGACTCGAGGGCCGGAGCTTTATGGAGAGGTTGAGCAAGCTAGGGTCTTATTCCTTGGAGCGCAGAAGGCTGAGTGATAATAACATGGAGGGGTATAAAATCATGAGAATAGATGGGATTAATGGGTAGGAGAATCAAGAACTAAAGGGTTAAGATTGAATATGAGAGGGAAATGTTTTAATAGAAACCTGAGGAGCAACTTTTTGTCAGAGAGGTGGTGGGTATATGAAACCTGATTAGAATCATTTGGATAGCTTACAACCCAATGGAATGAATATTGAATTCTCCAATTTCAAGTAATACCCCAACTCTTTCCCCACAACTGCCCACCCTTTCCTCCCCGGGGTACACATATTTCACCCACCATCTCCCACCACTTCAGTCACCCTGTTTCTTTCCCTTCTTCTGCATGCTCTTACCCCCCTTCCCAATTTCCATTTTCTATTTCATCCCCCATCTTTCCCTTTCCCTGTCCTCTTCCACTCATATCCCTCCCTCCGAGGTTCAAACAGTTATCCTGCACCGGCACTCATTGACTTAGTTGACATTATCCTCACGTTGAACAACTTCACCTTAAATTCCACTCTCTTTACATTTCACTCCTTTTCTTCTGTCCTTATCTAGCACCATTATGTCTCCTTTTCACCCCAGCCCAAACCTTCCCTGCTGCCCCATTACCTGTATCCAGCTATCACATTCCAGATTTTATCCCATTCCCACCTCTGTTTTCCAGATTTCTTACCTCCTCCCCCCACACACACTCAATCAGCCTGAAGAAGGGTTCAGACCCAGAATGTAGTTTGTTTATTCCCTCCACTGAGGCTGTCTAACCCATTGATTCCTCCAGCACTTTGCTCAAGTTTCCAGAGTCTGCAGTTTCTAGTGTCTCATGAAAAAAATGTGTGTATTTTCTCCTAATGAAGATTGTCATTATTTGGAACCCGGGGGCAGAAATATTACCAGCTACTTTAACTGCTTAACATTTTAATGTTGTTCAGATCTTACTCCTTATGGGCATATTATTGTTTTTTAATCATCCACTTACCTCGGGTGGAGTTTGCATGTTATCCATTAGACCACCTGGTTTTCCTCTGGGTGCTCTGGTTTTCTCCAACATTCAAAAAATGTAGATAGGTTATTGGGCTGCTGTAAATTGCCCCGAGTGTGTCGCGGGTGGGTGTTGAAAGCGGAACATAGAATTAGTGTGAACAGGTTGACGTGGACTCGGTGGGCCGAAGGGCCTGTTTCCACGCTGTATCTCTGAACACATAAATACATAATTGTGGCACTTTTTTCTGCCAGAGGGACTTGAGTCTTTGGAATTCTTTTCCTCAAAATGGAAGCAGGGGCTTTGAATATTTTTAGTCGGGAATATACAGATACTTCATAAGCAAGAGAGGGAAAGGTTCCGCAACTAATGCTCAATTGATGTTAAAGTTAGATCAGGCACAATCATGTTAAATAGCGAAACAGACTTGAGAGGCCAAGTGATTTATTCCTGTCCCTGACTTGTAGATTCGTATGATAAAGTTATAAAATAAAAAGAAAAAAGTTTTGATTAGAGAAATGCATGAGAAGGTTGAAGCAATTTCAGTCCGAATGTTTTTAAACTAAATTTGAATATGTATATTAATCAGTGTTTACAATTAGAATTGTGGATATATATCACTTGTGACAGGCGGTCACTAATTGTCAATAACACATTAAACAATAGCAAGACTTGCAGAATTCATCAGTTGCCACCATCAATTTACCGTCTGCTAGTTCTCTTGAAGCGTATCTAATTTTCAGCCTTCAAGCCATCTATTCCGTTTGTTTTCAGACCAGCGACAAGACACTTTCATTTTGCAGTTTCTGCTGAGATTTCGCAGTCTAGTGCTATTAAGAAAGTTTGATATTTGCTGGAAGCCACATCTGATCTTTGTTTAATCCTGGCAAGAAGCAAATGGCTGCTTGACGCGAGCATGTGCCTCCTGAACTATTTCACACAACATCGAGGCCTCCAAACCCTCTGCTTGTTTCAAGGCCGATGGCTGAAATAAAATGGAGCAAGCTAATAAGATGTAAATAGATACAGAAACAGCCAGAACATGTCCAGACAACTTAAAGGTCCTAGTGCCCGACATTGGTAACTTTCAGTAATTATTACACTTGACTCTGTACTAATCGGGGAAATCTAACATTAGGCATTAATGCTTATTATATGGAATCCACGCTTAGTCATGCATCTCATGTCATTTATGCAGTATACACTCATTATAACAACCATGGGGGGGAGATGGTGTCCGTTATTGCCGGCTGTCCACTATAACTATGCAAGAGGGGGTAAATGTTTTAGTATAAGAGGTACAACATGGAATCAGGCACTTCGGCCCACCGGGTCCGCGCTGACCAGTGATCCCCGCACATTAACACAATCCTACACCCACTAAGGACAATTTTTATATTCACCAAGCCAATTAACCTGCAAACATGTACATCTTTGGAGTGCGGGAGGAAACCGAAGATCTCGGAGAAAACCCTCGCAGGTCATGGGGCGAACGTACAAACTCTGTACAGACAGCACCCGTAGTCGGGATAGAACCTGGGTCTCCGGCGCTGCATTTGCTGTAAGGCAGCAACTCTATCGCTGCGCCACCGTGACTATTGATTAGTTCAACGCACGGCTGGGTGTGAAGAAGCGTGGAGCCTATGTGGTGGTTTAAACCAGGGGGAATTCACAGACTGGGGAGCCGCAGAGCCCCTGGCCCCACATGCAGTGTACCAAGGACGGGCCCGGTACACACGCTTCCTTTATGCTGCTCACTATTTTCACTCCCGCAACCTGAAGCACATCACGTGGGGCTTGGCAACGGGAGCGTCGCTCCATTACCAGGCGACAGAGGCACCCGTTACCAGGGCATCTGCCTCCAACGCCCCGGGACCTCACTTTGCTGCAGCTGCTGCAAACCTGTGCCCTATGCATCGCTCCTCATGGCTTGTTCTCTTACCGCTGCTGCCTTACCGCTCGCTGCCCGTCATCGTGCTGCCCTATGTTCCCCAACCACCACCTCAAATGGATGCCTCAGTCCGTTATAACCAAATTCCGTTATAAAGAGGTCTGCAATAACGAGAGTAGACAGCAACTTGTCAACATTCACTGAGGCACCAATAGTTCCTTTTCCTTACACTTTCTCTCAGTGCTTTCAAACTGCCTTCAACAGCCTCGGCTCAGAATCTCTCTCCTCAGTCTTAGGAGGGGTTGACTGAAACAGATAAATGACCTGCTCATACATAATCGGAATGAATTGTCTGAGTATCAGACATTTGACAAGAGCAATATATTGGGAGAGGATGTTTCCACTAATGGGAGAGTCAAGGACTAGAGGTCAAGTCTCAGAATTAAAGAACGTTCTTTTAGGAAGGAGATGAGGAAGAATTTCTTTAGTCGGTGATGAATCTGTGGAATTCTTTGCTACAGAAGGCTATGGAAGCCGTCAATTGATATGTTTAAGGCAGAGATAGATAGATTCCTGATTAGTACTGGTGTCAGAGGTTATGGGGAGAAGGCAGGAGAATGGGATTAGGATAGAGAGATAGATCAGCCATGATTGAATGGAAGAGTAGACTTGATGGGCCGAATGGCCTAATGAATTGTGGATAGTGCGTTACTCTGCGTTAGGGACAGCTGCAGTCCGCGTGGCAGGGTACAGGCAGACAAATGACAGGTAGGAGTCTCTGAGCTCTGTTCAGAGGAGAAGCCCTGAGCAATGTAACAACTGCATGAATGCCACTGCATAATTAGCTGGTGCCCAACTATGCAGCGGCATTCATGCACCTCATGCTGCAAGAGGTTGAATGGCATGGCATGATAAAATTCCATTGCAGAACATATGGCCCAGTATGTAAACTACCATCACCAGCAATGCATGCCATCCACTGCCTAGCCATACAATAGTATCCATGAACCTCATACCATTGCATGCTGGCACCATTTGGATCTGAAGACATTCAATCACACTTGGCACCTGCATATAGCCATACACAACTGCTGATACAAATATTCAGAGCAAACAAATTTCTGTCTCCAGGAACAATAAAAAACATTAAGTTATTGATGTCAGTAACAACCCAGTTGATTGGCCCAGTGAAGAACAATTCTAAAAGCTAACAAATTGTGAACAAAAGATGAGTCTACCCTATCTATTCCCCTGATGATGTAGTGCACCTCTGTAAGATCACCTCTCTATGCTCCAATGAATACAGTCCTAGCCTGTCCAACATATCCCTTTAGCTTAAGCTTTCACGACCTAGCAACATCCTTGTAAACATCCTACTTTTAATTGGAACCTGAGGGGCAACTTGTTATTTATCTGCCTCAGCTATTTCCTCTGGCAACATGGGTATATGGAATGGGCTGCCAGAGGAAATAGCTGAGGCAGTTAAATAACAACATTTAAAAGACATTTGAATAAGCATATAGAAAAAGGTTTAGATGGATAGAGGTCAAACATGGGCAAATTACACAAGTTTATATGTGTAGGAAGGAACTGCAGATGCTGGTTTAAATCTGATAGACACAATAAGCTGGAGTAATGCAGCGGGACAGGCAGCATCTCTGGAGAGAAAGAATGGGTGACATTTCGGGTTGAGACCCTTCTTCAGACTGAAAATCACAGGAAAGGGAAACGAGAGGTATAGACAATGATGTAGGGAGATATAAAACAATGAATAAAAGATATGCAAAAAAGTAACGATGATAAAGGAAACAGGCTGGAGTGACTTGGGTGGGACAGAGATGGAGAGAGAGAGAATGCCGGGGTTACTTGAAGTTAGAGAAATCAATATTCATACCACTCAGCTATAAGCTGCCCACGCGAAATATGAGATGCTGTTCGGAATTACGGACGAAGCTGCTGTTGCTGGAGTCCAGAGACGGTCACCAACCATGTCAGCTCCCGATGTTATAGCGTCCACTGGGCCCATGGCCGAAGCCTCTGAAGCCTTGCACGTGTGTGTGTGTGTGTGCGCGCATGGCCATCAAAAAATTTTGTCCCCCCCAAGTTTTGACAGCGATTTCCGCCCCTGGGGAATGGGAAGGAGAATTAAAGTGTTTAGGAACTGGGAGATCAGGTAGGTCCAGGCAAACTGAGCAAAGGTGTTCAGCGAAACTATCGCTCAGTCTCATACTATGAAACATATAAGATTATTAAGGGTTTGGACACGCTAGAGGCAAGAAACAAGTTCCTGATGTTGGGGGAGTCCAGAACCAGTTTAAGAATAATGGGTAAACCATTTAGAGCGGAGATGAGGAAACACTTTTTCACACAGAGAGTTGTTAGTATGGAATTCTCCGCTTCAGAGGATGGTGGAGGCCGGTTCTCTGGAAACTTTCAAGGGAGAGCTAGCTAGGGCACTTGAAGATAGCGGAGTCAGGGGATATCGGGAGAAGGCAGGAACAGGGTACTGATTGTGGATGATCAGCCACAACGGTGGTGCTGGCTTAAAGGTCCGTATGGCCTACTCCTGCACCTATTGTCTATTGTCAATGTTTGGTCTCGCCGATGTATAAGAGTTCACATCCTGACCAATGGATACAGTAGATGAGTTTGGAGGAGGTGCAAGTGAACCTCTGCCTAACCTGAAAGGACTGTCGGGGTCCCTGGACAGAGTCCGAGGGAGGAGGTATAGGTATTCCTTCTATCCAGAGATGCTGTCTGTTTCGCTGCAGCTTTTTGTGTCTATCTGTAGTTTATATGTGCTTGGTCATTCTAGATGAGTTGAGCAAAAGGGCCTGTTTCCATGTTGTTAGACTATGACACAATGACTCCATGAGAATGAATAGTTTAATTTTTGTAGGTGATACTGGTTCTTTCTTTTTTTGATGTTGATAAATCAATGGCAATGGTAATACACTAATAGTGGGATTACTGATTTCACGTGGAAGTTAAATGATTATAGATTACAGATTGTTTGATGTATTATCAGTCAAGGAAGATTAATTGTATAACTTTGGGACCTGATGGTAGAGAATGTTTCTCAAAAATCACTCTCCTACTTGATGAGTGAATGGTCATTCTGGATGTGGTCTGCTACTCGGAATACATGTTGTTGCATTTGTTTGTCCTCGCTTCTCCTTTGTTGTTCTCATGCTGAATTCAGAGATCCTTGGAAATATCCACGGGCTTCCTTTACCCCTGCATTATTGAAGGTTCTGCATTATTTAGCAGTGGAATGCTATCCCACTCCCTATTCGCAACATTACCAATGTTTGTGTCGCCTGCAAAATTACCAATCACACCTCCTATGCTAATTTCCAGATTGTTAATGTACATATAACAAACTATAAAAGTCCAAGTACTGACCCCTTGAGTACACTATTGGTCACAAGTTTCCAGTGGCAAAATTACCCCTTAACCATCACCTTCTGCCTCCTAAGATCATGCCTATTTTGGAGTCCTCTATCCATGATTTTCTCTCGCAAGAGGGAAAGAGGCCTTTCATTAACAACTCAGAGTGCATGGAACTGCATTGACTCCATTTATTGGACATGGACATAGAATAATATGAAATGAATTAATGAATACTTTATTGTCACGTGCGTCAGGTCACAATGATATTCTTTATTTTGCATACCCAAGGAATGCAAAGAGTCGCCATGTAAATGGCGGTGACAAAGTTACAAAGTATCCCATGCCAGGTCCGCCTTTATTCCACCCCCTCTCCCCACACCAGGTCCTTGTTTGTTCTCCTCCCCCCCTCACAGCGGTTCTCCCTCTCCTGGTCCTCCTTTGTTCCGGTCGGCATGTCCTGTCCTCCCACTCTCATGTGGCCCGTCCTCAACTGTCAGCACCCTCATCAACCCCAACCGGCACCCTTATCGACCACCACCGGGACCCTGACTCACGCCTCCGCAAATGTGAATTGTATCACTTGTGGTAGCATGGTGAGGTTTCCAGCTTGTTAAAATAATAGGGGTTCATATGTCCTTAACAGCCACAGGCAATAATCTTCTGACTGTGCTGTTAGGTCAAAGTTGTGGTTGCATAATTTCTTTTAATAACCATATTAATATAGCACAGCCTCCTAGGGGACTGTTTGTGGCATCTGAAGGTAGACAGATATTCTGCAATGTGCTTCTATCTTCTCATCTGTGGCTCTCTCAGCTGTTCGTGCTGATCAGTCTGGCTTCACAACTTCCTTCAACTCATCTATTCCGCTGCTATCTCGGTAAGGTCTGCTTTCTCATCCCAGTGACTTCTGCAGCATGTTTACTGAGGTGGAACTGCCCTATACTTCAGATGAGGAATTTCATTGAAAAGTAATGATGGGCATTTGGTGAACTCTTCATGAATTCCACCTGAAGATTATTTGCCATTTCCAAAAGTGCTCTTCAAAAGCAGTATCAAACAGTCAATGAACAACAAACAATGAGCTTTGCATTTAAGCAGCCCTCAAAATCCCAAACAATCAAGTTTATTCCCAATCAGCTGATAGCTATTAAGAGAGATCATTAAATGAAGTGTAACCCACCAAAAAGTCATGCGGCTTCTTTAATGAGTGCTAGCAGGCAATTTAATAGTCAATCAGTCTCTTAATGAGCATGTGCTACAACTTCATTAACACTGTGCCTTTTTATTTTGTTAAATATGACTAAAACGGCATTGCAACTTAAGCATCTCAGTTGCCCTTTAGCCCTAAAATATGTGTTTAAACATCCCCTGCTTGACTGTTGTGCAGAAGGGAGGGCTTTAGATTTCAGAGACGTTGGAAATGTTATAGGAAAGGTGGGAGACTGCAATCTGAAGAAGGGTCTCAACCTGAAACCTCACCCATTCCTTCTCTCCTGTCCTGCTGGGTTACTCCGGCATTTTTTGTCAAACTACAATCAAGGCGGATTGCAATCAATCAATTCTCTGGGGTGGAACCTCTTCAAGACAGACGTGAAGCTCACCGTTTGACCTGTTTTTACAAAATGTTAAATGGTCAGCTCGACATAGATTACAAGACCTACACCAAACCCAAACCAATTAGGAGCAGACGAGGGCATTCGATCCAATTTGTGATCCCAGCTACAAAGACAGATGTGTACAGCAATTTGTTCTTCCCCTGCACAATTAAAGAATGGAATAATCTCCACCCTACTATAGTTACCCAACCAGATGCAATTAAATTTAAAGTAGCTATTTCTTCCCAATAACCCTTTCTGGCTTAAGTCCTCCCTCCACCACCTCCAGTTTCAATTCCATTTGGAATATTTTGGAGGACCAAGAAACCAAGAACCAAGAACCAAGAACATCCTTGTGGCCAGCTTTTTCCTCCTGTTTTTGGGAAGAGTTTAAAATAACATGACAGTGGATAGAAAGGTAAGCATAGATTTAGTTTAATTTAGTGTTGAGACACAGCATGGAAATGGGCACTTCGATTCACCGAGTTCACGCTGACCATCAATCAGCTGTTCATTCCAATTCTGTTATCCCATGTTTGCAAGCATTCTATGCACTCGGGGCAATTTAAAAATCATAATCATACTTTGTTAGCCAAGTATGTTTTGCAACATACGAGGAATATGATCTGCCATACAGTCATACCAATAAAAAGCAACAAGACACAGAAAATACATTTTAACATAAACATCCACCACAGTGATTCCTCCACATTCCTCACTGTGCTGGAAGGTGAAAAACAGAGGCCAATTAACCTACAAACCTATGTCTTTGGGATATGGGAGGAAACTGGATCACCCAGAGGAAAATCACATGGTCACAGGGAAAATCACATGGTGACAGGGAGAACGTGCAAACTCCATACAGACAGGACCTGAGGTCTCTGGCGCTGAAAGGCAGTAACTCTACCAGCTGCACAGTAGCACACAGCTGCTAAAGCTTGAAGAGGAGAAAAGCATAGTCAAAAATAGACAGCAGATAATTAGTACTTGAATTTGGAAGATTGGAAAAAAGTTGGGAACGTCAATAACAATAGGATTTCATTCTACTAAATAGTAATATACTGAAATGCACTGAATATAGTGAATAAGTCAGGTAAGCAATGGCACAATAAACATGATATGTTACTGTCACTGAAATGTAGGCATGAGTGAAGTTTGACCATCCTGGATAAAGGGTTTTCAGTGAA
This sequence comes from Leucoraja erinaceus, assembly GCF_028641065.1. Taxonomy (NCBI): domain Eukaryota; kingdom Metazoa; phylum Chordata; class Chondrichthyes; order Rajiformes; family Rajidae; genus Leucoraja; species Leucoraja erinaceus. Next base: position 63,274,781 of record NC_073381.1, on the reverse strand, counting down.
GATGGAAAGAAGGATATTATAAAGGAGATGACAATAAATAAATAAATAATCTTCCTCTGGACTCTCTCCAATGCCAGCACATCCTCCTCAGAGAAATGGTCCAAAACTGCTCACAATCCTTCAAATGTGGTCTGATCTGCACCTAATTAAGCCTCAGCATTTTAAGCATAGGAGCAAAGAGGTCTTTCTGCAGTTGTACATGGCCCTAGTGAGACCACAGCTGGAGTATTGTGTGCAGTTTTGGACCCCTAATTTGAGGGAGGACATTCTTGCTATTGAGGGAGTGCAACGTAGGTTTACAAGGTTAATTCCCGGGATGGCGGGACTGTCATATACTGAGAGAATGGAGCAGCTGGGCTTGTACACTCTGGAGTTTAGAAGGATGAGAGGATATTTTATTGAAACATATAAGATTATTAAGGGTTTGGACATGCTAGAGGCAGGAAACATGTACCCGATGTTGGGGGAGTCCAGAACCAGGGGCCACAGTTTAAGAATATGGGGTAAGCCATTTAGAACAGAGAGTTGTGAATCTGTGGAATTCCCAGGCAAATTATTGGAATCTACTGTGAGGTAAATATAAACCACTTAGAAAGGCACAGTTTAATTAGGGGCAGTCAGCATGATTTTGTTAAGGAGTTATGATTAACTGTTTTTTTTGTAAGTTAACAAGGAAAATGTATGAAGTAGTATGTTTGATTTTTGATGAGGCCCTCCATTAAAGGCTGGTAATTAAAATTCCACATGGGATCTCTCATAGAAAATACCAAAAGCTCTAGCCTTTTCTCATGTTGATCTGGTATCATGCCAGATTCCTGTACAACCTTCAAGTCAAGTCACCTTTATTTCTATAGTACATTTGAAAACAACTCTCGTTGACCAAAGTGCTTTACATCAGTGCAAGTACTAACGTGCTACATACAGTGGTACATAGATCTAACAATACATACATAAATACATACATACAGCGCCCTCAGAGGACCTCAAGAAACGCTTGTGAGTAGAAATAAGTTTTAAGTCTAGACTTAAAAGAGTCGATGGAGGGGGCAGTTCTGTTGAGAAGAGGGATGCTGTTCCACAGTCTAGGTGCTGCAACCGCAAAAGCGCGGTCGCCTCTGAGCTTATACCTGGACGGCGTGATGGTCAGTAGCCCCAAGTCGGCCGACCTGAGGGACCTGGAGGTTGAATGGTGGGTTAGCAGATTTTTGATGTAGGTGGGGGGGCAAGCCCGTTAAGGGCTTTGTATACATAAAGGAGGAGCTTGAAATTGATTCTGAACCGCACTGGGAACAAGTGGAGAGAAGCCAGAATCGGGGTGATGTAGTCCTTTTTTCGGGCGTCGTCAGAAGTCTCACTGCAGCGTTTTGGACCAATTGCAGGCGGGACAGAGATGATTGGCTGATGCCAGTGTAAAGGGAGTTGCAGTAATCTAGGTAGGAGGAGATAAATGTGTGGATGATCTTTTCAAGGTCATCAAATTGGAGGAATGGCTTGATTTTATCTATTGTGCGAAGCTGGAAGAAGCTAGCTTTTACCACAGCATTGACTTTTTTGTCAAACTTCAATGAGGAGTCAAAGGCTAGCTGGGGAGGAGAAAGAGTTGCCTATGTTTGTAGAGATACTCCTATCTTTGAGGTAGGAGACAAACCAGCTCAGGACAGTGCCATCAATCCCAACCACGTATCGGAGACGGTCAATTAGGATGCTGTGGTCCATTGTATCAAATGCTGCACTGAGGTCGAGAAGGAGCAGGATTGCACAGTCGCCGGAGTCAATGGCGAGAAGCAGATCGTTATGTACCTTCAACAAGGCAGAATCTGTGCTGTGGTGGGCCCTGGCAACTTTCCAGGATGGTATTTTGGTGTAGGCAAGGCATTAGTTGATTTAGAATTACCTTTTCAAGGACTTCTGAAAGGAAAGGCAGTTGGGAAATAGGTCTGTAGTTGCTACGCAAGGTGAGATCTAGGTTAGGTTTTTTCAGGAGGGACTGGACCACCATGTGCTTGAAACAGGTTGGAACAGTGCTAGTGGCCAGAGAACTGTTGATGATAGAGGATGCTGGGACCGGCTATTGCAATGACATCCTTCAGAAGGGCAGTGGGGACAATGTCGAGGGGGCAGGTTGTATGTTTCATAGTGGGGACCAGCTTTACAAGGGAGGGTAGAGTAATGTGTTGGAAACAGTCTAATTTAGAAGAACAGACAAATGAGACAACTAGGTCATGGATGGGAGGGGAAATATTCATTCTGATGTTCTCAACTTTGCTGGTGAAAAATGTAGTAAATTCTTTGCACTTAGCAGGGGACCCAGCTAAGCTGGTACTGGGGGCAGGACATATGAGAGAGGTAATGGTACTAAATAGGACCTTGGAGTTATGGGCATTTTGGGAAATAAGGTCGGAAAAGTATTGTGTTCTCGCAGACTTTACTGCTTCCTGGTATTTTAGAAGATTGTTTCTCAGAAGTTCAAGAAATTTGAAGCATCAGATTTATACTTCCGTTCTGACTTTCTGCACTCTCTTCTTAGAGCTCTGGTGGTGTCATTGAGCCAGGGCCAGCCTTTAGGCTTAGGCTTTTTCTATTTATGAGGAGCAACAGAATGGAAGAGCAAGTGGTATTGAATAAAGAAATTAGGTCATCAGTGCTGAGATGGAGGGGAGACGCCACGATGGTGCAGATGTCGGGAGCAGCTTTGAGAGCCTCAGAGAACTTACTGGCAGTCGAAGAGTTTACGTGGCGGGAGTAGCGAGCGGGGAGATGGGATTTTGAGAGAGAGAAAAGGAGAGATGCATCGAATATAATTGCGCTATGATCTGACAGACAAGCATCAATAATTTCTATATTACAAATTGTGAGACCAGACGATAGCACCAGGTTAAGTGTATGGCCAAGCTTGTGCGTGGGTCCAGTGGTGAGTAGAGTCAGATTGAAGGACTCAACCAGGTTCATTAATTCACTCACAAGAGGCTTAGTAGGACAGCAGACATGAATGTTAAAATCACCAAGAATCAGGACCCGGTCAAATTTGGGTAACAAGCTAGCGATAAGTTCAGCAAATTGTGTGATAAAGTCCTTATGCATTTTTGGTGGGCGATACATAAGAACAATTAAAAGTGGACAGACTAGACCAACTATAATTAGTTGATGTTCAAAGCTGGAGAAATGATTAGCGTTCAGGATGCGGCAGTTGAAATGTTTCTAAAACACAGTGGCTAGGCCTCCACCGTGACCGGAGAGCCTAGGCGAGCTGAAAACGTTACAGTTATCAGGACAGTGTTCCATGAGTGGAGCAAGCTCACCAGGATTAAGCCAGGTTTCTGTGACCAGTAAGAAATCCAATCCACGTGCGGTGAAGAAGTCGTTGAGGATGAAGGTTTTGTTCAGCAAGGTTCTTGCGTTGATCAGGGCCACTTTAGCAGGGACTGCAGGTAAGTTGTGGTCCGGTAGCGACTCCCACGCCAGTGGGCGGAGGTTCAGGGAGACCACGCCGCTGCGTTTCACACATGGCCTGGCTGGGAGCCCAAGGGCCGACAGACCGGGGACCTGAAAGATCGATCAGAGAGAGGCATACCTGGGCTCGAGGGACCGCCAGTGGATGGAGCAGTAGGGCCGACCAGATCCGACTTCACAGCGCTGGGCGGGGTAAGCTGATGTTGAACGGGCGAGGGCAAGATTCTTCAACCTTTCCAGGGCACCCACGCGTTTCCTCCACCTCCTGGCTCGGCGTGTGCGATGGCGGCCGCAATGCCGAGCCCGTACACCCACCGGGAGCCGAGCGAGGAGTGAATGGTTGAGGTAGCTTTGCCCGGAGCCTTGTCCGGGGCCTTGTCCGGGGCCTTGTCCAGGGCCTTGTCCGGGGCCTTGTCCGGGGCCTTGTCCGGGGCCTCGGATGAAGACCTCGACATAAGTTCCTCAAGATCAGAAAAGACAAAATCTCCTGAATAAAAGTTGTACCTGAGAAATGCTTTCCTGAATTGTCTGGGTTTGATAAATCCCCAAATTAACGGATTGCAGCCCATCTTCATCCACTCACTGACTGAAATAAGTTTCCTTTCCTGCACAAAGGCATATACGGTACTTTGTTTCGGCATGATGTTGATGATGTCTGCTGATCACTTCCTCAAGTTTACTTTAGTTTTTGTTTAGCAATACAGAGCGGAAACAGGCCCTTCAGCCTGCTGAGTCTGCACCGACCAGTGATCCCCACACATTAACATCATCCTACACACGAGGGACAATTTTACATTTATACTAAGCCAATTAACTTGTACGTCTTTGGAATCTGGGAGGAAACCGAAGATCTTGGTGAAAACCCATGCAGGTTGTGGAGAGAACATACGAATACTGTAGTGGAAGAATATGGACAGTGTAACAGATCCTATTAGGCACAATTTATCAACGTAAAGTTAATTACAAATTAGTTTTCCAATTCTGTCATATGCTGAGGAAATGGAGCAGCTGGGCTTGTATGCTATGGAATTTAGAAGGACGAGAGGGTATCTTATTGAAACATATAAGATCATTATGGGTTTGGACACACTAGAGGCAGGAAACATGTTCCCGATGTTGGGAGAGTCCAGAACCAGGGGCCATTTAGAATGAAGATGAGGAAACACTTTCTCACACAGAGAGTTGTGAGTGTGGAATTCTCTGCCTCAGAGGGCGGTGGAAGCCGGCTCTCTAGATATTTTCAAGAGAGAGCTAGATAGGGCTCTTGATGATAGCGGAGCTGGGGGATATGGAGAGAAGACAGGAATGGGGTACTAATTGTGGATGATCAGCCATGATCACATTGAATAGCAGTGCTGGCTCGAAGGGCCGAATAGCTTACTCCTGCACCTATTGTCTATAGTCTATTGTCTATAACTAGCTCCATCATCTTGCTGACAATGAGGGAGAGGTTATTGTCCTGACACCATGTAACCGAGTTCTTCCTGTACTCCATCTCATCATTGTTCGTTATTCGGCCCACTATAGTGACGTTGTCTGCAAACTTGTAGATGGAATTTGAGCAGAATTTGGCTGTACAGTCGTGAATGTAAAGGTAACATTGTAAGGGACTGAGAAAGCAACCTTGCCGGGCATAGAGGTTGAGAATTATTGTGGAGGAGGAGATCGACATCTGTGGGTCAGAAAGTCAAGGATCCAGTGGCAGGGGGGCAGGTGATTCTTAAGTCCTGAACTTTGGAGATGAGTTCGATGGGATGATAGTGTTGAAAACAGAGCTGTAGTCAATAAATAAGACTGGTAGGCTGGTTACAAAGGTTGGACCACATGGGATGCAGGGTGAGCCAGCTACTAGGATACAACATTGGATTGATGATAAGAGACAGAAGGTGGTGGTAGAGGGTTGTTTTTCAGACTGGAGGCCTGGGATGAGTGGTGTGCCAAAGGGATCAGTGCTGGATCCACTGTTGTTCATTATCTATATTCACAATTTGGATGTGATCATATCATGCAATTTGCCTTGGAGCAGAATAGGTATTGGGCAATTATAAAAGTCAGCGGAAAATCACTAAACCCACTAATGATAATTTCAGATTAATTTTGTTTGGGGTAATACAGAAATTCATTCATTTAATCTTTGTTTTTCCTCAGCCAGCATTATATTTCTTTGTTGCCCTGTAATACGATTTGATAATAGATTTTTTCGATTGCAATTGGAAAATACAAAGTAGTTATCTAGTTACATTAGTCAATGCAGGATAATAGCGATGTTATAATGTTAGAAAACATTTTCCTCTCAGGAAATGGTTCTTATTTCTTCTTATATTTGTTTCCAATAGAGGTGCATTGACCTGTCAATACCAAACTAAACAGTGAGGAATTAAATATTAGAGGACTCAAGCTCTTGAAGTGGGTTTATAGCACTTCTATTAATCATTTAAAATTTGTGCCATGTTTTTAATTTATACCACAAATGCTTCATCAGCCAGCTTTGTGCTTGCTGGCCTACATTGAATCATGAATAAGGAATGCTTCAATTATAAGTTATTCATCCATGCTTTCAAATGCCACCGTAGCCTTAACCTTCTCTTTCAGTAATCCTGTTGTGCTCTCTAATTCTCCAGGATATCTATACTCCTCCGATTTTCCCCCTCGATCATTCCCAGATTTACTTACATGAGGAGGAATATTTTTAGTCAGAGGGTGGTGAATCTGTGGAATACATTGCCACAGAAGGCTGCGGAGGCCAAGTCATTGGATATCTTTAAGGCGGAGATTGACAGCTTCTTGATTAGAAAGGATGTCAAGGGTTATGGGGAAATGGTAGGAGAATGGGGCTGAGAGGGAAAGATAGATCAGCCATGATTGAATGGCGGAGTAGACACGATAGGCTGAATGGCCGAATTCTGCTCCTATGACTTTTGAACCTATGAAAATGAACACTGTCTCTGGTTAATGTGCTTCCAACTACCGATCATCAAAACTCTGGTATGCCTCTCCTTAACTTCTGGCCATCTATTCCATTGTTGAATTTGCACTTTTGACTAAGCAAAAGTAATTTCCTTAATAAAAACAAAAAATGGTCGAAAAACTCAGTAGGTCAGTTCTGACGAAGGTTGGAGATCCCAAACCCTGAATGTTTTGTTTCCGCAGATGCTGCCTGACCTGTTGAGCTTTTGAAGCATTTTCTACTGTTATTTCAGATTTCCAGCATCTGCAGTTTTTTTTTAAATATTAATTTCTTGCATGATTTGGGTTCAAATTTGATTGACAACAATTCTACGAGGCCGCTTAGGATGTTAATAGTGAGATTAAACGAGTACTTACCAGTACGAAGTTTGATCTGTATTTTATGAGGAGTTACGATGAGGGATTACGTGAAGAACCCACCCAGCGCGCAGGCGCGGCATACTTCCAAGCAGCGGTGTGGAATCACAGGTAGACACAATATTGAAGTAAAGATAGTAAAGATTAATGAGACATCAGCCCGAGTTTGATCTATACAATGAGGGTGGGAGCGGAGGGCACGTAATCCCTCATCGTAACTCCTCATAAAATACAGATCAAACTTCGTACTGGTAAGTACTCGTTTAATCTCACTATTTTACTTCGGAGTCACGTGAGTGACTACGTGAAGACTTCAAAGGTCTGTGATTTCAAACCGTGTAACAGTTATATCACTCACTGCCGAAAGATCATCGAGGGAGGAAGTGGTATCTAAAGACCAACGAATTTGTTAGTTTTTTAAAACAAAAAAGTTTATTTAACAATAACAAAAATAGCTCCCCTGGGCTTTAAATTATAAATTTGCGGATTCTAAAATTTTCTCCGCAAAGACGTCCTTCTCCATCAGCGGTTTGTGGTAGAATTTTTGGAATGTCGATTCCCTTGACCATCCCGCTGTGCTAAGGATGTGGTCTATGGGAACCTGCATCCGTTCCGCCGCTGACGTGGACGCTGCCCTGGTTGAATGGGATTTAAAAACATCCGTGTTAATCCCCGCGGTATTTAGGACCTGTTTCAACCATCTAGATATTGTTTGGCTGGTAACCCGTCCAAAAGGCGTTTTATGGCTGACCCATAAGGCTTTCTCACTCCCTCTAAGTGTTTGGGTTGTGTCTATGTAATCATATAGGTGGGTCACAACACATAGCCTAGGTTCTGGAGGGTAGGCCCGGAAGATTAACGGAGAGTTGGATATACCTGGCCTGCTCTGTTTAACCAACCCCGGCATGGTAAAAGTAATGGAATCTGGGGTGGTCACCATGTAGTCCAGTCTTAATTGATGCAGCGACTGAACCCTCTGAGCAGAGACGAGCGCCATGAGCATGAGGGTCTTGATAGTGGACTGCTCCAGGCTCAAGGATCCCACCGGAGGCCAACCTCGAAGGTGTGACAAAACTACACTAACATCCCACACATGGGTGTATCTAGGTGTAGGGGGTTAGGTATTATAAATCCCTTTAAGGAGTTTGATAACCAGGGGGTGGGATCCAATACTATGATGTCCTGAGGGCATAAGGTATGCGGACAGGGCGCTTCGTGCTGCATTGATGGCACTGTAGCTCATCTTTTGGTCATGGTGCAAGTGGCCCAGGAACTCCAGCACGTCCGTGATCGAAGCTGTCTTGTAAGATGTCCCTGCATTCAGGCAGTACTGTTCCCATTTCCTGATGTAGGTCAAGTACTGTTTCTTGGTAGAAACTCGCAGGGATGCCGACATGGTGGTGATTGTTCGTTCTGATAACCCCAATCCCCGGTAAGGTCTGTTCAGAATCTGGAAACCAGGAGTTTCAATTTTTGATGGCATGGATGGCTTATGCCAGATACCGGGTGAGTCAATAGTTGTGGGTGGCTGTGAAAAACCATAGGTGACTCTACCACCATGTCGTGGAAAATTGGGAACCATGGTTGGGTAGGCCAGTCGGGTACGACCAGAATACCTGAAGCTGAGTCAGCTTGTATTTTCTGGAGTACCCGACTGATGAGGCAGAAGGGAGGGAAAGCATAGAAAAAGAAATTTCCCCAATCCAGCGTGAAGGCATCTACCGCTGCTGCCTCTGGGTCTGGTTCCCAAGCCACATACATGGGTAGTTGGTGATTTAGTCTAGATGCAAACAAATCTATATCTGGCGTACCGTATTGCTTAACAATTCTAGCAAATATTTTTGGGTCTAACATCCATTCGATGTTGTCATTGAATTTTCATGACCTGGTGTCCGCCACTGAGTTTAGCTTGCCTGGTAAGTAGGCAGCTGATAGCCAAATATGTCTCTCGACGCACCATTGCCAGATTATAGTAGTCAATTTGTCGCATGATACTGATTTTATGCCACCCATGTGCTGGATGTAAGACACCGCCGTTGTGTTATCAATCATAACCCTGACATGCACGTGCCGCATGTCGGATGCATATGCTTTTAGCCCATAAAATGCGGCGAGCATCTCCAAGTAGTTTATGCCAAGTGATTGTAGTAGCGATGCCTCTGAGTTAGTCCATCTGCCACCTGTGCTGGCTATAGAGTTAGTAGCTCCCCAGCCTAAAGCACTGGCATCCGTTGTGATGGTTATGTTAGGATTGGTGACGGCGATAGGACTGTAACTGTGCCAAATGTTATCCACCCACCACTGAAGTTCTGATTTGGCTTCAGCGGGTAAATCCATTTTACGGTCATAATGCCCCCTACTTAGACGTAGTGCATGTGTCCTTGCTCTTTGCAAATTTTGATACTGCAAGGGCCCATATTGAGCAGCTGGGAATGCTGCTACTATACTACCAATGACTCTGGCTACGTGCCGTATCCTTGGTTGCGGTTTTGCGATTAAACTGTTACAGGCTTCTGTTAGTGTAACTTTTTTATCTCTTGGCAGAGTGACAGTCATACGGATAGTGTCAATAGTGAAGCCTAGGTAATCCATGTTAGTAGTTGGCTCCAATATTGATTTATCTGGGTGTAGAATAAATCCCAATGTTTCAAGGAGTTGTTTAGTGGCTAAAACTCCTGCGACAGCTAGTTCCCTTGTTCTCCCTAATATGAGAACATCGTCCAGATAGGCCACGACTAAATGTTTTTGTTCTCTCAATTTTTTCATGGCCACTTTAAGGATTTTGGTAAATAATCTGGGAGCTGTCGTTAAATCATTGGGTAATGCTCTATACTGCCATAGTTGCCCCATCCAGATAAATTTCAGATATTTGTAATGATCCTTATGAATGGGACTAAATAGTAAGCATCCTTGATATCTACGCTTGCCATGAAGTATCCCTTGGAGATCAGTTGTCTGGCAGTGACAAACGTCTCCATTTTGAAATGTTGATACTCAACAGACTGATTAAGTGATGTCAAATCAATGATAATACGACATCCACCATCTTTTTTAGTTTTGAGAAATATATTCGATACAAATTCCAACGGCTCGTGTCTGGTCATTTCTATGATGCCTTTGGCCACGAGCCTGTCTAGTTCAGCTTGTCCTTCTACCTTTTCTAATTCTGAGGGAAGGAATACCCTTTGGGGCATGTGCTGAACTGGCGGTTCTATGCCTGGTTTAAATTCAATTTTGTATCCACTGATACTGTTGAGTATAAACTCGTTGTTAGTAAGGGAGCACCAAACATGTTTGAAGAACCTTAAACGCCCTCCTGTTAATACAACACCCTTTGTCTGTGTATGTCGACAGGAACCAGACCCACCTACCTCCATGTTTATTTCTGGGAGCGTTTCCGATGGGTTTGGCCCGAGGGTGTCCTTGTTGGTGCTGCGATGGGGCGGCGTATCTTCCCACGGCTCCGCCCTGGGCCCCGCTCTAAAAAAGAGCTCTGGGGGTAGTGGGAGGCGGTCACCAGGCTTTCACCAGCTCGGTACCTGCTGGTGGATGCCGAGGCGTGCTGCCAACTGGGTGTCTTCACCCTACTCGGTCCTGGCGCTGCCCTCATAAGGCCTACAGGTTTGGCCGCCTCTTCCAGTTCCTTGAGCTTTTTTGCCAAGTCTGCTCCGAATAGCAGCGCCTCCCTTTCTGGCGCCGGAGCTTTGCAGAGGCCCGCGTATTTGGGGTTGAGGGCAGGCCTGATGTTTTCACGCCGTAGGTTGTTGAGCTCGTACTGCGTGTTACACATTAACGCCAGCACATCCTGCTGGGGTGTAGAGAGCTCTGCGTTTCCGATGGACCGAGCAAAGGCGGTAATGGCTGCAGTGTGGAGCTTCAGGATCCGCTGCATTTTCACCTCCTGAGTCCTCATCTGCTGCCCCAGCTGGTTCCATATTTGGCCGTTTACGGTCTTTACCCGCAGCGCCTCGCAGTTTTCCGGCGCTGTATAGGTGTCAAGGGCCTCCTGAACGACCTTCTCCTGCAATGGCTTGTTGGAGAGCCTGTTGATACTGGCCGCCATTCTTGGTGGTAGTATCATCCCGGTCGTCGGGGGCGCCGCGTACCGACTGACTACACCCAGTAGCTCTTCTTCCTCCAGCTCGCCCGGCATACTTGTGCTGTCGTCCGCCTGCCCTTGTGATAGGCCAGCCCAGTCCTGGCCTCCCTTGCTGACCTCAAACAGAGAGGGAACAGAAGGGTGTGGCGATGGTTTGGAGGAGGCCAAAGCCCGTCCTCCTTGGAGATGCCTAGCCCGCATCTCCTCGTCGAGCATCTGCTCAAGCAGCTGCCTCATGCAGCTGATGCGGCTGTCTCCCCGTTTCGCCGGTGGAGAGCGTTCCCGTTCCTCCGACGAGTCGGAGGTCAACGGCCAGTCTGTTTTGCGATTTGCTTTCCTCCCTGTGCGGGGCGTCGTAATCGGAGGCACAGGGAGCGGCTCGGCTTCGGGTGTGCGGGAGCGTCGAAACAGCTCCTCCGCCGCTGGTGGCTGCCGCCCAGATGTTGACCCCTCCTCGGGTGGAGTTGGGCAGGCAGTCCTCCTTGCTGGTCGCTTTCGGGTAGCCATGGCTTTTTCGTCCGTTTAGCGACTCTGTAACACAAAAGACACTTACCTGAGGTCTTGTCTTTATGCTGCCGCTGGAGAGACTGGCTCCAGCTGCTGCCGCTGTTGCGCTGCTGACGTAATGCCGCGCCTGCGCGCTGGGTGGGTTCTTCACGTAGTCACTCACGTGACTCCGAAGTAAAATCTATATTAAAGACACAATGTTGTTGAAGATGTGATTGCTATATCCATTTAAATATTGAAACCAAACCTCCCAAACAAATCATGTCATTATGTGAATTATTGTTAATATATATTAGTTTTATTGAATTATAAAATCAGCTTGCTTCTCCAGAAATTTGTTTTCTTTGAAAAAAATACACTGGAATAACTCAGCGGTTCAGGCAGCATCCCTGGAGAACATGTGTAGGTGGCGTTATTGGTCCAGACCCATCTTCACCTGAAGTGTCACCTATTCACATTCCCCAGGGATGCTGCCTGACCCGCTGAGTTACTCCTGCACTTTTATGTTTTTTTTTTGTAAAACAGCATGTGATTCCTTGTTTCCAGTTTTCCTTGAGCCTGGTATGACTGTTACCCGAGCTCTCCAATCGCTGGTAGTGCCCTTTGGCACTTCTACACCAGACAACTCTAGGCTGTGCAAGTCAAAAAGATAATAAGGGATGTAATATTTGAAGATACTCCAGGCTTCTAACCTCTGACTATGAGGTGAAAGAGCTGTCACTGAGGTTCCTTCATTGATGAGACCTGAAGTAAGTGAGCCCAATTGGGCTGGCAAGGTGATATACAATCATAATGATGCATTGACAGAATAATCAAATGCCGGTAGATGAAGTTAGGAAAGATTCAGTCAGCAAGGTCAAACTCTCATTATTTTGAGCAAAGATATTGAGACAGGTAATTACTTTTCAGTAGCATGTGTGTATTTCTATCATTTTATTAACAATCGTTGGGCATTTAAAAATGTCTTCGGTAAAGTGGTACCATTTTGTACATCTATTATTTTAATGGATGTTTGGAAAGCATATCAATCATTATTAAAATAAAAACTGAAATTAAAGAGACAACTTGAAGCTAAAATCACCGACAACTTGTTTATACAGTACTGGACCTGTCTTAAGTGATACCATTAGGTGATTACAAATATATCATGGAAGTGCAGTTGTTACATTTTATTCACTGTTTAGTTTAGTTTAGCCCACCGAGTCTGCGCTGGCCAGTGATCCCTGCACATTAACACTATCCAACACACACTAGGGACAATTTACACATACATCAAGCCAATTAACCTACATACCTGTATGTCTTTGGAGTGCGGGAGGAAACCGAAGATCTCAGAGAAAACCCACGCGGTCACGGGGAGAACGTACAAACTCCGTACCGACAGCATCCATAGTCGGGATCAAACCCAGGTCTCTGGCGAAGCAAGCGCTGTAAGGCAGCAACACTACTGTTGCGCCATCGTGCCACCCCTGTGAAGGACTGATTATACATATAAAGACCACATCAAGAAATTGTAAGGTGCTGATAGCCCAGGTTAGTTGACTGTCCATTATCTGGCCTGACAAACAATTTTTTTCTGCAGAATTAGCTAATCATTTAATCAGCACCTTTAAGATGTATTCAATGCAGGAGAGTCTCTAAACATCTATGTAGAATTCACATAACAGGAACATATCAGTGCTGGCTAGTTCTGTTGTAAAGTTAATTTATTTTACCATTATTAACCCATTTTTTTCTCACTTGCCCCTCGGGTTTCTATTAAATGTTGTCTCTCACACTTTAACCCTATGTCCTGTTTTTAATTCCCCTACCCTGGGGAAAAGACTCTGTGTATTCACCCTGTCTATTCCCCTCGTGATTTTATGGGGCAACACAGTGGCGCAGCAGTAGAACTGTGGAGTTTTCTCTGGGGCCTCTGGTTTCCTCCCACATGCCAAAGACGTGCAGGTTTGTAAGTTAATTGGCTTCTGTAAATTTCTCCTAGGTTGCAAGATTTAAAAAATGGGTTAATATAGAACTAGAGTACATTTGAACGATGGTTGGTGTAGATTTGGTGGGCAGATGGAAGGTGAATGCAATGCTAGCATTTATTTTGAGAATGCTAGAATACAAAAAAAGAGATGTAAGGCTGAGGCTTTATAGGGCACTAGTCGGGCCACATTTGAAGTACTGTGAGCAGTCTTGCGCAACCATGGAGGAAGGATGTTTTCTGGACCCTATATTGGAGAGGGTCCAGAAAAGTTTTACGAGAATTTTACGAATATTATTGGGTTAACACAAGGAGAGCATTTGAAAGTTCTGGGCCTGTACTCGCTGGAGTTTGGAAGGATGAGGGGGACCTCATTAAAACCTACCAAATGGTGAAAGGCCTGGATAGAGTGAATGTGGAGAGGATGTTTCCACTTGTGGGAGAGACTAGGACCAGCATCCATAGCCTCAGAATAAAAGAATGTTCCTTTAGAAAGGAGATGAGAAGCTATTTTTTTAGTCAGAGGGTGGTGAATCTGTGAAATTCATTGCCACAGAAGGCTATGGAGACCAATGGATATTTACAAGGCAGAGATTGGCAGATTCTTGATTAGTACGGGTGTCAGGGGCTATGGGTTGAAGGCAGGAGAATGGTGTTGAGAAGGAAAGATAGGTCAACCATGATTGAATGGCGTGGTAGGCTTGATGGGCTGAATGGCCTAATTCTGCTCTTAGAATATGAACTTATGAAGGACCTCTTTCCCCGCTGTAGCTCTAAAAGCTAACATCACTCTAGGATCACCCAACAGCCTCCTATGCTTCAAGAAATAAAGTCCTTGGCTCCCCTACTTTTCCCAAGAGCTCCTGGCAACATCCTCGTAAATCTTCCCTGCACTCTTTTCAACTTGGATAGGATCCCGACTAAGGGAGTTTCGAAGGATGAACCCTTGCGGGTCAAGTAAATTGGGAAAGGCAATGCTATGTTTTAAGCATTTACGTAAGTATACTTTCTTGGTGCTTGAAGTACAGTATATGTGATACTACAGAGATGCAGGGGAGCACAGAATGGATTACATCCTAATCAAAACAAGCTAAAAAGCCATTATCAATGTTCCTCCCTCAACTAATGCAATTAAGTTGATGGCATATCCAAGATTGTTGAATTATTATCATAAATTCCTGCCAAATGTAGGAATGCATTTACTTCCATTGCACTCATTTTTCTGAAAGAATGTGGTGGAGGAGAACTGACGCACAGAAAAATATTTTTGATCATTGCAAAGAATGGCTAAAATGACTAAATTAATATTATCATTGATGCATTACCCTATGGTGTTGGTGCCCTTGTTGTTCCAAATAGATAGCACCAACCATTTATATTCCCCTCATGATCTTATACACCTTTATAAGATCACCTTTCATTCTCCTGTGCTTCAAGGAATAATGTCCTAGACTGCCCTACCTCTCCCTATAGCTCAGAGCCTCAAGTCTTGGCAACGCCCGCTTAAATCTTCTCTGCACTTTTCCAAGCTGAATGACCTCCTTTCTATAGCAGGGTGACTAAAACGCCTTGGTACCATAATGCCAAGCTAGCCTCAGGTGTCTCTGGGTAGGCAAAGCTTATCTCAGTGACCTCGCAGGTGGCTTTATGATCTACTAGTATCTTTGAGTTAGCCTAAGCATTCTTCGAAAACACCTGTGTTCAAGAAGGAATTGCAGATGCTGGAAGATCGAAGGTACACAAAAATGCCAGAGAAACTCGGTGGGTGCAGCAGCGTCTGAAGAAGGGTTTCGGCCTGAAACGTCACCTATTTCCTTCGCTCCATAGATGCTGCTGCACCCGCTGAGTTTCTCCAGCATTTTTGTGTACCTTCGAAAACATCTACTTGTTTTCCTAAGCAGGGTTTTAAATGTGGTGCTGCTAATCAAGACGATGCTGAAGATGTTGATGGAAGACGCATGTGTAGAGACAAAAGAGGAGCTTGCCAGCTGCCTGGAGGACAGAGATGTGTGGTGGGTCCGTCAGAAACCAGCACCACTGTGTCGCTAATGTTTTCAACGACGATGTTGATGCTGATGCTGCTAATTTCGCTGACAACATTTTTGCTGACATAGTCTGTTTTACCTTTGTATTACACTTAGTTGGGGCATTTTGGTCAACATGGATGAGTTGGCTGAAGCACCTGTTTAAGTGATGTATGACCCTATGCCTCTATGTTCAAATATGTACTTCGACCTCAAGAGTGAATGACTGTACAACAATTTTCAAAGCTGGACGATATGCAGGAAATACAGATTCAATTGGCCTTTAGTACGAGAGATTTTTACTGATTGAGGATTATAGGGGCAAGTCCTGATGATGGATCTTCTGGACATTAAGCCTGTGGATAGTGTTTCAAATCAGACATGTATATCAAAAGATAGAGCATTACCTCAAGTAGAGGCCAGATGTTTCACCATAGGGGGGAAATTTCATGCAGGATTGTATGATGGCATGAGAGTTACCTTTTTAAAAATATCCTTGTACTGCAGGATGGTTGATGCTATATTAGTTTAGTCAGTTGAGAAATGCAGAAATATAGTAATGCCTAATTGATAAAGTTTCCCTGAGCAACTGGTGGTCAATGTGCATGGTAGATTATCTTGATCTTGGCAAATATCATTTCATTTTTTGTTAGTATTGCGGTTGGTAGACACTGCTGATTCAGGAGACTTGCAAGTAATAAATAAAACTGCCAATAGGATACAACAAATCAGATCCTTTTATTTAAAGGTAATTGCAACAATAGATCTTTCAACCTATCACTTAAGTATTGCACATAATCCATTCTTCTTGGTGGAAGGAGCCTCTCATGTGGGCCTGATTCCAGAATAGTCTAGCACAGCCAGCTTTACAAAACTGCAGTCCTCTAAGGATAAGATTAAACACTGACTGAAGTTCCATATTTTGATTGATATTAATGCAGTGGAAATTAATGAATACGCTACCCTGATGCATGATGTCATTGTTTGGTGGTGAAGGTATCAATATGATGATGTCATTGCATATATCCCTTGTTTACGAAAGGGACCAGAGGTTTTCATTACATGCTTACACAACATACATAAAAAAAGATCAAATGTTGAAAAATCTGTGCTTGAAAAAGGAAGATGGATGAAAGTTGACAACAGCAACTGCCAAGTTTGATCAAAGCCGTTCACTTCATTTTCAAGGTTCTGTTATATATTTATGAAATTGAAGTTATATTTCTTTCTGGCATGAAATCTAGACAACAGTTTTTTTTCCCAGTGAATTATTATAAAAGCATTATGAATATTCAAATGCCATGATGCTGACTGAAAATTACCTTTGGTGTAATTACAGAACATTTATGGTAGGTTTTCCTGCACCTGACATACTAAATTAGCATTGGTTAATGTGTACTTTACTTTGGAGATAGAGCATGGGAACAGGCCCTTTGGCCCACGGAGTCCGTGCTGACCAGCAATCACCCCGTACACTATCCTGCACAGTAGGGACAATTTATAATTTTTACCAAAGCCAATTAACCTACAAACCTGTTCGTCTTTGGAGTGTGAGAGGAGACCGGAGCGCCCGGAGAAAACCCACGTGGTCACGGGGAGAACGTACAAACTCTGTAAAGACGGCACCCGAGGTCAGGATCGAACCCGGGTCCCTGGCGCTGTGAGGCAGCAACTCTATTGTTACGCCACTGTGCCGCACAGTCAGCTCATTGAATTGGCCTAGTGGTATAAATCTAATAACTGCAAAGTCAGTTCACAGGTGCCAGAGGAACTCACCTGGCAACATCTGGAACGGGCAACAATTCGGGTCAGGATTCTTCTTCATACTAAAGTAAATATATCATCCTAAATCAGGTGTAATATATGTAATTCTGGGCACTACTGTTCAGAAGCATGTCCAGCTTTGTGTAGACGAAAAAAGACTATTAGAATAATGTCAGGGATAGGAGACTTCAATGTATAGAGTGCCATTAGCTGGGGTTTGGTTTCCACATAGCAAAGGCAATTAACGAAGACTAGATAGACATGTTCAAAATCATGAAAGGTCTTGACTGAGTGAATAAGATATATTTTGCAGCAGGAAAATGGTTGCTATTCAAAGGATATTGATGTCAGGTGTTTGTTTAAAATCAGATTGATCCTGAGTAAGGATTGTTTACAGGGTGAGTGGTTATCGATAATGATTTGCTTACAAGAATAGTTGAAGCAGATTCAATTGCAAATCTCAAAACAAATTGGATGACTACTTGAAGGAAAAATGAATTGCTGGGTAAATAAGGAAAATGGTCAGCTTTGAAAATAGGCTGGTATAGTAACGATGAGGCAAAATAAGTTCCTTCTGTGCTCTATCATGCACTAAAGAACTCTAACATCATATGTTTTGTGTGATTCTGTTATTTATAATGGTGTCTCATGTGTTGATTTCTTTTTCATGAAATTTGAGACTGGATATTCAAAAAATATTTGTCATCACATTCACCAGTGTTTTGGGGATGGCATTCGTCTATTTGTGTGTCTATTTGCAAATCTGAGAGATTTCAGAATGCTATCCCAACAGTTCTGGGGAATTTAATATTTTTTGCATGTGACATTGATGAGTTGCTTTAACAACCGATATAGAAATTCCATATTGACCCTTTTTCCATTGTTCATCTACCTCTGCATAATCATATCTATGCCAATAAACTTGAACTTAAACTTGTCCTTGCAAAAGTTATTGAAAACCCACAGAAACATTAATGACGTACATAATAATGGGAAATAGTGTAATAGTCACTCGATTAAAAAGCTACATTTAACAGATAATTCATAAATAGCTCTCAGTTCAACTGGAATTATTGCTCTCCCAAACTATATACTGTAATTATCTGCTACTGAGGTCATAACAATACTGCAATTATCAAGGGAAGGAAATGGAAGTGAATTGATTTTAACATGAAGCTGAGACAATTCGCGACAGAAGATGGAACTAACATCCATCAAGACGGTTACTGGCTGTAGTTGACTGAAAATAATTGTCAAAATTCAACTCAGAAAGTGATTTAATAGTTAACTGAAAATTAATTATTCCGAAGGATTAATTATTGTATTAAAAAAAAAGTGACATATCCAATCTGATCAATGTTAGTTGTCAAATGAAGGCCACAGCGAATATAGAACATAGAATCGTACAGCACAGGAACAGATCCTTCAGCCCACGATATTCATGCGGACCTTGATGCCAAATATATCTCTTCATGTGCCTGTATAAATGTCTCTTAAATGTTGCTGTTGTATCTGCTTCCATTTCCTCTCCTAATTGCAGGTTCCAGATACCTACCACTTTCAATGGACGCAAAAAAAAGTAGAGCAAATCTCCTTTAAACGTTCCCACTCTTACCTCTAGTAATTGACATTTGTACATCAGGAGAAAGACTTTGACCATCTACCCTAACTATGCCTATTAAATGTAATACATTTCTATCAGGTTGCCCCTCCACTACTAAAAAAAACTATCCAAATTTGTGTAGCCTCTTTACAATTAGCATTCTCTCCTCCACTCAATATCCTGTGAGAAAGCAGTGAACCATGAGAAGAAATATTTAGTCTCCCAGCATGTACAGACAGCTAAACACAAGTTGGCGGCAGAGAAACTGAAGGTAGGAAATACGCAAGCTTGTCTCCTCACAACATTTACTGCTGATCCAGTCGCAAATCTGAGTTTTCAAGTGATCTGTGGAAAGCATTCATTGATGCTGGAATTCCACTGTGGAGATTGGAAAACAAATCTCTCAGAGTTTTTTTAGAGAAATATACAGAGAAATATACTGAGCGAGTCATCATTACAGAAAATTTATGTTGACAGCAACTTCAACATTGTGCAGAAAATTAGAGATGAAGTTGCATGCAACAAAATATGGATCCCAATAGACCAGACAACCGATGATGTGGGGAGATATTTTGCCAATGTGGTTACCAGTACACTGGAGGCAGGTCAACCATTAAAGGAGTATTTGTTGACATCGGAAGTATTGGAGAAGTCAAACAGCTCAGTTGTTTACATCTTCACTTGCTGTACTTTGTCCAGAAGGTATAAAACGCGAGAATGTTCTTCTGTTTGTGACTGATGCAGCTCCGTACGCTGCTCATGTTCATGTTCATGTAAGCTGCTCATGCTCATTTGACATGCTTAGCTCACGGACTCCATAGAATTGCCGAGCACATACGTAGGTTGTTACCAAATGTTGATCGCCTAGTTTCCAATGTCAAGAAAATCTTCCTCAAAGCACCGTCACATATGCAGTTGTTCAAGGAAATGGCACCCAAGATTCCGCTACCTCCTCAGCCCATTTTGACTTGGTGGGTTACAAAGCTCTCTGCTGTACTCTACCAAACTGCAAATTTTTAAAAGATAAAATAAATCGTCAACTGCTTTGAAGAAGAATCTGCTGCAGTCAGGATCATCAGTGAAATCATGCAGAAAAACTCCCTCCACCACGATCTTGTGTTTATGCTTCCAATTTTGCAAACTTCCCGCAAGCTATCACTTCCCTTGAGAAACGTGGCGAAACGTTAGTGAATAACTTGCAGGTTTTCAACAAAGTAACTGACGATATTCGTAAAATTCCTGGCAATGTAGCTAAAGACATACAAGGAAAATGTGAGAGTGATTTTAGCTAACAAAGATCTTGAAGAAATACAAAACATAGCTAAAGTTCTCAAAGGTAGTTGTTATACACAAGCTATCAACATGATTATAGAGTTTGTAGCCTGTTTCTGGTATGCACCAGTGACATCACCTGGGGTAGAAAGACGTTTTTCACAACTGAAGCATATTTTGTCTGACAGACGGCATAGTTTGACACTAGATAATTTGAAAAAAAAAAATGCTATAATTATGTGCAACCAGGAAACATTGGTTATTTAAGTGTCGTATACCTTTATAATTATCATTTTTAACCATGGTGGTGGAATTAAATGCTTTTTTATGCCTTTTTTTTGTCAATCAATGCCTTTTTTGTGCATTTCTTTGTAATTTTATTATGTCTTTTTGCCTGCCTATTTCAGAGACTTTTAGCGCCTAAACATCCTGGCTCTATTTATTATATTATTCCATCCCATCAAACAGATTTCCAAAAACAACACATATTTTGAGCATTTGGGCATCCTGGGGTTCCAAAGCATGAATATTTATAATGTTCAACAAAAACACAGGTGTGTGATAAAATCTTGCAAAGGAGTACAACCATGTGGCAGAGGTAAACAAATATTTCCATACAACTTTTCTGTAGGACTTTAAACTAGCTTTGCCTTTACAAAATCTATTGTTCCTTGTTTTTTTTCTCAATAATCCCTTTGCTTGTTATTTTTGTATAGTGTCATGCTTTTCAAAACTCATTATTCTTCCCTGTATGAAGTCATAATATTCTAAAGATCTGTTGTGATTAAATATTTTCATGTAGCTGACCTTGGTCATTGTAACTTTCCTAGAGTTCTTTGGGAATCTAGTTCATTTATGTAAACACATTTTCTAACATACTGTTTGTAAGATATTGAAATCTGCTACATAGAAAGGTTTTTGCCCAAGCTATTTTAAATTTCCACAGTGCAGAGGATTAATGTAAAAACTCTACTGATGTCAAATCAAACCTGCATTTCAGTTTAGTAATGCCATGTAACGGTATTGCATTGGAGTGCTCCATGTCAAGGTTAGGGTTTAGATTCTTGTTGTAGCATTCGGATGCAGGACCCAATAACATATCCAGATATAGAAGAGCCCCAGTTATCACAGTTATCACAGTTATCATGCTTCACTTGAACTGACACACTTCATTGTCATACAACACTTGAACAGGCCTGGTAGGTAGCTGTTTATTCGATGTTTCTATTGGTTTAACATTTATCTTAGTATAGCACATACTTTGTGTTTTAATTGTAAAACAAGCTGTCCAAATGTCTAGGAAATGTTGTTATTGTATTTGACTCAATGGCTTCCTCCTGCAGTTCCTCCATACACCCATCACCATCTTTGTGATAATGTTACCCCTCAGGTTCATATTAAATGATTCCTCTCTCACCTTAAACTTATGTGCTCGAGTTCATTGCTCTACCCTCGGAAAAAGACTCTGTGTATTTACCCTGCTAATCCTCATGATTTTACACGCCTTTAAATGATCTCCCCCCCCCCCCTCCCCAGCATTCTGAATTCCAAGAAATAAAGTCCGAGCCTGTCCCACCTCTCCCTATCTCAGATCCTTGAGTCCTGTCAAAATACTTGTAAATCTTCTCTACACTCTTTCCAGTTTAATGCTACCTTTCCCTGCAGCATGTTGACAAAAACTGAACACAATACTCCAAGTGCAGCCTCTATGTAGTCTTGTACAACTGTAACATAATTTCCCCACTTCTATACTCATTGCCATGACTAATGAAAGCCAGCTTAACAAAAGGCTTCCTCACCTTCTCATCCAAATTGTTGCTATAGATGACAAAAATAGCGATGGGCCCTGAGGCACAGCCCTAATCACAGGCCTCCAAGCTGCAAAACAATCTTCCACCACCACCCTCTGTTTGCTACCATGAAGCTTTATCCAAGTCAGCTAGCTCGTATCAATAGACAGTATGAAACCAAGCAATTTGTAATGGATCAATCTCGTATTGAAATACACTGGGTAAATATAGCGCATGATGTGTCTTGCGGCTTCAGGTTGATTAATTGATTCTTTATTATCACGGTGAAATTCTTTGTTTTGCGTACCATACACAAAGTAGGTATGTTACAAAACCTACCTGAATCGCCATTGGGAATCTGCCCACAGCCAGGTCCGCGATTTTGGCGCTGTTTGGAGGGGGCGGGTTTAAAACGCGATTTTTACTAGGCTGTACTAATCGCAGATGTTCAGCCTAGTAAATCATTAACGAAAAATCGCTGCAAGACCCGGTCGCAAAAAGTATTATTAGTTTTATAGGCCTCGATAATATAGTTATAATAGTTTAAAATTACTCTCTGATTCCGCAACATCTCGCAGCCCCAGGGTTTTATAAAGCAAACAATTAAAGGTATGTACCTTATTTTTACATTAAATGGGGCATATATATAACCCTATATATCAAGTTATCTATAGCGAATAGTTCATTTTGGGCTTTTTATATCCCGCAGTATTTTTCTCGGCATTTGAGGGCACTAATCCAGCGCGCTGTCAACATTCTAAACTAGCGCGTTCCACATGAACCCACTAGAAAGCCGATTTAAATGGGCATTTATTTACAGCAATTGAACACTAAATTCCTTCCATTTGGCCTATAAATTAATGTAAATTAGATATAAAAATCATGTTATATTGTGAATTATTTGTGAATAATCTTTGGACATTTAGGCTATTTAAAAATGTTAATCTTTCCTTAAGAAATGGGCCTTTGATTATCCAAGATCACAGCTTTTTTGTAATGTCCATTGAAAATCAATAGGGAACAAGATGCTAATTTCCGAGTATGAAAATGGCCATAACTTTTTTAATACTTGAGATATGAAAGTGAATTTGGTGTCAAATTAAACTTATTGTTATGCTTTATCTGATGGGATAAATTGCAGACTTGATTTTTAAAATATCAAAATTTTGTAACATTGCTACCCAAAGTATGTCACGTATAGGGCGCCGATGAAGTTACAAAGTGTTCATTGTTGTCCCCAATGGTCCCGCTTTTTTCTTGTCCCCCCCACACTACATATAGGGCGCCAACATTGTTACAAAGTGTTCAATGTAGTCCCTCAGGGTCCGTTTTCGTTCTCAACACTCCCCACACCCCTATGCCGGGTCCCCCTTTGTTCTCTCGACAGCCTCCCCATGTCTGGTCTCCCAGTTCTCTCAGCGACCCCCACTGCTGACTTTGAACTCTGTCTAAGCCATCTGCTCTTGTTCACCTGTGATGTGCAGTTCACCAGATGGAAACCCATCTCCTTTTCCTACTTAACTCAGAGGTGTCTGCATCTGCAAGAAGAAACCGGCAGTGAATCGTGTGACGGTGCAGCCTCACAGCGAGTGATCTTCTGCTCCAAGTCTGGCAGAATAGCTGTAGGCCTCATGAGACATTAAAGGCACCAATTAGAACTTTCAAGGTGAGATCTTTTAAACTTTCATTACACACAGGATCACTTTCATCTACAGCTGACATTCTGTCCAGATGAGTGAGTATTGAATGAAATATTGCTAATGAGGTTGGATTTTGCTACCAGCTAGCCGTGTGACACCATTTCCTGTCTCAAATGCCATGTGTTTAATCATCTGGACTGCCTTCTCTGTAGATTTTAATTGGCCAAAGGCTGCTTGCCTTGTGCTCTGTTCTCCAGCAATCAGGGGGGGAAGGGGACATGATTGGGAATAATGGTTGGTAGAGAATTTATTTCAAGTGACTTTGAGGGATGGACAGGATATCGCATGAGAACAAAACAGGTGGTTGTGTTTAAGATGGTGCTTGATAGGTGGCGACCCTTGTGTACTACCTCAGTGTAATCTAGTATTCTTACACTCTTGTACTTAAATATGATTGTGCCATATGTATTGTAAGATTTTTGTTGAACTGTATGCAAAAAAATGAATCTCATTGTGCCTAGATACATCACAATCACAATCAAAATCACAATCACAATAATACTTTATTGCAACATTCCAGGAATTTCATTTGCCGTCAGTCATAAAAATAAGAAGCATCAGAACACACAAAACACATTTTAACATTAACATCCACCACAGAGATTCCTCCACATTCCTCAACGTGATGGACGACGAAAAAAAGTTAAATCTTTTCCCTTAGTTCTCCCGCGGTCTGGGGCCTCGAGCGCTCCGTTGACGGGACGATCTTGACTCCCATAGCCGGCGGCGTTTTAGGCCCCTCTGTGTCGGGGTGATTCATCTCGTGCGTTGGGGCATGTTAGCTTCCACGCGCTGGACGATCGAACCCTGCGTCGGGGCTGGTCGAGCCTCTGCGTTCGTCGGAGCTCCCGACTAGCCTCTCCCGATTGCGAGCTCTTGAAGGTAAGTCTGCAGGCCGTGGTAGGAGCGAACCCAGGCAAGGGATTGACTCCGATGTAAGTCCACACTCCGCGGTGGGGCCCAAGGTCAGTCCGAGGAGGCCTTCAGCTCTATCGATGGTAGGCCGCAAAGTGACCGGAGACTCGACCTGGAAACATCACGTCTCTGGCAAGGTAAGAAACTGAAAAAAAGTTTCCCCCGACCCCCACATAAAACAAACCGGAGCACATTTGCTCAAACCTATAAAACGCACAAAAATAAACAAAAAGACAAAAAAGCAAACAGACTGTTGGTGGGGCTGCCAATCGTTCGGCACCCCTGGTAATATGTACATGTGACAATACAGACCATTAAACCATTAATGGACTGATAGGGATGTGAGGAAGTGTGTGGGCAGGGTGGATCTGTGGGCTTACATGCTTGTGTGAGAATTGATGTGGCATACTAAGTTTGAGAAGATATGGCGTGGGGAGTTGGGATGATATGTACATCAAGCTTTGGATGCTCATGTTTCCTGGTCTGATTGCATCCTTGAACTGTTGTATCCAAGGGTATTGTACTACAGTCCTGCTGTTGACCTCTCGTGCATTCTCCCGCCAAAGCTTTCTGTACTGTCTTTATCAAACTTCTTTCTTAACAACTTGGTCTTAATGATAATATCAAGCATTTTGGGTGTGTGAGAAAATAGAGGATTTCTGCTTCTGTAAAATCTGCTTGTCATCATTTGCAAAAGCTGCAAAGACCATGGCTCCAGAGTTTCTGTAGCTTGGGACGAGGTTGAATAGAGGTTGATGTCCAGATGGCCTTTACATTGTTAATATGTATGAGATTTTGTAGACTATGTTGCATAGTCTTCGTGCCGTTATTTGCGATTGGTCAAGGAGAGGGGCCTTACCCAAACTGTTTACTGTACCTGGTTATAATATCTCTTTGCCTAGCAGTATTGTTTCCCAACAAGTGCTTTTTATCGAAACTATGTTATGTGATGTTTTGTGATTGGGTTAGGGAATAGTCATTCAATGTATTTTGTAATCCTTATTGATTGTTGGCTTGCAGGGGTTGCCCCCCATGTATTTTCGTGCCAGGTTTTGTAATTGTATAAAAGAGGGGAGAGCACATTGGGGTGTGCCGATCTTTTGGGATAGCGCATTGGAGTGTGCTGATCTTCTGGAGTTGTTCTATTCGCATGAGGCTGATGGGCTCGAATGAGTAGAGACATGGATCGGACCCGTGGTATTGAACTAGCTATTGTATTGGTGTTGTATTATAAAATTAATTGGATTCCAATGTTTCGTATTCGGTGTTTGACTGAACCAGACTAGGGGGGTAAGATTAGAACAGGAATTACATTAACATCTATTGAAACATTTTTGAGCACAGCATAGAACCGTGGAGTCACACAGCATGGAAACAGGCTTCGCTGTTGGCCCAATTAAGCCAGGTAGGAGAGAGTGTTCAGACAGTTCCTATCACCGTGTCCAGACAGTTCCTACCACCATGTCCCAGATGTCATTATTGAATCAAACTGCGGCCTTCAAGTTTCTACGGTGCTTTCCATTTTGGTATTTGTTTCTCTCTGCTCTCCATCCATTAATGCTTCAACGTGAACTCAGCGAGTGTCCCTCTGAATAGTGAAGTAGGAAGTGTGGCAACTGAGAATAGAAACAAAAAGCTGGAGTAACTCGGCGAAACAGGCAGCATCTTTGGAGAGAAAGAATGGGTGATGTTTCGGGTCGAGACCCTTCTGAACCTTCCGACAGACTCGGTCTGAAGAAGGGTCTCGACTCGAAACATCACCCATTCCTTCTATCCAGAGATGGTGCCTGTCTCGCTGAGTTACTCCAGCATTTTGTGTCTACTTTCTGTGCAAACCAGCATCTGCAGTTCCTTCCTACACACTGTGACAACTGAGGCATCATCAAGGCTGATGGTGTGAATGAACTGGGAAAGTCAGAAAACATATGTAAAAACAGTGGCGCCGAAGGGTCTGTTTCAATGCTGTATATTCTCCATGACACTCCGATCTGTATCCTCTGTTCAACCTTGACAAGGCTGGGAGTGCCTAGCTGTTAAGTACTAATTGAAAAATCCATTATCCTCACGGTACATTGCTATCTTGAAATAGCCTTATCTTTTTACAGTAACTCTATCCTTTTCCCAATATTCCTGCAGGGTAATTGTAATGCCATTTTCAGAACATGTTGCCATAGTCCTCTCTTGTGTTTCACCTTATTGTGATTTCTTCTCTATTCTTGGGTGCCTTAAAGAGGCTTCCCTGGAAAGAGATGTAGAAATTAGTTGTCCTCAATTTTTATTAATTAAATCATGTTCAATAGTCACAATTTTAGCAGCAGGTAACTGCAATCTGCATTTGTAGCCTAAGCATCATTTTTTTTTCTATCCTGTTTTATGGTGTCCTAAACAGCCACCTAAAGCAAGTATCAGAATTTTTGTTAAAAATGGGATCTTAACATATTTTGAAGCATTTTCCTGTAGATCATAGTCATAAAATCACACAACACAGAAACAAACCCTTTGTATTTAGGAGGAATCTCCGAGTAACTTTTTCACACAAAGAGTGGTGGGTGTATGGAACGAGCTGCCTGAGGAGGTAATTGAGGCAAGGACTACTGCAATGTTTAAGAAACAATTAGGCATGTAGATGGATAGGACAGGTAGGCAGGCAGGTGGGAATATTGTAAATGGGACATGTTGGTTGGTGTGGGCAAGTTAAGCCGAAGGGCCTGTTTCCACCCTGCATGACTCTATGACTCAAATCATCAGTGAATCATGCAGTAATTTGACGCATAACGTGGTTACATTTACAGTGAAGAAAACACTTCCAGTTGAGTTGATAGAAGTAAATATGTTCCCAT
This sequence comes from Leucoraja erinaceus, assembly GCF_028641065.1. Classification (NCBI taxonomy): domain Eukaryota; kingdom Metazoa; phylum Chordata; class Chondrichthyes; order Rajiformes; family Rajidae; genus Leucoraja; species Leucoraja erinaceus. The sequence goes on along the minus strand of NC_073381.1, from coordinate 63,247,524 downwards.
CTTGCATATTTAACTGCCTGGGATCAGCATTTGCATAAGATTTTTGCCTGGCAATCCAATCACCTGATGTTGCTTTTCAAAATATTGAAAATATGATTGAATGGTGGAATAGGCCTGATGGGCCAAATGGTCTAATTCTACTCCTATCACTTATGATCTTATGATCTAAACAAAACTTTTTCCGGTCTGTGATATCTCCTCATAAACCACACCAGTCTTGACAAAAAGCAATCAATCACTTCCCTTCAACAAGATGCTGGTTCATCAACCCAGAGTGTGTTGAATTAATCTCTCATTGACAGTTCTGTGGAGCTGTTGCTGGCCTCCTGAGCCTGCCCTTGGGAGAGGAGAATGGGAAAGCACATCTTAGTACATAACCGTGCAATTCCTAGTTTGTAGCTGTTGAGATCTTGGGGCTCCATTTCATTAAAATTGAATGCAATGGGACAATAAACAAAATGATTGTTGTCTCAGGATATCCAAAACATTCTAGTCCATCTTTCATAGAAACATAGAAACATAGGGTGCAGGAGTAGGCCATTCGGCCATTCGAGCCTGCACCGCCATTCAATATGATCCAATCATCCAACTCTGTATCCTGTATCTGCCTTCTCTCCATACCCCCTGATCCCTTTAGCCACAAGGGCCACATCTAACTGCCTCTTAAATATAGCCAATGAACTGGCCTTAACTACCTTCTGTGGCAGAAAATTCCAGAGATTCACCACTTTCTGTGTGAAAAATGTTTTCCTCATCTCGGTCCAAAAAGATTTCCCCCTTATCCTTAATCTGTAACCCCTTGTCTTGGACTTCCCCAACATTGGGAACAATTTTCCTGCATCTAGCCTGTCCAACCCCTTAAGAATTTTGTAAGTTTTATAAGATCCCTCCCTCAATTTTCTAAATTGTAGCGAATCTGTCCAGTCTTTCTTCATATGAAACTCCTGACATCCCAGGAATCACTGGTGAACCTTCTCTATACTCCCTCTATGGCAAGAATGTCTTTCCTCAAATTAGGAGACCAAAACTGTACGCAATACTCCAGGTGTGGTCTCACCAAGACCCTGTACTACTGCAGTAGAACCTCCCTGCTCCTATACTCAAATCCTTTTGCTATGAATGCTAACATACCATTTGCTTTCTTCACTGCCTGCTGCACCTGCATGCCTACTTTCAATGACTGGTGTACCATGACACCCAGGTCTCGTTGCATCTCCCCTTTTCCTAATCGGCCACCATTCAGATAATAGTCTCCTTTCCTGTTTTTGCCACCAAAGTGGATAACCTCACATTTATCCACATTATACTGCATCTGCCATGCATTTGCCCACTCATCCAGCCTATCTAAGTCACCTTGCAGCCTCCCAGCATCCACCTCACAGGTAACACTGCCCCCCAGCTTCATGTCATCCGCAAACTTGGAGATGTTGCATTCAATTCCCTCGTCCAAATCATTAATATATATTGTAAATAGCTGGGGTCCCAGCACTGAGCCTTGCGGTACCCCAATAGTCACTGCCTGCCATTCTGAAAAGGACCCGTTAACTCCTACTCTTTGCTTCCTGTCTGCCAGCCAGTTCTCTATCCACATCAATACTGAACAACCAATACCGTGCGCTTTAAGTTCAGTGCACACCTGACTTTCTAGACTTAAGTTTCTTATTCAAATCAAGTTTAGTTTAGCTTAGAGATACAGCGGAAAGAGGCCCTACGACCCACCAAATCCGGGCTAACCAGCTGACACTTTCCTATACATGCTAGGGACAAATTTACAATTTTACCAAGACGATTAGCTACAAACCTGTACGTCTTTGGAGTGTTGGAGGAAACCGGAGCTCCAGGAGAAAACTCACGCATGTCACAGGGAGAACGTACAAACTCCGTGCAGACACCACCCTTAGTCAGGATTGAACTCTGGCAGTGTGAGGCAGCAACTCTGTGGCAGACTAAAAATAACTTAGTGTGCCTTTCAGAAGCTCCACTGGCAAAGATAAAGCCTTTGGAACTCACTGCGTAAAGTGTATATTCTGAGAGGGTCAATAGAGAACAGAGTAAATAAAAATGAAACCTGTAAATAACTCATCACTATCATGATTTTTAAGAATTTTTAAGAACATGATTTTAAGAACATATTAGGGGTGAAATCATACATATTAGGAGTGAAATCATAGGCAATGAAATACATATATTGAAGCTGTTAAATGAAAGTTATAAAGCTATTTACTGGTGCCACTTGATCAAAACATGTAATATGTTCATGTTTTATACACAAATCATTTATGTGTACATAAATATTATGTCCTAATTCTTGTATCTAATGACCAGACCAATGCAGGAGACAGTGCCATATACAACTTGTTCATATTTATCGGCGAGACCAAGCACAAACTGGGCGACTGAGCACCTTTGTTCAGTCCGCCTGGGCCTACATGATCTCCTGGTTGCTAAACACTTTAACTGCCCCTCCCACACTGACCTTTCTGTTCTAGGTCTCCTCCATTGTCAGAGTGAGGCTAAATGTAAATTGGAGGAACACCATCTCGTATTTCACTTTGGCAGCTTACGGCCCAGTGGTATGAATATTGATTTATCTAACTTCAAGTTTTACAAGAATGATCCCTTGAATGAGTAAGTAAACCTATGATGAGCGTTTGTTGGTATGGGGCCTGTACTCGTTGGAGTTTAGAAGAATGAGGAAGGACTAATTAAAATACAGAATAGTGAAAGGCTTGGATAGAGTGGATGTGGAGAGGATGTTTCCGCTTGTGGGAGAGTCTAGGACTAGAGGTCATAGCCTCACAATTAAAGGACGTTCTTTTAAGAAGGAGATGAGGAGCTTTTTTTTTAGTCAGAGGTGAATCTGTGGAATACTTTGCCTCAGAAGGCTGTGGAGGCCAAGTCAGTGGATATTTATGGCTGAGATAGATTATTTATTAGTATGGGTGTCAGTTATGGTGAGAAGGCAGGCAAATGGGGCTAGGAGGGAGAGATAGATCAGCATGATTGAATGGCAGAGTAGACTTGATGGGCCGAATGACATAATTCTACTCCTATTCCTTATGACCTTATAATCCTTGTTTTCCCTCTTGCTCTGTCCCTCCCCATCCTAGTTCTCTTACTAGTTTCACTGTCCTCCTGATTAATTTTACTGTTTCGATGCCTCGTTACCACCTTCCCCTCATCCAACAATGAACGATTGTACATTTCCTTGATCAATTATCTGTTTTGATTAGTTCCTTTCACACCATACATGTTTTTTGCATGCATATCTCGTTTCCCTCTCTCCTGACTCTCAGTCTAAAGAAGGGACTCAATGCGAAACGTCACCCATTCCTTCTCTCCAGGGATGCTGCCTGTCCAGCTGAGTTACTCAAGCACTTTGCTTGTCTGACTTAAATTGCTCATTTCTTTTCCCACTTTCCCAGTTGATCTATATCATGTTGTAATCTTAGAAAAATCTTCTTCACTGTTCACTACACCACTAATTGTGGTATAAACTGCTAACTTACTAACCATGTCACCGACACTCAACCAAATCATTGATATATAGCTATATGACAAATAGCAATAGCAGCATTGATTTAAGGTGAGATGGCAAACTGGACCTGAGGGGCTTGTTTTTCACCATACTGCCCGAGGTAGTGGTAAATGTATGTACAATTACAGTTTTCAAAAGGCATTTATACAAGTATATGGAGAGGTAAGGTTCAGAGCAATATGAATCCCCTATCTGCATTCCCCATCTAATGGCAATAGCAGTCTGCTCATGCAAGGAACTTCTTTGTTAATTGGGAACGTCAAGCTACACCCCTTAGGTATACATAGCTGTTCCTCAAGAGTTTCACATGTCCTAGCTTGCAGACAACAGACTTGAAGTTGCATCAGGTGAAACTTGCTCTAGTATCTTTGCTGCAAAGTGGCAGAAGACTTTGGGTAACTACTGCCTGTCTTGTGGCGACTGCCACCAGAACCAGAGGTTATAACTGAACTCTTGAAAAGCACGTACCACTATATTCGGGAACTGCTTCTTCCCTGCTGTAATCAGACTACCCCATAATGTAAGGGATAGTCTTAATCTTCCAACCCATCTCATTGCAGACCTTGCACTTTTAAAATCGGAACTTTCTCCATAATTGTGACTCTAAAATGCTGTTACACGATATTCGACACAGTGGTATTTTTCTCTTTGCGCTACCTGTTATATTTGTGTATGGCTTGATTACACTCGTGTATAGAATGATTTAACTGGATACCATGCTCTCGCTTATCCTTCTCCTTCTCCTTCTTCTCTTTCTTCTTCGTCTTCTCCTTTTCTTTCCCCAATGTCTCTCTTACTCCTCCTGCTCCTTTTCCTCCCCTTCCACGACAGTCTCCAAATCCTCCTACTCCTTGCCCTCGTCTACTGGGCAGAAGAAAACATCTGACCATTTCCAAACATTGCAGACAACCCAGAAAATATTTGTGCTAAAAACTATAGGAAAAGCACCTTTATGGCAATGCAATAGCACAGATCGTAATGTCTCTTTAATGATTTAGACGGGATTTATAAGGATGTTTCCAGCACTCGAGGGTCTGAGCTAGTTGAGGGAGAAGTTGAGAAGGCTGGGATTCTATTCCTTGTAGTGCAGGAGGATGAGGGGTGATCTTATAGAGGTGTATAAAATCATGACCTGTTATATTATTATAATAATAATAATAATAATAATAATAATAATAATCTTTATTGTCATTGTACAAGACAACAAAATTTTGTTGGAGCAGTCCTCCAGCTGCACAGGAATATGAGTATAAAAATACGTTTAAAAAAGAACTATTTAAAAAAATGAGACTATAAACATATAGGAGTATGGGCGGGTGTGAGAGAGAGGGGGGGAATCAGTGTGGGAGGGGGATAGAGTTCAGTAGTGTCACAGCTCTATGGTAGAAGCTGTTGTTTAGTCTTGTCGTGCGGGCGCTCAGTGTCCTGTATCGTCTTCCTGTGGGCAGGGGGGTGAAGAGGCAGTGTCCAGGGTGTGTGCTGTCTCTTGACCCTCCGGATGCAGCGGGTCCGGTAGATGTCCTCCAGTCTGGGGAGCTGGGTGCCAGTGATCCTCTCAGCAGTCTTAATGACGCGTTGGAGAGCTTTCCTGTTCTCTGCGGTGCAGCCAGAATACCATACTGTGATGCAGTATGTGAGAACTGACTCGATGGCTGACCTGTAGAAGCTCACCAGCAGCTGTTGTGGGAGACGTGCCCTCTTCAAGCACCTCAGGAAGTGAAGCCATTGAAGTCCTTTCTTGGCCGTCGCCGTGATGTTGACGGTCCAGGTCAGGTCGTGGCTGATGTTGACCCCGAGGTACCTGATGTTCTGCACAGCCTCCACTGTCTCGCCGTTAATGGTGATGGGCTGATGGACGAAGGTCTTCGGTCTTCTCCTGAAGTCCAGGATCATCTCCTTTGTTTTTGCTGCGTTGAGGATCAGGTTGTTCTCACGGCTCCAGCTCACCAGGTTCTCTACCTCTGTCCTGTAGGCAGCCTCGTTGTTACTCGTGATCCTGCCTACCACGATGGTGTCATCTGCAAACTTTAATATGGTGTTGGCCTGTATCGGGTAGATGCACTGAGTCTCTTGCCCAGAGTAGGTGAATCGATGACCAGAGGCCATAGGTTTAACGTGAAGGGGGAAAGATGTAATAGCAATCCGAGGGGTAGCTTTTTCACACAAAGGGTGGTGAATGTATGGAATGAGCTGCCAGAAGAAGTAGTTGAGGCAGGAACTATTCTAATGTTTAAGAAACCTTTGGACAGGTACACGGATAGGGCAGGTTTGGAGGGATATGGGCCAAATGCAGGCAGATGGGACTAGTGTAGTTGGGACATGTGGGACGGTGTTGGGACGAAGGGCCTGTTTCCACACTTATTTGACAGTTAATTCTCATTCCAAATATTTCATTTGGTTTTGAAATATTTCAACTTGTCATGAAACTTCAAGGACTTGGGTACAGTAGCCAAGTTCCCCCTGCTGAAGAATGTTGTGCTGGCATCCCGGCACAGTATATACATTTAAAAAACATAGAAAAATAGGTGCAGGAGTAGGCCATTCGGCCCTTCGAGCCAGCACCGCCATTCAATATGATCATGGCTGATCATCTAAAATCAGTACCCTGTGCCTGCTTTTTCCCCATATCCCATTAGCCCTAAGAGCTAAATCTAACTCTCTCTTCAAAACATCCAGTGAATTGGCTTCCATTGCTTTCTGTTGAAAAGAATTCCACAGATTCACAACTCTCGAGGTGAAAAAGTCTTTCCTCATCTCAGTTAGCAACATGACACTGCAGTGTTCAAGAAGGAACTGCAGATGCTGGAAGATCGAAGGTACACAAAATTGCTGGAGAAACTCAGCGGGTGCAGCAGCATCTATGGAGCGAAGAAAATAGGCGACGTTTCGGGCCGAAACCCTTCTTCAGACTAGTGCCCTGGATAGAATTAGACCTCTGAAAACTATTTAGTTTCTTGGCATTATTCACCAAAAGATTGAGCTAGTCTCTGCAAATCTTCCACATCCAGGATTATAGCAATGCGTTAAACGTATTTAACAATTAGATTTTTAAAGGGAAAAAAAACAGGATCAGAGCCAGAAAACTGACATTCCTTCATTTATATCATGGATCCATTGGGATTATTCAATTTCCTGCCTACAATCATAAGATCATAAGGTCATGTGATAGGAGCAGAATTAGGCCATTCTGCCCATCAAGTCTACTCCGCTATTCAACCATGGCTGATCTAACTCTCCCTTATAACCCCATTCTTCTGCCTTCTTCCCATAACCCCTGACACTATAACCTCTGACAACTCATTATTGCTAACCTAGCTACTGCATTATTAGTGAGACTTAATGTGAAGTAACCAATTGAAACCCTTGCAAGCTTCCAAACTGTTTCGTGGAATCTCTCAAAGGCTCATACACTGTTACTTATAGTCTTCTGATTCATAATCTAGCCAAACAACTAACTATTGGCATTGATATTGACCTTTCTTTTCTTTTGGAGGTCTGATTAGCAACATTAATTGTTTTCAACTGCATTAGATGCTTATTTATGTTCCCAGGAGGATTACTTTACTTAAATGGCAACAATGCTTTTACTGTAATCTAATTTACCATAGAACGTGACTTATTAGTAATCAGTTTTTTTTTAAATCGTGTACACTTGCCTGTTTCCATGCTGTATAAAGCTCTATGACAGTGTCTTTGAATGTTCCATGATTCCTTTATAAGCATGGGATGTTAAAAATAAGGGGACATATTTGTATTAAAACTCTCTTACTGATAATCAGATAACTATTTAATTGTTTAAATCTGCTATTTGAGATAATGACTGAACAAATAATTCCAATACAATGTTCACATTTTTTTACAGCTATCGTCGACCTCATTGGAGATGCTTGGATTATCTTTATTCAGACTTTACTGGACTTTACCTTGCACTAAATGTTATTTCCTTTATCCTCTATCTGTACATTGTGGATGGCTTGATTGTAATCATGTATAGTCTTTCCACTAACTGGATAGTACGCAACAAAAGAGCTTTACACAGTACCTCGGTACATGTGACAATAAATGATATGATATGCCATTTATTGTCACTATACATGTACAGTGAAACTGAAAGCTGCTCGTACTCGGTGCATACATACAATTTTAGCACAAAAAACAATTGTTTAAATCTGAGAGAAAAACAAAAAAATAATTCCAGAAATGTTCACGGGGGGGGGGGGGGGGGGGTCGGGGGGGGGGGGATGCTTGGGGGATAGGTTTATTCAGACTTTCTGGACGGCACTACATACATATATACACATATATACAGATGGAAGTCCGTGGTGTTGGGCAGTGAAGTCAACTAAACTATTTCCATATCAGTGAATATAATTACAAGTGTTAACAGCAGTAATAAAAGGAAAGGTATATAAATATCTTGACTGTGGCTTTGTGAATGGACCAAACAATAACATTATGATTATGAAAAATCATATCTAGATTGTAATTGCCTATTTCCTAATTATTCCTTTCATACTGAGGATTATTCCCAATTACAGTCAACCTGATAACAGTTGGCTCATTCACATTCCTGAGCAATTTAGTCAGAGGAATTAATGTTTTTAAGGGAAAATTTTGACCCATGTTCATCAAAATTTTATGATTTAGTATTAGGTTCATTAATTATTTATGACTATAAATGTAAGATTTTCACATGGAAACCCCAAACATATTAAAAGATTATTATTTTAAATTAAAGCACAATCCTTGCATCCATTGAAGTCACATTTTATAATGGATGTTTTGTTTACCTGATAGAAACATTCAATAAAATGTATCTGAATAAAGCAACTTTATTCTAGGATCTAGGATTTCAAATAGTTGATACAAATAAAGACACTTGTCACTTTGTATTTTAAACAAGTTGGTCCTATGACTGTTTCACACAAGATATTTTCAGATGCTGATCTGCAAAATTCATTGTGTTGTTCATTGTAACATCCTTAATGTCTTCTTGATATATTTTCAGGCACTGTGAGATTTCCAAAGCTAATGTTGTGGCTTAATGTGCTTTAAGAGTTTCTGGAGCATGAACACAGTAACGGGTTCTGAAAGCTCTCAATGTCACTCTGCTGTAGCCGATGCTCCTTCTCCACTGTTTAATGTTTTAGTGGTGTCACTCCCAGCCCAAGAATAAATACATCTCAAAGATAGTGAATGCATGTCACACAGCTTCTGAAGCAGAAATGATTAATTTCTTTATGTGCAACTCAATTCAAAGTTAGAACATTTTAGGAAGGTTCTTTTAAAGATTGAGCATATGCACGCCTTTACGCCTTCAAAGATGTTTTTATACTGCTCCATGTTCTGCCGGTGCAATGTTCATGAACAAATGTAGTCTCAATTTCAAAATTATGAAAAATGTACATACATTAAATGTACAAAAATGTACATTTGAACATACGTTTTGGTGCTATATTTTTTTTAATTACTTTTTAATGTGGGGAATTAGAAAAGGTTTATTCCAAAAGCATCAACACATCTGGGTCTTAAGATATTGTGAGATATTAGAATATAAACATTTAACATATCAGAATTTTTTATGATGTTTATTTAATGGTGGAGTAAACTATTGTATACAAATGGGTTAACTTCTCTGTTATTGTATGAACAACTGTAAAATAGTATTTGAAATAGTATTCGACCTTCATAGAGTTATAGCGGCAAAAACATTAAGGACAGGTTTAGAGGCAGATGGGACTAGTGTAGATGGGCCATGTTGGCTGGTGTGAGCAATTTGGGCTGAAGAGCCTGTTTCCGCACTATAAGACTCTATGACTCTATGACTGAATTCCAGACCCAAGAATCCTCTGGGTGAATAGGAAGAAACTCACAAGTATCACAAATTTATGGCCCTGGTTTTTGACATCTCTGCTAACATTAAATGTAGAACCGTACAACATGGGAATGGGCTCCTTCGGCCCACAATGTCTGTGCCAATCGGGATGCCAAGTTAAACTAAAATTCTATTATGCCTGCATGTGATACATATCTTTCCATTCATGCATATCCATGTGCCTATCTAAAAGCCGCTGAAATGTCACCATCATACCGGCTTCCACCACCACCCTGGGAGAATGTTCCCGGCTTTCACCACTCCTTGTATAAAGAACTTGCCCTGGGGAAAAAACTGACCATTTGTCTCAAACATGCCCCTCATGATTTTATAATCTTCTTTAAGGTCATCCCCAGCTTCCTTCGCTTTAGTGAAAACAGTTGAGGCTTTTCCAGTGGCTCCTCATAACTCAAACCCTCCAGTCCCGGCAACATCCTTCTGAATCCTTTCTGTATCCGGTTTAGCTTAATCCATCCATATCCTTACAACTATAAAACTCTGATCTTAGATGTGTGTGTGTTTGTGTGTAATCACACCTTCTCGAAAAAACATTTTTACATATTCCGATAGAGATTTATCCCGTGGAGTCCAAAATCTTATCTGAAAAATTCATACATATTATTTTTCGAGTTGTTAATCAAAATGTTCAAAAATCTGAAGAAACTTTGAAAATAAAACTGGCTGGCTTTGGCTGATGATGCGATGATATCACAATGGGTCTAGTAACTATTAAAACTCCGATCTTGTGTGTTGATTTGTTTGTGTGTGATCACATCTTCTCGAAATAATGACGAGCTAACGGTAACATTTTTACATATTCCAGTAGAGATTTTCCTCGTGGAGTCCAAAATCTGATAACTTTGAAAATAAGCGAGATGGTCTCACTGATGACATCACAATGGGTCTGCTGCGTACGGCCTGCGCTGCGCTCTACCCCCCTCTCTGCCCCATCCCCCCCACCCTCTATCTCCCTCTCTCCCCCCTCTCCGAACTCTCTCTCGTCACCCTCCTTCTCTTCCCCCTCTCTCCCCCTCCTCTCTCTCTCCCCCAGTCTCCCCCTCCTCTCTCTCTCCCCCCCCTCTCCCTCTCCCTCTCTCTGCCTCTGCCCCTCTCTGTCTGCCTCTGCCCCTCTCTGTCTGCCTCTGCCCCTCTCTGTCTGCCTCTGCCCCTCTCTGTCTGCCTCTGCCCCTCTCTCTCTGTCTCTCTGCCCGCTCTCTCTCTGCCCTCACTCTCTTGCCCACTCCCTCTCTAGATGTGCCTGCGAGTTGGAGGCTATGCGTCAGTGGATAGGGTGGGGATGGGGTAAAATGAGCCAATGAATATAATAGCAAGGGGGTGGTTAATGTGTGTGTGTGGGGGGGGGGGGGGGGGGGGGGGTGGTCAGTGTCATGTGATTACACCCCCCCCCCATGTTTGTGTGTAATCACGCATTGAGGGGATGGGACTCAAAGGATCCCAACTTGGTCTAGCATAACTATAAAACTATGATCTTGAGTGTGTGTCTGTGTGTGCGTGTTTGTGTGTAATCACACCTTGAAAAAACAACGCGCTAACGGTAAAACGTTTATATATTCCGGTAGAGACTTTTCCACTGGTCAAAAAGTGCCTTGTCTCAAAGTTTCATGCTTTATTTCTCGAGCTATTAAAGAAAATGCTCAAACATCTCAAAAAACTTGGAAAAAAACCTGATTAATCCCTGTGCTTACAGCTGTAACGTCACAATGGGATGTAGCCCTGCTCGCAACATTGTTGCTATCCAAGTACACTGAGTCCTGCTAGCCCTAGCAAGTGCAAATGCATTTTTAAAAAAAGTCACAGTACACTGAGTTCTGCTAGCCAGCAGGTGCAATTGCACTTTTTAAAGTTTAAAAATGAGTGAAGGTGAATAAGGCGAAATAAGCAGCCCCTATGCAGTTGTCGGCTATGTGTGAGTGGTGGAATATTGCGTTGGGGAATGGGTTGCGTTGGGGACCAGGCCTCCCTTGGGGGCTGTTGGTGAGTGGTGCAATATTCCGTTGGGGAACAGGTTGCATTGGGAGACCAGGCCTCCTGTGTGACAGGGGCCCAACGAGTCCCACTTGGTCTAGTCACATATAAAATTCTTAAAGGATTGGACAGGCTAGTTGCAGGAAAAATGTTCCCGATATTGGCCGAGTCTAAAACCAGCGGCCACAGTTTAAGAATAAGGGGTAGGCCATTTGGGACTGAGATGAGGAAAAACTTCTTCAACTAGAGAGTTATGAATCTGTGGAATTCTCTGCCACAGAAGGCAGTGGAGGCCAATTCAATGGATGTTTTCAAGAGATATTATATTTAGCTCTTAGAGCTAAAGGAATCAAGGGATATGGGGAGAAATTAGGAACTGGGTACTGATTTCAGATGATCAGGCATGATCATATTGAATAGCCGTGCTGGCTCAAAGAGCAGAATGATCTACTCCTGCACCTAATTTTCTATGTTTTTATGCATCTATCATTCCTAAAGCTGGACAACCAGAACTGCACACAAGACTGTAAATGTAATCACACCAATGTCTTAAACAACTGTAACATGATGAAGGCAAGCTTTCCACACATCTTCTTAACCATCTGTCACAACTTTCAGGGAACTATGTACTTGTACCCTAGGTCTCCCTGTTCAACAACATGCCTCAGGGCCCTGCCATTCGCTTTGTATGACCTGGCCTGGTTTAACTTCCCCAAATGCGTCACTCGCAATTGTTTGAGTTAAATTTTATCTGCCATTCCTTTACTAACTTTCCCATTTGATCTAGGTCCTATTGTAACTTTAGAAGACCTTCTTCAATGTCCTTCACTGTATCAGTTTGTTGTCAGTTGGTGACTTACTAATCATATCTCTGCATTCTTATCAAAATTATCAATATATGACAAAAAACTAAGGACCAATCCATGTGCACACTACTGCTCATAGATCTCCAGTCTGGAAAAACAACCCTCCAATATCACTCTCTGACATCTCTCACCAAACCAATTCTGTATCCTACTCACTATCCATGTGACCACATCTTCCATCCAATCTACCTTGTGGGACCTTGTAAAAACCTTTGGTAAAGTCCAAGTAGACAATGTGTTTAGTCTGAAGTAAGGTTTTGACCCGAAACGTTGCCTATTTCCTTCGCTCCATAGATGCTGCCTCACCCGTTGAGTTTCTCCAGCATTTTTGTCTACCTTCCAAGTAGACAATGCCCTGTCTTTGTCAATCCTTTTGGTCAACTCTTCAAAAATAAACTCAATTAAATTTGTGAATCATGTTTTCCCACACACAAAAACATGCAAACGATTCCTAAATTGTCCTTGCCGTTCCAAGTGCAGATGGATCCTGTCTCTCAGAGTCACCTCTAGTAACACTCTCCACTGATGTTGGACTCACAGGTCTGTAGTTCTCTGCTTTTCCTTTGTAACTCATGTTAAATTCAGCCACAACATTAGCCATATATCTCACCCATGAAATTACAAAATCCTCTATCAAGGCTTCAGCGATTTCTTACTTTGCTTCCCACAATGACTAGGATACACTTGTTCTGGTCCCAGAGATTTGTCCACATTTATGTACCTCAAGATGCCAACACCATCTCTTCCATAATATTGAAAGGTTTCAGGATATAATTTTTCTCTTCACTGAATCGTCTAATATCTGTGACCTTCTCCATGGTTAATATAAATGAAGTACTTGTAATGACCATTTAAAAAGAAAACTAAAGTACCACTGCTATCACTTAAATTAAGACTTTGATTGGATTAAAAGTTGGTACAATTTTGAAGCAAATGACCCTTTGGGCTGATTTGATTCTGAACTTTTTAATTTGTTTTATGGTGCTAATGGTATAATTAGCATATTTAAATCTTTTTTTTAATGAAGGTAGTAATTTTCTGGTTAGTTTGGATGCTTGAAATAGCAATAACATGCTTCAGGTTTGGTTAAATTTATAAACCTTGAGCGAAAAGTTCAAGTAAATTTTACAATGTTGTCTGTAAGCCAGAAACATGGTTAGGATAGTTTCCCAAGTTACCACTGCCTATGTAGATCTCACTCACTAAATGCGCAAATCAGTACATTGTGAGCAGTGCATTCATTTTAGTGCATAGGATATTGAGGCCAACATGCTCTGAGCTTCCTTTATACAAAATAAGCAGAGGGTGCAGTAACCTGCAGACATTTTGAACTCAGGAAATCAGTACAGCATTGTTCCTTGGAATCTCATCTTGTACGTAAAAGCGTTACTTATGTACATTAGCTTTTTTATTCCATGAACTCATTGGCCATAAGGTTCCAGTGGCTTTCATAGCAGACATGTAAATTCCACAGTCACATCTCCATTTTCCTCCTCCTTGAAATTATATAATGTTTTTTAAAATAACCTTTAGAATGTAAAATGTAAGACCATGTACTTTGGCTTAGATTTCTGAGTACAAATAATCTAGCAGTATTGATGTTCATTGTGTCGGCGTATAAATCTGTCAGCTACCTCTGGTGTGCAAGAATCAGGCAGTTGCTATCTGAGTTCGACTCCCCTCCATAAGCTTCACTAAAGCTTCACTAAAGGAGACGATTCAGCATTCTGTGGAATGAAGCTACGTAGAAAGCAGCACAGAAACTGTACAATTTTAAAGCTTGCTCGTTCATGTGTAAATTATTTCCTTCAATATTAGGAAATACTTAATAGTATTACAGTTGGGAAAAAATTCCTTTCTGGCTATCATTCCGAATTTTATATGTTTGGAGTCTGACATTGTGAGATAGTTTTTACAATTTTTTTTTTTTTTACATCTGACTATTCTTTCCTTCTCCTTGCTTTATGTATACGATTTAACGTTAGATTAACAACTTTGACTTTGAAATTCAGACTTGAGAAAGGCTATTTTTTATCCTTATTGAGAATACCAGTCTGGTCAAATAAATCGTCTGCTGAACACACTGCACTGTATCACTCCCTAAATATTATATAACCAAGTGTTAAGTCCTTGGAGAACCTGTATGTAATGCAATGAATAGCACGTGCTGTTCACTTGCTTCAGTCTGTAAAATCCAGTAATTTTATTGAACCAAGCGAGACAGTGCTCCTGCAGTATTTCAAATGATGTGATAAGCCACCAGGGTTACATGCATTTTTACATACTTACGGGCAGCTGGTGTTTTCTTCAATTTATTTTTAATTGTTTTTGCAAGCAGAATTCCATAAAATTTCTTGAATAGGATCATAGAAATTACTGGTTGAAAAAGATCAAAATCTATCTAATGTGCTTTATTCCATGGACAGCCACACAAAGCAAATCATTGATATCATAGCAATCCATCTCCATCACTTACTCCAGAGCAGATCCAGAAATTAGCTGCAAAAACAACCCCCTATGTGGTGCGCTTTGGAAGTTAGCTGTTCAAGTCCACCCAAACAATTTACACCTGCCATGTCTCATACACTCAGTCCCAAAATAGTAAATTAACCTTTCACAGAATGCTTTTATTGTAGTTGGGTGTTACCTATCTTCAGGATACTCAATTGTAACCATTCTGGAACAATGATATATGCATTTTCTGGGCCAAGATCCAGTATTTGTGCTGTTCGGGTTGCATTTTCATCACCATAAATATCTAATCACCAATTTCTCTCTCCTTCTGCAACAAATATCTACTTGAAGAACCAAGACTGTTATTTATTTTGCATTGACAGACTGCCAGATAGCAAACTTCATGTCTTCTTAAAGTGATTTTCACATAATTTGTAAATGGTATTAATAGCAAGAGCCAGCCACAAATCAATGTCAATGCAATTGTACCTTGGCCACAAATACATTTCTACTGACAGCCCTACCACAATCAAGACATTCTGTTCATTTACTTGCAATGTTGATCAGTTCGCTTACAAATGAATTTGATTAGCAGTCTGTTTTCAGCTTTAAACCCAGTGCACGTAAACTTGTGAAGCATAAGGGACTGTAGAATTGAACTGAATAAATCATGAGGTCTGTGGTTTAACAACATTTGTCAGATGAATTTTGTGGCAGTGTTGTAAACATCCCCAAATCGTATTCAAATATCAAGACATCTAAACTGCTGTTAGGATAAATATTTCATATTTTAGTCAAGTGTGGAAAGCACAATAAAGTGTTAGAAATGAATTAAAAATATTAAGATTGAGAAAAATAAAAACAAATAAACAATCCACTTAGCTGAATTTGCATTTTCTATTAAGACTCGTGTTCCATAAAAATGAATAAGGATCCATAATATATATATATATATATCTATATATATCAACATTCCATAGCATATAAACTTGAGAGAAAGGTGCATTCAATCCTTAACTTATCTGCGCTGTCCGTAGACTTGGTGGTGAGTACAGCAGTGAATGGGAGGTCAGTTGTGCCAACAACTGATCTCCAGCTCATTTCTAACTTCTACATTTCCACATGCAGGTGTGAAAGTCTGTGGCAAACTAATCTGTGAGGAGGACTATGCTGGTGATTCCTTGTAGCATTGCCGGGAAAGAACACAAGTTCACCTAAATCCAATAGCTAGTCAGTGTTAGGTACTTCATCCCTTTTAATGACATTTCCATTGAAACTATTGGACACCAATAAAAAAAAACAATGACCAACAGCCATAACTAACTCATCCACCTTCAATAGACAATAGGTGCAGGAATAAGCCATTCGGCCCTTCGAGCCAGCTCCGCCATTCACTGTGATCATGGCTGATCATCCACATTCAGTACCCCGTTCCTGCCTACTCACCATATCCCCTGACTCCGATATCTTTGAGCTCTATCTAACTCTATCTTGAAATCATCCAGTGAATTGGCCTCCATTGCCTTCTGAGGCAGAGAATTCCACAGATTCACAACTCTCTGGGTCCTAAATGATCTACCTCTTATTCTTAAACTGTGGCCCCTGGTTCTGGACTCCCTCAACATCGGGAACATGTTTCCTGCCTCTAGCATGTCCAATCCCTTAATAATCTTATATTTCAATAAGATCCCCTCTCATCCTAAAACCCTGCCGCTCCATTCTATCAACATATGACAGTCCCGCCATCCCGGGAATTAACCTTGTGAACCTACGATGCATTCCCTCAATAGCAAGAATGTCCTTCCTCAAATTTGGAGACCAACACTGCACACAATACTCCAGGTGTGGTCTCACTACGGCCTTGTACAACTGCAGAAGGACCTCTTTGCTCCTATTCTCTTGTTATGAAGGCCAACATGCCATTAGCTTCCTTCACTGCATGCTTACTTTCGGTGAGCGTTGAACGAGGACCCCCAGATATCTTTGTACTTCCCCTTTTCCAAACCTGACACCATTCAGATAATAATCTGCCTTCCTGTTTTTGCCACCAAAGTGGATAACCTTGTGGTGCATGGGACTCAAAATGAAGCATGAAGTCCAGTGTTTTGAGAGGCACCTTTAATTATGTTCCTCCCGGTTGTAGGGAAGACCAAACAAGAGAAAGATGGCACCCAAACCCCTGCCTTTAAACCCTCTGGCTAAGGGCCGCCTCTGGACTGAACCACTCCTATGCCGAGGGGTTCGACAGTATGATGGCACGACCCTTGGGAGCCACCACAACCTCACATTTATCCACATTAAACTGCATCTGCCATGCATCCTCCCACTCACACCAACCTGTCCAAGTCACCCTGCATCCTCATAGTTTCCTCTTCACATCCCCACATCCTCCTCCTTAGTGCTAGATACTCAGCCATATGTTGCCTTGATTTTAAGGGCAATCCCCTTTACATCAGTTCCTGAATTCAGCTCCCTGGCGCAGATTTAACCCAAAGCTATGATAAGATCGGGTGCTGTAGGTCTTGGGAAAGAAAAAGCAAACTGAACATTAAATCTACCATCTATATCTCTCCTTCTCCTTTCCCCTGACTTAGTCTGAAGAAGGGTCTCAACCTGAAACATCACCTATTCTGATTCTCCAGAGATGCTGCCAGACCCACTGAGTTACTCCAACCTTTTGTGCGTGTCATCGGTTTAAACCAGCATCTGCAGTTCCTCCCTACACATTTTGTCTGCTCCATTGCTTAGTACGGGTGTCAGGGGTTATGGGGATAAGGCAGAAGAATGGGGTTGAGGGACAGATATAACAGCCATGATTGAATGATGGAGTAGACTTGATGGGTTGAATGGCCTAATTCTGCTCCTATCACATGAACTTATGAATTGTGAAATATACCGTCTATATCTCTCGTTCCCTTTTCCTTTGACTCTCAGTCCGAAGAAGTGTTTCAACCCGAAATGTCACCTATTCCTTTTCTCCAGAGATGTTGCCTGACCCGCTGAGTTACTCCAACATTTTGTGTCTGCCTTTGATGTATTTGCAGGTCATTGGTGGGTGAGTGCCACTTGATAACACTGTCAACAGCCTTGTCCATCAATTTGTTCATTATTGACGGTGTTAATTGCAAAACAAAAATAACTGAAAACGAATTATAATTGCATCTTGCAAGAATTAAGAATAATAGAAATGTAATCTTTCAAGATGGGCTGTGACTAACACTCCCACGTGCACATTTGTTGGGCCTTTACTTAAAAGGAGGGACTTTGCATATTGGGATTAATCATGAGAAAAAGATAATCACAGGTAGTCTTCTATTCAGAAAATATTACTGTACAAACTTGAAATGCTGTTTAGAAAGCACCAAAATATTCATCATGAACCTATTTATTATATTTATACTGTATAATGTTCTGGTTGGCATAGAAATTTAACACTATCGTGTTTCATACGTGAACTGCTACATGACAATCGAAGGGCAATCGAAGGGTCAGATTGCCTTCATCAATCAGAATGCCTGTAACCATATCTGCAAATCTTTGTAATTGCCTGATGGTGACTGAGAACGAGTCACATCTATGGGCATTGGGTCAGCGGAAAGGCAGTTACTGAGCTCTGCCACATGTTGCAAAACCACCTGCAGCAAAGTGACCCTATTTATAATGGCATTTCAGCTTGGGTTCAAGAGTCAAGAGTGTTTTATTGCCATATGTCCCAGATAGAAGAATTACATTCTTACTCACTGCAGCACAACAGAATATGTAAACATAGTACACAGTAAACAATTACCCACATGAGTTTGTTTTGCCAGTCAATTCAATTGGTTCATCACCAAATTAATTCCATCTACCTGGGTTCAATGGAAGTAGTTATGTATACTTCAGGTCAGAAGAGGATTTATCTGCAGACTCAGCCAATTTACTGCCCTTGTATATATTTTGGACGAGTAACTGAGGCTTTACTCATCTAGTGTAGTACTTCCACAGGTAGATCAGAATCAGATCAGAATGCCGTTTATTGTCATTTAAACGACAATTTAAATGGAGTTAATGGAGATGGAGTTAATGTGTGGATGAACTGATTCCAGTAACTGATAGAACAAACTCAAGTGGGTAAATAGTCTGATCCCGTTCTTTTATTCCCACTGATTAATAATATATGGATGACATGGCTATGATAATAAGGTCATAAGATCTTAAGACAGAGGAGCAGAATTAGGCTATTTGGCCCGTCAACCTATTTTCCCCTCTCAACTTCATTCTCTTGCCTTCACCCCGTAACCTTTGACACCCTTTACAAATCAAGAACCTATCAATCACTGTTTTAAAAATACCCAATGACTTGGCCTCCACTGCCATCTGTGGTAATGAATTCCACAGATTCACCACCTTCTGTCTTAAGAAATTCCTCATCTCTTCCAGATTCACGGGCAGTTATCTGGCAACTGAATCATCCTTTCACCAACTAGAGAGCGGTCCTGACTTCCCATCTACCTCAATTTAGACCTTGGAACAACCTTTAATTGGATTTTACTGGACTTTATCTTGCACCAAACATTATACCCTTTATCCTGTATCTGTACATTGTGGACAGCTTGATTATAATCATGTGTAGTATTTTCGCTGACTGGATGGCATACAAGAAAAAAGCTTCTCACTGTAGCTCAGTACACATGACAATAATAAACTAAACTAAACTAAAAAGATACGTACTTTTAATCTGAGTGTTCCCTCTGGTCCTAGACTCTCCCACTACTGGAAACATCCTCTACACATCCATATGAGGTGTTACATTGTGGCATTCCCGAAATATAAAGCATTAATGTATAATGTGGTAAGGTTTGCAAGAACAGCCGAGGCCTGAAGATTCACCAGACCCAGATGAAGTGTTTGGAGGGACAGGGAGTGTCACAACGCACAAGTATTTTACCTGGTGAGACGGAGGAGGAGCCGGGCTCGGAATCACCCCATAGAGCCCGAAGCCTCCAAGTGGCGCAACTAGTCCCTCGGAACAGTTCTCCGGAGAAGGTTCGAGTCAAATGGCCTCAGGCCTGCAAGATGGCAGTCTGGCATCAGTTCGACGAGGACGTCGACAAGGTGCTAGAAGCAACAGCGAGGGGAGATGTGGACCGAAGGTTGAGAACGATGACGACAATCATCATCAGTCTAGCTGTGGAAAGGTTTGGAGCAGTTAGAAGCCGGCCAGAACACCTTTCACCATGAACCAACGAGCAACGAAGATCCACAAGATCCGGCAGGAGCTGAATTCCCTCAAGAAGCAGTATAAAGAGGCCAGGGAAGAGCAACGTCCCCCCTTGGCTGAGCTGCGAACCATCCTGAGGAAGAAGCTGATGACCCTCCGTAGAGCTGAGTGGCACCGAAGACGCCAGAAGGAAAGAGCCAGGAAGCGAGCATCCTTCATAGCCAACCCCTTCGGCTTCACCAAACAACTACTCGGGCAGAAGCGCAGTCGGAGTTTGGCTTGCTCTAAGGAGGAGATCGACCGGCACATCCAGATGACCTACAGTGACCCCGTCAGGCAGCAGGAGCTGGGCCAGTACAACATCCTGATAAAACCACCTCCACCCATCAAGGAGTTTGATAGTAAAGAGCCAGTCCTGAAAGAGGTCCAGGACGTTGTGAAGAGAGCAAGATCTAGCTCAGCCCCTGGCCCGAGCGGATTCCCCTACAGGGTCTACAAGAACTGCCCCTTGTTACTGAAACGGCTGTGAAAGATCCTGAAAGTCATCTGGAGGAGAGGAAAAGTAGCGCAGCAGTGGCGATTCGCTGAAGGAGTCTGGATCCCAAAGGAAGAAGATTCCAAGACGATCGATCAGTTCAGAATTATCTCCTTGCTAAGCGTTGAAGGCAAAATTTTCTTCAGCATAGTGGCGAGGCGGCTGACCAACTTCCTCTCCAGCAATGGTTACATCGACAGCTCAGTGCAAAAGGGAGGCTTGTCTGGAGTGCCGGGGTGTCTAGAACACACGGGCGTGGTGACCCAGCTCATCAGAGAAGCCAGGGAGAACAAGGGAGACCTGACAGTGCTCTGGCTTGACCTGGTCAACGCCTACGGCTCCATCCCGCACAAGCTGATCCAGACAGTCATGGCCAAGCATCATGTGCCGGGCCAAGTGGCAGATCTCATCCTGGACTATTACAACCAGTTCAGCATCAGGGTCAGTAACATCAGAGAGGCACAGACTGGAGGATGGGGTCATCACAGGCTGTACCATCTCTGTGATCCTTTTTTCCTTGGCGATGAACATGATTGTCAAGTCTGCTGAGCCAGAGTGCCGGGGTCCTCGGACCAAGTCAGGAATGGCCAACCACCAATCAGAGCCTTCATGGACGACCTGACTGTCACCACTGAGTCAGTGCCAGGAAGCAGGTCGATCCTGCAGGGGTTGGAGAAACTGATTGGATGGGCAAGGATGAGGTTTAAGCCAGGAAAATCAAGGTCATTGGTGCTGAAGAAGGGCAAAGTCATGGACAGGTTCCGCTTCAGCATCGAAGGGTCACCAATCCCAACTGTCTCCGAAAGGCCAGTGAAGAGTCTTGGCAAGGTGTTTAACAGCAGCCTGAAGGATACAGCATCTGTCCAGGCAACCTGTCAAGAGCTGGAGAGCTAGTTGAGAGCAGTGGGCCAGTCGGGGCTTCCCGGCAAGTTCAAGGCATGGATTTACCAGCATGGTATCCTGCCAAGGATACTCTGGCCACTGCTTGTCTACGATGTCCCAATATCCATCATAGAGAGATTGGAGAGGAAAGTCAGCAGCTTTCTCAGGAGGTGGCTGGGACTGTCCAGGAGCCTTAGCAGCATCGCCCTTTACGGAAATAACACCAAGCTCCAGCTGCCCCTGAAGTCCCTGGAGGAGTAGTTCAAGGTGACTCGGGCCAGAGAGGTGATGATGTACAGGGACTCCAGCGACCCCAAGGTGGCTCAAGCAGCGGTAGAGGTGAAAACTGAGAGGAAGTGGAGAGCCGGCAAAGCCGTGCTGCAAGCGGAGTCCCGGATACGCCACAGAGACCTGGTGGGAGCAGTGACTCGGGGAAGAGCAGGCCTGGGAATCCTCCCAACTCCCCAGTTTGACAAGGCCAAGGGGAAGGAGAGGGGCAGGCTGGTCCAGGAGGAAGTGAGGGCAGTGGTGGAGGAGGAGAGGTTTACTAGAGCGTTTGGCTTGAGGCAGCAGGGAGCCTGGACAAGGTGGGAGCAGACCATGGATCGAAAAGTCACATGGACTGAGCTCTGGCAGGCTGAACCACATCACATCAAGTTCCTGGTCCAGGCAGTGTATGATGTCCTGCCCAGCCCATCGAACCTCTTCATCTGGGGCAAAGCGGAATCTCCAGATTGCCCGCAATGCTCAGGCAAGGGGACGTTGGAACACATCTTGAGCTGCTTCCCAAAGGTTCTTGGGCAGGGCCAGTAAACCTGGCGTCATGACCAGGTTCTTAAACCTATTGCAGAAGCCATCAGCATGGGAATCAGCAGCTGCAGACGAGAACGCCCCACCACCCAGATGATCACCTTCAGGAAGGCCGGAGTGCAGCTGCCAAGAACCACAGCAGCCGGGAATCCATCAGGAATCCTGGCGACTGCGCAGGACTGGCAGCTGTCCGTAGACCTGGTGAAACAGCTGAAGTTCCCACAGCACATTGCCACGACCACCCTGAGGCCAGATATCCTCCTGGTCTCAGAGGCAACCAAAAACATCGCCTTGTTGGAACTGACAGTGCCGTGGGAGGACCGTCTGGAGGAGGCCCACGAGAGGAAGATGGCCAAGTATGAAGAGCTGGTCATAGACTGCCGTAAGCAGGGCTGGAAGGCAAGGTGCATGCCCATCGAGGTTGGCTGCAGAGGTTTTGAAGGGCAATCGTTCTACAAAGCCTTGAATACACTGGGCATCAATGGAGTGGCAAGGAGAAGGGCCATCAAGAACACCACAGAGGCAGTGGAGAAGGCCTCGAGATGGCTCTGGATCAGGAGAGGAGGTCCATGGGGAGGAGCAAATGCCACCTGAACACAAGTCGTGGTCTGATCAACCACGGCTGGGTCGCCTGGGTGAGGGTGTCTGATGTTGAAAGACCCGAAACACCCAATGACCCTAGGTTACATCACTGATGATGTGTTCAGGAGCATCTATCGATGTATTTGTATCAAAATGTGACTATCTAAGTAACAGAATGCTGCCTGCCTTCTGCATCTCCAACCTGCTTGCCCTTTATCGGAATGTAGGGGAAAAACTTATTTTGTGACCATTTCTACACATCTGAACACGCAATGATTGTCAGCTTTATGCATTCTTTTTTTTTTAGATCTAGGTTTTGCTGGCAAGTCTAGCAAATATGGTCCTTGAACGATGGCGGTAAACAAGACACAAAGTGCTGGTGGAATTCAGTGGGTCAAGCAGCATCTGGGCAAGGAATGGGCAGCTGACATTTCAGGCCCAGACCCTTCTTCAGACTGATTGGAGTAGTGGGGGGGAGAAACCTGGAAAAGGGAGGTGAGATTAGATGCTGCTAACTTTTAATGTTCTCTCAGTTTGTAACCAGTGACTTCTCTTCCTGTATCTGTGATTCGCACAGTTTCTGATCAACCGATTGCCCCATAGTAATGTGATCACAGCATTGGTTTGCACTTGTTCACTGACAGCATTCAGTTCTACCTCACTATCACCTTGCCTTGACAGTGCCTTTTCGTTTTGTCACTTTACTTGACACACATCAGATTTTGGATGAGAAGACATTTCCCCCACTTAAGTCTTGGGAAGATTTGAGACATAGGCCCAGAGTTTCCAATCAGTGGAGGTGCTGTGATGAGAAATTGCAGGTGTCAGTTTAAAGTTAGAGCTGGCATCCAGGAGCTGAGATCAGGTAAAGTAACAATGTGACTTCCTTGTTAAATTATGCATGTGCATAAATCCCAGTTGTCAGTTTCACAGAGTAATGATGGTGCAAATAATTTTTCATCGTTGCTGCAACAAAATTCAGTCTACCTCCTACAGTCATAGAGTTATAGAGTGGTAGAGTGATAGAGCCTGGAAACAGGCCCTTCGGCCCAACTCGCCCACACCACCAACAATGTCCCAACTATACTCGTCCCACTTGCCTGCGCTTGGTTCATATCCCTCCAAACCTGTCCTAGCCATATACCTGTCTAACTGTTTTTTAATCAATGGGATAGTTCCAGCCTCAACTACTTCCTCTGGCAGCTTGTTCCATACATCCACCACCCTTTGTGTAAAAAAGTTGCCCCTCGGATTCCTATTAAATCTTTTCCCCTTCACCTTGAACCGAAGTCCTCTGGTCCTCGATTCCCCTACTCTGGGCAAAATGCTCTGTGCATCTACCCGATCTATTCCTCTCATGATTTTGAAAACCTTCATAACAACTTGCCTCATCCTCCTGCGCTCCATGGAATAGAGACCCAGCTTACTCAACCTCTCCCCATAACTCAGACCCTGTAGTCCTGGCAACATCCTTGTAAATCTTTTCTGAATCCTTTCAAGCTTGACAATATCTTTCCTATAACATGGTGCCCGGAACTGAACACAATATTCAAAATGCGGTCTCACCAACGTCATATACAACTGCAACATGACCTCCCAACCTCTACTCTCAATACTCTGACTGATGAAAGCCAAAATGTCAAAAGCCTTTTTGACCCTTATCTACCTGCAACTCGACCTGTACTCCTAGATCCCTCTGCTCTACAACACTACCCAGAGGCCTACCATTTACTGTGCAGGCCCTGCTCTTGTTCGACATCCCAAAATGCAACACCTCATACTTTTCTGTATTAAATTCCATCAACCACTCTTCCAAACATCGGGCCAATCGATCCGGATCCTGCTGCAATCTTTCACAACTATCTTCACTATCTGCAACCTTCCACCATCACCCTCTGCTTCCTTCCATGGAGCCAATTTGCTATCCATTCAGCTATCTCTCCTTGGATCCCATGCGATCTAACCTTCCAGAGCAGCCGACCATGTGGAACTTTGTCGAATGGCTTACTGAAGTCCATGTACACAACATCTACAGCTCTGCCCTCATCAACCTTTTTGGTCACTTGCAAAAAAATCAGTCAGATTTGTGAGACACGATCTTCCACTTACAAAACCATGTTGACTATCCCTAATCAGACCTTGCCCATCCAAATGCTTGTATAACCTATCCCTCAGAATACTTTCCAGTAACTTACCAACTACAGATGTTAAGCTCACCGGCCTATAGATCCCTGCATTTTCTCTGCAACCCTTCTTGAAAAGAGGCACAACATTTGCCACCCTCCAGTTTTCCGGTACCTCTCCCGTATTTAAGGATGACTCGTAAATTTCAACCAGGGATCCTGCAAATTCCTCTCTACTTTCCTGCAATGTCCCTTGGATGTATCTGATCAGCCCATGGAGATTTTCTACCTTCAAACACAACAGTATCTTCAGTACTTTTTTGACGGTAACCCTGACTGCTCTCCAGTGACTGCTCCAATTTCCTCCGTCCTACTGTCTTTCTCCTCGGTAAATACAGAGGAGAAATACTAATTGAAAACCTTGCCCATCTCCTGTGGCTCCATACAGATTCCTGAGAGGTCCCTGTCACAAGCTCTGCTCCTCTGTAAGGAGCCATCTTCCCCACTTTCTCTGAAAACCATGTAGCAGTGAACCAGAAAGTTCACCATGAGATGGACTTTGGGCCACATAAGAACATGTGTTTTCACCCAGTAGCATCATCCTACTCCATGCCCACCGCAGCCCCATGGTAACGGAAACCTGCACTCATTACTTTGTGACCTCTTCACTTGCCAAGCTCAACACACTTGTATTGTTTACCCTCTGTACATGTAAGACCACTAAATATTCAGCTGCCAACACATCACTTAAATGTCACTATGTATATGTTGGCCTGCACTTGTCCCCAGTTGAGCAATGTCATGATTTTAGATTTTTACTCTTCTTTTTAACCATATCTTCTGTGATCTTGCCCATAACATTTTCTTCAATCCTATATCATCCGACACTTGCAACCCCCAAATGATTCTGTCCCAGTATCACGTCATGCTCTCATTTGACAAATAACTAGATTTATTTTCCAAACTCTCACTGTCACTGTAATTGGAAAAAGAAATGGAATCAAGAGATATGGGGAGAAAGCAGGAATGGGGTACTGATTTTGGATGATCAGCCATTGAATGGCGGTGCTGGCTCGAATGGCCGAATGGCCTACTCCAGCATCTATTTTCTATGTTTCTATGCCTCTCAACCTCTCTGACTTGCTTTGAAATTCTCCTTACGCTTATCTCTTTGGCCAAACATTTGATCATCTCATCTAACAGGATGGACCTGGCCATGCCTCATGTTTGCTCTCACTAAATCCTTATGGTCACATATATCTATTGCACAACCTCTCTTGCCTAACCTCCCACACCCCTTGGATTACCTTACCTCCAGATTTATCAACTGTGGACTCCTGCAAAGTGGAACAGTCCAGTCCGTAAGTGGCGATTGAACCTCGGGTTGTAAATTCTGAGATCCCACATCTGAGTCCCTTCTGGTAGGTCGTTCTGTCATATATTTTTTCAACAGTTTCCAAATACCTCTGCTAATTAATTATTAAAACAACAATAGTGGCCACAAACCTGTAATTGGCAAAAAAAAAAACCCTCATGAAGTATGAGGCACGGTACGGTGGCGTAGCGGTAGAGTTGCTGCCTTATGGTGCCAGAGACCTGGTTTCGATCCTGACTACTGCTGCTGTCTGTATGGAGTTTGTACATTCTTCCCGTGACCTGTGTGGGTTTTCTCCGGGTGCTTCGGTTTCCTCCCACACTCCAAAGACGTACAAGTTTGTAGGTTAATTGACTTTGGTAAAATTGTAAATTGTCCCTCGTGTGTGTGTGTGTGTGTAGGTTAGACTTAGTGTACGGCAGTTGTTGGTCGGTGCTGGTCGGGCTGAAGGATCTGTTTCTGTGTTGTATTTCTAAACTAAACTAAACTAAGGTCTGAACGCTATGCTAGATGACAGGACTTAAACATATATTACTGTAAGTCTTAAGAGACCACAAAAAAAATTGTGGTCAGTATCAAACTTACATGCAAGAAGACATGTTGGTCCAGGTCAGCTTAATTAATATTGTTTTTTGATATTTTGAAAAATAAAAGGAAATAAACATTGCCACTAAGAATTACTGAAGGAACTGGTGCATATGCTGTCAAAGAGGTAAGAAAGGGGAGAGTTTGCCAAGCGGAAGAAACTGTGTCAGCAAATCTAAACTTTATAAAGTATTAATGCAGCCTAGACCTTATATAAGTTATTCACATTTTTATATTAACTAAATTTATATCAGTGCCAGGTTGAATTTTTGAATATGCACTCAATGGCTATGATTTAAAGATACATAATAACAAATGAAAAAGGAAAATTATAATGGCCTGGAACTGTCAAAGAGTATTTTTGTCTCATCCAAAAGAATGGAGTTAGTTGTCAAGTTGCAAAATCTCAGTAGGCTTTCATACGCTTACATATAGATTCAGAGAACAAAAATATTGCCATCTGGTAGACGACCAAACAGACTGAAACATCAATATGTGGGCTATTCTGTGCAACAGAACAGATGTGAAATTATTTAAAAATTGTAATTTTATGCTGATAGCATCGATATTTTATTTTTGTGCTTTATAGAACTGATAATTAATTTTATCATTTGCATAACAGTAAGCAATTATAATTTCTGCCTCCTTACAAAGTAGTCGATCAAGAAGTATTTTATTGGGATGTAAAATAGGAAATGATTGTAGATAAAAATCTAAGATATTACACTTCAAAGTGTTATGCAGGGAAACTAATTTAAGTTGGTGACAGTTTTATAACTGAGATTAGGAAGATTTTTTTGAAGAATCAAACTAAAAGATAGCACGGATTAATTAAAATGATGAGTTGAATAGATTCTCTTGTACTTCAAGTTTTATATGTCGTTACATGTGTACTTACAGCTAACCCATAAGTTACGTTGAAGTAGATGATATTTGATATATTTTGCTTCTATCATATACCCTGAAATCCTAATGACACGGTAACTTTCAATAATACTCTTTGAGAATTTCCAATAACTATATACAGTACATTCTAGAATCTTTCCAAGCTAATATGACATGAGACCACGCTTCAACCTCCCTTTTCATGCATTCAATTACTTTTCAATATATAACTTTTCACCCTCTGATTGCTTTTCCTTTCAGTATCTTAGCCACCTGAATAATTCATTAATTCAATACAATTGATGCAAGTAATGCAAAACCAAGATATACTATCTCACTGTAAATAATGGGGAATAATTATATAATACCAGTCCTTGCTTGATGGATGTTTATTTTGGAGGTTCTGGTACATACTATTTATGATTTTCTTCTGGCCATCTCAGGTCTAAAAAATTTGGATATTGTGCAGTCAAGAATGTTTCATTGTCATAATCAACGGGGCCGGAACAATGAAATTCTTACTTGCTGCTGCTTTACCAGCACGTTAAATGCGACAACACATCAAATAAATATACAGGTTAGCAGTTGTTGTAGGTACATCAGAGCATGATAATACAGCCAAAGTACGCAGCGCAATCCAAGTGCAAAGTCCATAGTACTTTGGTGTTGAAGTAGGGTTGTGGTTTGGATTGAGCAGGGTGGTTCAAGAGCCTGATGGTTGATGGGAAGAAGCTGCTCTTCAACCTGGAGGTAACGGTTCTCAGGCTCCTATATCGTCTTCCTGATAATAGCAGCGAGATGAGAGCATGTGGGTCTTTGATGAAGTTGGCTGCTTTTTTTGAGGCAATGTTTCTTTCAGATCCCTCTGATGTTGGAGAGGTCAATATCCATGAGGGACCTGACAATATCTACTAACTCCTTCATTCCTTCACGTTTAAGTTACGAAAGCAGACTGATTCAACCAATCAGTATGCTCTCCACTGGATACCTACACATGTTCAATGCATATTTGGCAACAGCAATATCTTCTCAGACTCATACAGCACATGGGTGAGGCAGCATTTAGAGTATTGGGTTCGGTTATGGGCATTCTGCTATAAGAAAAATGTCAGTAAGCTGGAAAGAGTACAGAGAAGATTTCCAAGGGTGTTGCCAGGACTCGAGGTCCAAAGTTATACAAAGATGTTAGGCAGGCAAGGATGTTATTCCTTGGAGCGCTGGAGACTGAGGGGTGATCTTAAAGAGGTGTATAAAATCATGAGGTGAATAGATGGGGTGAACGCACATACTTTTTTCCGGAGGAGGGAAATCAAGAACTAAAGGACAGAGGTTTAAGATGAGAGGGGAAAGATTAAATAGGAACTGGAGTGATAACATTTTCATCCAAAGGGTGATGGATATATGGAATGAACTGCCAAAGGAAGAAGTTGAAGTACTATAGCAACATTTAAGACATTTTGATAGGTGCATGAATAGGAAAGGTTTAGACGGATAAAGGCCAAACATCGGCGGCACGGTGGTGTAGTGGTAGAGCTATTTCCTTACAACACTAGAGACTGGGTTCTATCCTGACTAGGGTTGCTTGTTTGTACGGAGTTTGTATGTTCTCCCAGTGGGCAGTGTGGGTTTTTTCTCGAGATCTTCGGATTCCTCCCACACTCCAAAGACATACAGGTTTGTAGGTTAATTGGCTTGGTATAAATGTATAAATGTAAACTTGTCCCTAGTGTGTGTAAGGTGATAATGTCCAGGGCTCGCTTGTCGCTACGGACTCAGTGAGCCGAAGGGCCTGTTTCTGCGCTGTATTTCTAAACTAAAACTACAATTACATCTGCAACTAAACTAAACAAAACTAAAAATGGGCAGGTGTGACTTGTGTAGATGGGACATTTGGTTGGCATGGACAAGTTGGGCCAATGCACCCGTTTCCATGCTGTATGACGATGACTTTATTGGCTCTCAATGACTTCCAAGGAAGTCAAAGAATTCATAGAGTCATTGAGTCAAAGAGTGATACAATGTGGAAACAGGCCCTTTGGCCCAACTTGGCCACACTGGCCAACAATGTCCCAGTTCCACTAGCCCCACCTGCCAGCGCTTGGTCCATATCCATCCAAACCTGTCCTATCCATCAATCTGTCTAACTGTTTCTTAAACGATAAGATAGTCTCAGTCTCAACTATCTCCTCTGACAGCTTGTTCCATACACCCATCACCCTTTGTGTGAAAAAGTTTCCCCTTGGATTCCTATTAAATATTTTCTCCTTCATCTTGAACCTATGTCCTCTGGTTCTTGATTCCCCAACTCTGGGCAAGAGACTGTGCATCTACCCAAATTTGTGAGCTTTCTTTGCAATTATATCAATGAAATGGGCCAAGGACAGATCTTCAGAGATGTATATGCCCAGGAACTTGAAGCTGTT
Organism: Leucoraja erinaceus; assembly: GCF_028641065.1. Taxonomy (NCBI): domain Eukaryota; kingdom Metazoa; phylum Chordata; class Chondrichthyes; order Rajiformes; family Rajidae; genus Leucoraja; species Leucoraja erinaceus. The sequence continues at coordinate 63,217,405 of NC_073381.1, read as the reverse complement.
GACTCTCTCCACCACTGTCCCGCAGATGGAGACAGGTGCATAATCCCTCGTCTTGAATCTGGACCTAATTCAATACACCTACCGTTGCAGCAGGTTGATAGGGGAAGTGATCTCTCTGGCTCTCCACTCTGTGCTGGATGACTTGGATAGCAAAAACATATGCTGGCTGTTGTTCAAAGACTGGAGCTCGGAGTTCAACAACATCATCATCTCTTCCAAATCCATCATCCAGCTCAGGGAACTGGGCCTCTGCTTGCCCCTATGTAATTAAATCCTTGACTTACTCACTGGCCCAGAGGATGGTAGGGAAGATGGGATGGGTGAGAATTGAATTGAATACATTTTATTAGCCAAGTATGTATACATACAAGGAATTTGCCTTGGTGCTTTTCTTTCAAGTAACCACACGATATACAGTAGACAATTAAATATTATAAATTAAACACGTGAAGAATAAAATAAAATACCAGAGCAACAGGAGGCTACAGACTTTTGGCTGTTGAGTGGAGCTACTGCTTGTGGACTGCTTGTGTCTTTATGTCTGGCTGTGGCGGCTTTGACAGTCTGGAGTCGCCTTCCAGAGGGAAGTACTTCAAAGAGTTTGTGGCCAGGGTGAGAGGGGTCGGGGATCTTACCCGCTCACTTCCTGGCCCTTACAGTGTACAGTTCGTTGATAGGAGGAAGGTTGCAGTCAACAACCTTCTCAGTTGATCGAACGATGCGCTGCAGCTTCCGGATGTCGTGCTTGGTGGCTGAGCCAAACCAGCCATGATGGAGAAGGTGAGGGCAGACTCTATGATGGCAGTATAAAACTGGACCATCATTGGCTGTGGCAGATTGTGTTTCCTCAACTGCTGCAGGAATTACATCCTCTGTTGGGCCTTTTTGACTATGTAGGAAGTGGGGTGCAGCACAACATAGTCCCCAACGCTGCACTCTTACTAACAGGTTGCCCGAACAACCACATTTCTGAAGGCATCCACAGCGCTTTCAGGCATTGTATTTACTGTGCCTGGGCATCTTGGGATTAGCATCTCTACATTCATCGGGCATTCACTAATTCATTTAAAAGGTCTAGATACCTGTTTGTTACAGTGTAGTTTTCTGCCATTTTTCTTAATGTAAGTAGTTTAAAACAGACAAATCAAATATTATCTTGCTCAGCTGATGGCAAAATGTCACCACGCTGTAATACTACAATCATCTAGGGCCCTCATTCACCAGCAACAGGTCTACAGTTGCTACATGCCTGGTTTAGACTATGGACATAATGTTGCTACAAATATTCCAGGGTGCATTTAACCAATTATTTTCCATCTAAGCACCTGGTACAAAGGGAATATCCGTCAAGGTAGGGATATTTAAAATCATCCACTCCAATAACCCTATTGATTTACTTCTTCCCATGACCTGTCAGTGTATCTGTTCCCCTAACTCTCACTGGGTATTGAGAGGCCTATAGTATAGCTCCATAATAGGGTGACACAGTAGCGTAAAAATTAAAGCTGCTGCCTTAAAGCACCAGAGATCCGGGTTTGATCCTGATTACGGGTGCTGTCTGTACGGAGTTTGTATATCCACCCCATGACCGAGTGTTTTTTTTCTGGCTGCTCTGGTTTCCTCCCACACTCCAAAGGGTTCGGTAAAGTTGTAATTCGCATATAGTGTGTAGGATAGTGCTAATGTACGAGGATCGCTGGCCGACCTGCTGAGCTCCTAGAATTTATAATCTCTCTGAGCCAAAGAGCCTGTATCCTCGGTGTGTCTCTAAAGTCTAAATAGTTATTGTACTTTTCTTATTCATGAGTTCTACACATATTGCCTCACTGGATGTGTCCTCTAAGATATCCTTGTTCAGGACTGGTCCAGGTTTTGATATGGGTTGCTCTAACTTCCTAAAAGGTGTTAAATTCTTTTGATTTGGGAAAGGGTGGTTAGGACGTTGCCTGAAGAAACAACTTGGGTTATGGTATTTCCCCAGTTTCATAAGTAACTTGGGATGTCAGTAGACAAACAATGTTGCAGAAACTCAGCGAGTGAGGCAGCATTAATGGAGAGAATGAATAGGCAACGTTTCGGGTCGAGATCCTTCTTCAGACCTGAAGAAGTGGATGCCTCCTGCAATTTGGTGTTGGGGCAACCTGCAAGTAAGAGTGAAGCGTTGGGGACTATGTTATGTTGCTCCCCACTCCCTACATTGTCAAAAAGGCCCAACAGAAGATGTACTTCCTGCGGCAGTTGAAGGCCACAGACAATTACGGTCCAGTTTTATACTGCCATCATAGAGTTTGTCCTCACCTTCTCCATCACGGTCTGGTTTGGCTCAGCACCAAGCATGACATCCGGAGGCTGCAACGCATCATTCGATCAGCCAAGAAGGTTGTTGGCTGCAACCTTGCCCCCATCAACGAACTGTACACTGCAAGGGCCAGGAAGCGAGCGGGTAAGATAACCTCTGACCCCTCCCACACTGGTCACAAACTCTTTGTGTCAGTATCAGCTACATATGGGTACATCAACAACACAGGACTCATTCTATTTAGAAATTTCATACCAATACTTTAACATTGACGAACCTTTGCACTGCCAACAAGGTGTATTGTATGTTTAGTTTAGTTAGTTTAGAGCAGTGGTTCCCAACGTGGGGCGTACGCCCCACAGGGGGGCAATTTGATTTTTAAGGGGGGCTATTACAACCAAGGTATTGGTGTTTTAAGCTTCTTCAGCTGAAACGGAGTTCACTTTTTAAATGATAAGAATTATATATCACCACATGGGGGGGGGGGGGGGGGCATCAGGACTTAAGGGGTGATTAGGTGGGGCATGGCCAAAAAAGGTTGGGAACCACTGGTTTAGGGAAAAAGCATGGAAACAGGCCCTTTGGCCCAATGAGTCCACGCTAAGCATCGATCACCTATGCACTAATTCTATGTTATCCCATGTCTGCTTGCTACACACATGGGGTTATTTTCAGCAACCAATTCATCTACAAAACTGATGTCTTTGGAATGTGGAAGGAAACCAGACCAACCAAAAAAATCCCATGCAGTCACAGCAGGAACATACAAATTCCCAACAGACAGCACTCGTTGTCATTGACCTGAATCTCCAGTGCTATGAAACAGCAGCTCCACCGCTGTGCCACTGCGCTGCCCTAAATATTCAACATTCGGGATCACAATAGTTAGAATTTAATGGAAAAGTTAGTGACAAACCTGTATTTCCATCTAGATTTGCAATAACCATTTATACATAAGCATCTTGCAGCAGCACGTTTAATCATTTGAATATAAATAATTTCAAAGATAAATGCACATTAACAAATATCCTATACTGTTTATACAGATGTTATAAATGAGTATTCTAAATTATTTTATGATACAGCATTCCTTTCATAGAACTAGCCTTCATTTTGAACAAGAGATTAGAATTTCTATATTCTTTATATTTTTCCTTCGTATAATGCTGAAAGAGCTTCACCGAATTGACTCTGACCAATGTTTCCATATTCTTTGATAAGCTCATGACAAGGAAATGTACCAGGTTATATAGTTATTATATGGTTATATGGAATATCTTTAGGGATTTGTACAGTCAGGCCCCTTGACACTGTTGGCAGCTAAGCAGAAGCCACATTCTAACTGGAATAGCTTCCGAGGATATTCCAGGCAATTTATTTTGCTGGTTTCCTTGCTGACATCTCGTGCAGGCAAAAAGGCTCAGTGAAGCAGTACTCATTATCACATCCTACCAGGACCAAACTACTTGTGCCAGTGTATTTGTTCAATTTAACACTCCAACGGAAATCTTCTCATCAGTGGTAAATTTCTGACTGTCGTCCTGCTGTGTAAACTTCCTCACGAAGAATGTGGATGAAATACCTGTTGTGGATGATCTTTTAACGTTAAGACCAACCATTTGAGAAATCACATATAAACATTTTGAAAATATTTTCTCAGAGATAAACTCCTTTGGTGAAAACAGTAAGTTAAAATAATATCTGATGCTTGCCTAGCTAAAACATTACATTTTAAAGCAGTAAGTATTTTGGATACCTTTACATTGCATAGGATTTGCAGTGATTAAATTCTTATGTAATTGGGTTTGAGTTTAGAAATACTCTCACTGGCGTAAATATCAAGCTAATTTATTGTCAGCTCACTATAAAACATTTTAACCTTTGTCTGAAGTCAAGATTTACCTATAGGTTAGGCATGATTATTCAGGTAAGAGAGAGAAGCTTGCTTCTTATTTTGAATAGCGACCAACAGTTCTGTAGCAAAATAACAAAGTGCTGAGGGATCTCAGCAGGTCGGGCGGCATCTCTGGAGGGAAATGGACAGTCGACATTTCATGTCAAATTCCTTAAACTTGTCTGAAAGGGTGGAGGGGAGATAGTCAGTATAAAGAGGTGAGGAGGCAGAGCAACAGCTGACAAACAATAAGCGGATACAGATGAGGAGGGCTAAATTGGTGGATGGAGTCAGGTGGGACTGAGAGGGGTCAAGTTGGAAACTGAGGCTAAGACATGTTCAGTGGAGTTAACCAGAGGCTGCAGATGAAGATGGAGTAAGGGGCCATAAGGGAAATGCAGTGGACAAAAGGGAATGGGTGGGGGAAGGAGACCCGATGAAAAAGTGTGTGGGTGATGGGCACATGGAGTGGGCAGGGAAGAATCTGGGTGAGAGTGGATAGGATATTTGTGAGGAAGAAGGGTATGTGGGGAGAGGGCGATGGGGGAGGGGGGAGGAGGGGGGTTGGATCTAGGTAGATACAGGGACTGATGGAGAGCAGGTTACCTGAAATTATAGAATTCTGTGTTCACACACATCTTGGGTTATAGACTATCGAAGCAGAATAACAGCAAGGCTGCTGTTCCTCTAGTTTAGGGTATAATTCTTTACAGGAATTTTTTTTAGCTTTAAGTCTAGTGATGCCATGATCAGGCGGAGTAACATAATGGATAAGACTAAAGACTCAAGAAAATAATAGTCAATAGTCAATAGTCAATAGTCTATTTAATTGTCATTTGGACCCCTGGAGGTCCAAATGAAATGCCGTTTCTGCAGCCATACATTACACACAACTAGACCCCAGACACAACATAATTACATTTTACATAAACATCCATCACATAGCTGTGATGGAAGGCCAAAAAAAGCTTATCTCTCCACTGCACTCTCCCCCCCCCTGATGATGTCAGAGTCAAAGTCAAAGCCCCCGGCTGGCGATGGCGATTGTCCCGCGGCCATTAAAGCCACGCCGGGTGGTGCGAGGTCGCACACCGGGTCTTGGTGTTAAAGACCCCGGCGTGCGCTCGCAGAGTCCCGCGGCCATTCCAAGCCGCGCGGGGCAGTGGTGTAGGCCCCGCTCCAGGAGCTCTTCGACCCCACAACTCGGGCGGGAGAAGTCGCCATTGCAGGAGCCCCGAAAAGCGGTCTCCCTCCAGGGATCCGCGGGCTCCCGGTGCCGCCGTCCGCAGACCCGCAGTAGCAGCCTCCGCATCAGCAGCAGCAGCAGCAGCAGCAGCAGCGGCAGCAGCAGCAGCGCTCCTCCACCGCTCCACCCGCTCCGGTCTCGGCCAGCTCCGCGACGGCGACGGTGAGTCGTAGCACCAGAGTCCCCGGCTTCTTCCTGTTGTAGGCCGCTCCTCGTTGCGGCCCCAACGACAACTGAGACCCGACGAGAAAAGGTCGGGTCTCCAGTGCAGGGAGAGATTCAAAAGATATATATTTTTTAACTGTAACTCTTTCGAATCCTACCCCCCATCCCCGCCACCCCACACACACACCCCAACATAAAATAACAAAAACTACATAAAAAAGTTTGCTTTTAGTAGACAAAAAATAATAAAAAAATAGGGACAGGCTGCAGAGCAAGCCGCTGCTGACCAGAGTCGCGCCGCCTACCGGATTAAATAAATCAAATAAATGACTCTCGTAGCTGTCTGCCGGTCCTTGGCATGAGAGTGATTTGGTCCCTCATCTTATAGTCCTACTGACGTTAATCCCTGCTATCATCCAATGAGAAGCCCAGGAATCAGCAACCATTCTGCATCTTGGCACAAAGGACTGGCCTGTGCATTCACCAGGGAAATAATGGAGCAACCTTGGTACCACCAACTAACCTAAATCACCTATGCAGCAGGGATTAATTTGGTTCTAAACACATCTGAGGCCATTCTGGGAATGGACACCAGGATCCAATGGCCTGGGCCCTGAGTACAAGCCAAGGAGAGCAGTTCACTAGTTGCCCAGGAAATGATCACAAGTGTGATCTGTCATATGCAGCATGGCATTTATATACCATTTTTGCTTTTAAAACAGACACAAACAGGCTCAATTGTTAAAAATCTGTTTAAATTTAACAAATGATACCAACTAATTCAACATAAAGTAAAATTAATAAGGGACTCTGATCTCAGCTCAATGGGTGTCTACTCCACCTTTGGACATCAAAACGCCAGCTATTATCTAGTTTTCAGGCTGTAATGTGCAATTGCTAAAGTAGGAAAAAGACTGACCTGTAAAGAGCATTTCAAGACATCGAGCAGAATAGGAGCAGGGAGATTCTACTGGTTCAGGGTCAGGTGATTCCCTGGGTATTGTACAGTTTTTTCTCATAATCTGAGGAAAGACATTCTTGCCATAGGGGAGTACAGAAAAGGTTTAGGCAGCTATCCTGAACCTTATAAATCACTGGATGTTTGAATCCAAACCTGGACACAGTGGTTTTGAGAGGCTATCAGCCCATTATAACCGTTACATTCCTTTACCAGGGATGTGGGAGCTCAGATTTGGGCAAATAATAGAGGAACTGGATCTTTTCCAAAAATGAAAGAAGACCAGTGTAAGAGATGACTTGAAACATGTCAATCATGAGCAATGTTCGGTTTTGGTGTATAATGGTGAAAAAGAATACATTTTGCTCTTTGAGAACTCTGCTTCTGCTTAAGAAATCCTAAAGTTGGTTCACACTCTTCTGCAATTTGAAAGATCATACCATTGTATCCAAGCTACCTCCCCATTCATCATGATCTTGTTTCTTAATATCCTGAAAGTGCAGAATCCTTGTTGATTCTGTGGATTTTCTTTTAGTTTCTCAGCATGTTCCTTTTCTTCATGAGACTGCCCCAGAAATTAGCTCGAGGATAGGTGTAATCTTTCTCCCACCGAGAATTGTCATGGTCTTGAATGCATTAACTGAAAGGATAGTAGAAGCTAATTTAATAAAATGTTTTGGCCTTAAATGTGAAACGTTCAACCCTTTTATAATCTTATAATATATATTTTTTAAACTGTAACTCTTTCGAATCATATTTTAGCACTGCCATCCTGGAATATTGCAAGAATATATTGCTTTTTGTGTCACAGTCTCCTAAAGCCTTGACTTGCTGAACCCACTAAATCTCTAATATCTTTACATCTGCCTGCAGTTTGCTTTTAGTAACACATACATTTATCAAACCGGTTCAAATGCAGTCTTATGTATTCAGTAACCATAGGGCCATGACATAGAGAGAGCAAGCCGCCAGGAACGAGATAAGAGACTGAAAGTGGATTACAAGGTGAAATGTTCAAGATTTTTACAAGGGATAAACATTTTCTTGGTTATTTATTTTTTAACGGGTTGTTACTAGGACAGTTTTGCTCCATATGTTTGAAGTTAGCTTTTACAGACACATTTTTATTGTTCTATTGTACTTTAATGATATTCACCTTTTATTGATTTTAAGGGCTGCAAGTTTAGGTGTCATTTCCATTTATTGAGCTAAAGTTCCCTTAATCATTGATTTCTGGGAAGGTCCTGATGATTCATTTCTTGGTTGGATCCCAAAACATAATTAGAACCTCATTGGTAACTCCAAGTAAGTCCAGGGAAACTGCAGTCAGGATAAATGCACATCATTTTACCCAGAGTAGGGGAATCAAGAACTAGGGGACATAGGTTTAACATGAGAGAAGAAATATTTAATATGAACCTGAGGGGACACTTTTTCATTCAGAGGGTGGTGGGTATATGGAATGAGCTGCCAGAGGAGGTAGTTGAGGCAAGTGCTATAACAACATTTTAGACACATTCGGACATGTAAATGGATAGGAAAGGTTTGGAGGGATATGGGACAAACGCAGGCAGTTGCGATTAGTGTAGATGGGGCATGGATGGTTGGCATGGAGAAGTTGGGCCAAAGGACATGTTACTGTGCTGCATTACTCTATGGCTTTATGACTCGAAGATGCCATTGCTGCACCAAATGACACTGCATAGAGGAGGGACATCTCAACGTTGCAAGACATTGTAAGGTGGTGAGACGATTATTGTGGAGGTGGCTTTTAATGACATAAAATAAATCTGTTTGGTAGAAGATTATATTAGAACATGGGTGAAGATCAGTCGTTGGAATACACAAAGGAAATAGGTGAACTATGTGTAAAACGTCGGTAGTGGGGAAACTGCTAGAATCAGTTATTAAAGATGGGATAGCAGCACATTTGGAAAGTGGTGAAATCATTGGACAAACTCAGCATGGATTTATGAAAGGTAACTCATGTCTGACGAATCTTATAGAATTTTCCGAGGATGTAACTAGTAGAGTGGATAAGGGAGAACCAGTGGATGTGTTATATCTGGACTTTCAGAAGAAGGCTTTCGACAAGGTCCCACATAAGAGATTAGTATACAAACATAAAGCACATGGTATTGGGGGTTCAGTATTGATATGGATAGAGAACTGGCTGGCAGACAGGAAGCAAAGAGTAGGAAAACAGGAAAGTAGACTTATCTGAATGATGGCCGATTAGGAAAAGGGGAGATGCAACGAGACCTGGGTGTCATGGTACACCAGTCATTAAAAGTAGGCATGTAAGGTAGGTGCAGCAGGCAGTGAAGAAGGCGAATGGTATGTTAGCATTCATAGCAAAAGGATTTGAGTATAGGAGCAGGGAGATTCTACTGCAGTTGTACAGGGTCTTGGTGAGACCACACCTGGAGTATTGCGTACAGTTTTTGTCTCCTAATCTGTGGAAAGACATTCTTGCCATAGAGGGAGTGCAGAGAAAGTTCACCAGACTGATTCCTGGGATGTCAGGACTTTCATATGAAGAAAGACTGGATAGACTCGGTTTGTACTCGCTAGAATTTAGAAGATTGAGGGGGGATCTTATAGAAACTTACAAAATTCTTAAGGGGTTAGACAGGCTAGATGCAGGAAGATTGTTCCCCATGTTGGGGAAGTCCAGAACAAGGGGTCACAGTTTAAGGATAAGGGGGAAATCTTTTAGGACCGAGATGAAGAAAACATTTTTCTCACAGAGAGTGGTGAATCTGTGGAATTCTCTGCCACAGAAGGTAGTTGAGGCCAGTTCTTTGGCTATATTTAAGAGGGAGTTAGATGTGGCCCTTTTAATGGATCAGGGGGTATGGAGAGAAGGCAGGTACAGGATACTGAGTTGGATGATCAGCCATGATCATATTTAATGGCGGTGCAGGGTCGAAGGGCCGAATGGCCTACTACTGCACCTATTTTCTATGTTTCTAAAACCTGTTCAGAACCTGGATTTTTTTTTTTAGGACAAATTTGATCGTGCAGATTTGATATGAAGGTGTGTGCAGATCAGAAGGCAAAGACTGAAATGAACAAAACCAGATAAGATTATAGCATTGTAAATACATGAGTTTCTGCCTATACCATTGTAGGTAAAAAGTACAAGGAATAGAAATTGTGCACTTGACCTTTTCACTTTCATTTGAATGAGGTATCAGTGATATTATGTGATTAGAGTACATCAACTGATGGAGCATGTCAGGGTAATTTGAAGTCTACAGAGTCTTGTGGAAGCAAGATTAAGAAGGAAGGTACTGGTGTAGAACCTCGAGGTGATGAAAATGAGAATTGTTTAAGTCTCAATAGAATCTAGTGGATCAGCTAAAAGTAATATTGAGTGATACTACAGTTGTGGTAACATTTGGAATAAAAAGATCAATGTGAGAAACAGAGCTTACATTTCAGGTCAACTTGACAAAGGGTCACTGGCCTGAAATGTTACCTCTATTTCTCTCTCTGCAGATGCTGCATTAACTAGTTCCAGCATTTTAAATATAAAATGCTGGATATCCAACACACAAGGAAAACAGATTACTGAGGCTGTCTGTGAATGGTTTCACCAAGACAGAGTATTTATCCGATTACTGGGAAAGGGCCATGAAATGTTGTTCAGGGAACTGCTGGGGAGACCATTCCAGAATATGGAGGAGGAGGCATTGCAGGCCATAAGCTGAGAGGCACAAGGTGAGCAATGCAGGCTTATTCCCAGCAATGTAAACTAGTGAATTTATGCAATTAAATAGGACAGTATGAGTGAGCATATCGAATCAATTTTGGATTTAGATAAACCCATTTTGTGGTGGCACACAATCTGGAAAGAGAACGTGGGATTCTTTGTGTTTTACAAATATACTTTTGTGCAAATAGATTAGCAAATGTGTGCATTTAGAGTGCTGGAGTCATACAGCATGGAAACATGGTCAAACGTGGGCAAATGGGCCTTTGGCTCAACTCGTCCAAGCCGTCCAAGATGTCCCATCTAAGTTAGTCCCATTTGCCTACATTTGACCCATATGCCTCCAAATCTTTCCTACCCATGACCTATCGATGTATCTTTTAAAAGATTTTATAATACATACCTCAACTGGCAGCTCATTCAATATACCCACCACTCTTTGAGTGAAAAAGTTGCCTCTTAGGTTCTATTAAATCTTGCCCCTCGCACCGTAAACCTGTGTACTCTGGTTTTTGATTTTCCCACCCTGGGTAAAAGACTCTGTGAATTCCCCCTATCTATTCCCCATACTTTTATACACCTCAGCAAGATCACACCTCAGCCTCCTGTGCTCCAGGGTACAAAGCCCTAACCTGTCAACTTTTCGATGTTGCTCAGGCCCTTGAGTCCTGGCAACATCCTTGTAAACCATTTGGTGATACTTGCTTGTGAGAATCCAGCCAGAGCTGTCATTTCCAGGGTCAGCTCATTCTTGCTTTATTAACTCCCTTTAGACTTTAGATTGTAGACTTTAGACTGTACCTTTAAAGGTAGTGTGGAAACAGGCCCTTTAGCCCACCAAGTCCCCGAAGACTAACATTATCCTACACGCTAGAGATAATTTACAATTTTTACTGAATCCAATTTTCCCACAATCTTGAATGTCTTTGGAGTGTGGAAGGAAACCAGAGCAGCCGTAGAAAACCTACGTGGCCACAGGGAGAATGTACAAATTCCGTCCAGACAGCACCCCTAGTCAGGATCGAACCCGGGTCTCTGGTGTTGTAAGGCAGCATCTCTACTGCTTGGCCACTGTGCCGCCCTTGTCAACAGGCTTTCGTACTTAGTCCCGGAAAATCGCTTACAGCTTCATGTCTCAGGTTTTTCTCTCTGTTTCCAGTAGAAATCCTCAAAGATTCATCGTTATTGCCCTGGACAGTAGACACAAATTGAGGCTGAAGATTAGTAGGTAACTGTCGCTTCAAGAAAGACAAATTTTCTTCCGAGAGACTGCAGGTATGTATAACAATCTTTGCCTTTGAGTCCTGTGAACTCAACCTCGTTGTTGCTGAGCTGATCACTCCACAATGTACCTTTGTTGCTTTATATATTGATTATCTTCCCCATTTAATTTCCAATCATAACTACCTGACACCTCCTCTCCTGATTTTTCTGTGTTTACGGCATCAATTGTATTCTCCACAACTATGTCTTCAATCAATTGTCTTTGCAGTGAACTGATATACTGGTTGTGAGCATTTATGCTTTTCCACAGGGAAACTCATGTTCTTTAAACATAGACATAGGTGGGAAAGTGGCACAACTATTAGAGCCGTCTCACTGCTTCAGGCACCCAGGTTCAAGCCTGACCTTGGGTACTGTCTGTGATGAAACTTGCACATTCCCTTGTGACTGCATGGGTTTCCTCTGGATTTACCCATTTTCTCCTACATCCCAAAATGTGCACGTTGAGGGGGGTGGGTTTCATGAGAAGGCAGAGGGAATAATAAAACTGGGATTAATGTAGGATTAGTTGAAACGAGTGGTTGATGGTAGATGTTGATTTAACAGGCTAAATAACCTGTTTTTATGCTGTATCTCTCTCAGATTCTAATCACCAATAACCTCAACTCTATTACATCACCAATTTTCCGAAATTTATATGAAATAAACTGATGCTCATTTCAATGTAATGACTCCTGATCGTCTGTCCAATCTGAATTATTTGTCACCTTGTGTCTCACCGCAACTACAACAAAATCACACATCATCAGTTGATTAGTGTTGGGATTTGTGAAATAATTGATTCACAACCACTGATCCTGTGTGGCCAGACATGGCAGGATTAATCCCCATTGACCTGAATTTGACTGTGAGGAAGTTTAGGGAAATCTGTGTCAATGGTCAACCTGGAGGATGAGAGTTTACCCTTATTGTGGGTTAGGGAACTGTCTATCATTTACTGTGTTAATCGATATTTGTTATTGGACTCTAAAGAGACCACCCCCATGTGGTTCGGCCCCTCAAGGTTCGGGGACCTATAAAAGGTAGCTCCCACGCGATCCGATGTCGATCTTCTGGACGAGCGCTTGGGATTGTGTGACCTTTTGTAGTGTCTCTGCTTGCACGAGGTTAAAAGGGCTTGGCCAAGCAGATACAAGGATCGAACCCGCGGTGGTTAGGTATAGTAGAAGGGAACTGTTGTTGTGTTTTTCAAAATAAAGTTTAGATGCGCAAGTGCTTGATTCAGTATTTTATTGACTGAAACTAGACTGGGGGGAGCTTAGAACAAGCTATTTACAACGTCATCTGTCCCTTTCCCTCCGCAGATGCTGTCCTATCCGAGGTGCTCCTGCACTTTGTTTTTAAATCTCAGGATAAGGTTGGAGCAAAATCCAGTTGTTAAAGCAGAATACAAGTGAAAGAAAGAGTAGCAAGATGGGGGTGGGGAGTATTTTGTTTTACAGCTTGCTGCACATTCCTTTTGTGAAAATAAATGGGAATGGGGCATGTTCCACTTGTCTGTCTTCTCGCATTTGCATCAAATTGACTGGCAAACAAATTGCACACAGGAGAAAATCTATAATTATTTTTGAAGTGTGCAATAAATATTTCCAGGAAAATATTGCATGCTGGAAGGATTGGAAAATTCCTTTTGTATGTCTAAATATATGCGTGGTGTTTCTTATTTGCAAACGTTACGATAAATTTCTTGCTGTACTTGGGCTAATTGAGTAATAGGGAGATTTCACGAAAGGTCACTGGAGCGTAGATCCGCACCCACGTGACCGAAAATCTGAAGTGGAGTACATGCTATACATCCGGTACATGTTAGTGAATGGGAAAACACGCACTTTCACACCCGTTAAAAACATCGAAAACGGCCAGTTTTTGAGCTGCAATTTACTGTGCCAGTCGGGGTGACCGTGAGGCACAGCTACCTAAATTTACTGTCCAAGAAAAAGATAGAAACTAAGGTAAATTCAAGAGGGAGCTGAAGGTGCAAATCCAGCGGAAATGACCAGCGGACATTTGCCGTGGAGATTTAAAGATCCAAAATATCGGGAATTATCGCGTTTGCTCGCTGCATTTCATCAAAAGTAAGGCAAAATTGGAAAATCGCCCATGGTTCTCAGGTGGGTTTTAACATGCAAAATGAAAATGCTTCTGAAGCTACATTTACCATTTAAATAATCGTAAACTATCAATGCGTTTTGAAATAAATACCCACCTGAAAACCATGGGCGATTTTGCAATTTCACTGAGGGATTTTTCACTTTTAAAACTTTTCATATAACAAATGTATAAAGATAAAACAGTCAATAATGCCTTACTTTTGATGAAATGCAGCGAGCAAACGCGATAATTCCCGATATTTTGGATCTTTAAATCTCCACGGCAAATGTCCGCTGGTCATTTCCGCTGGATTTGCACCTTCAGGTCCCTCTTGAATTTACCTTGGTTTCTATCTTTTTTTTGGACTGTAAATTTAGGTAGCTGTGCCTCACGGTCACCCTGACTGGCACAGTAAATTGCAGCTCAAAAACTGGCCGTTTTCGATGTTTTTAACGGGTGTGAAAGTACGTGTTTTCCCATTCACTAACATGTACCGGATGTATAGCATGTACTCCACTTCAGATTTTCGGTCACGTGGGTGCGGATCTACGCTCCAGTGACCTTTCGTGAAATCACCCTATACTTCAAAGGTTTACATTCCAAACAAGTTGGAAAATGAGCCATAATGACCATGGGTTCAGTGCTCACAACTTTCACAGACTGGCCATTGGAGGTCTGAAAGGTATACACAAGGAATTGCAGATGCTGGAATCTTAATTTAAAAATAAATCAAAGTGCTGGAGTAACTTTGAATTGAATTATATTACACAATTAGACAGCATGCAGCTGGTAGCATATGCTGGCACTAACATTAATTTGCTTATCATGCCAGTCTGAGAGCAACAGTTCGCCTACACTCAGCTATCACCTTTCAGACCTCGTGCAAAAAGCACAAAATGTTGGAATAACTCAGCAGGTCAAGCAGTATCTCTGGAGAATATGGATAGGCGACATTTGGGAAAGGTTCCAGACCCTCAACATCGCCTAATAAACGTTCTCCAGAGATACTGCCTGACCCGCTGAGTTATTCCAGCATTTTGTGCTTTTTGCTCGAGGTCTGAAAGGTGACAGAGGGTATGCAGGGGTCTACCAGAATGCTGTCTACATTAGAGGGTATTATCTACAAGGAAACATTGGACAAACTTGGATTGTTTTCACCAAAATGCCACAGGTTGAGAGGAGATTTGATAGAAGTGAATGAAATTATGGGAGACATTGATGCGGTAGACAGTCAGAATCATTTTCCCTGGGTGGAGTTGCAAAGACAAAAGGGCATAGCTTTAAGATAAGAGGGGCAAAGTTTAAAGGCGTTTTGCAGGGCAAGTTTTCTTTTACACAGAGGAGTGCCTGGAGACGTGCTATCATGGAAGGCCCCGACCACGGATGAACACGGAGGGGAGGCTGGCTGGACTATGGTGCCATCCTCACCTTGGTGCCATTTATGTTATGTCGTGTCGTGGACTTTCTGTGTTTGTGCTTTTTTTTAAATTCAATTTCAATTTTATTTTTAATATGTTTTATTATTTATTTATTATTATTTTTATTATTTTTATTTTTTTATGATACTGCCTGTAAGGGAAATTCATTTTGTTGTCTCAAATTGAGACAATGACAATAAATTTGAATACAATACAATACAATACAATACAATGGGAGGTGGTGGAGGCAGATCGGGTAGTGCACATGGCTATGCAAGGAATGGAGTGACGGATCATTTGCAGCAAGATGGGATTAGTTTATCATGTTTAGCATCTTGTTTGCATGGATATTGTGAGCTGAAGGGCCTGTTCCTTTGCTCTACGTTTGTATGTTATTTGGCTTGTGGGAGAAAACGGAAACACCATGGTTGCAGGGAAACGTGTTAGAAACTTGCAAGATACGTGCTTCTTGAGTAGTACGGGTGTCAGCGGTTATGGGGAGAAGGCAAGAAAATGGGGTTTGGAGGGAGAGATAGATCAGCCATTATTGAATTGCGGAGCAGACTTGATGGGCCGAATGACCTAATTCTACTATTCCTTATGACTTTAAATGCAAACATGCAACATCTGAGGTCAACATTCAATCCAAGTCTGTGGAGCTGTGAGGCATCAGCTCTGCTAGCTGCACTACTCTGCCCCCCTCTTTTAATATTGATATCATCTCTTGAACAATGTGTAGAATCAGAATGATAAAACCATGTAAATTGCCTAACAGGTGAAACATTTATAGCATTGACATTCCATCATGGTAGCCTTCTTGGAAATCAGAACTTCATTTATTTGTGAATTCTCTCTTAAATTTAAATTTATATTGATATATTCTAACCTATTAATTTACTTTTATGGTGTCAGTTTAGAAGCAAGCTTGAACCCACATTAGACACTATATCCTTCAACTTTTTATGACAATATTGATGATATTTCTTCTCCTCTTTCATGTCCAATATTTCACAAAGTGTGAGGTTTCATTCTTTGATGTAAATCTGCCTAGTTTGAGTATTTTTTCATGTTATGAGAGCCATTGTTTTGCCGGAAATCATGAATAAGGTCAATATATTTCTGTGTCATAATGATATGTAACTTTCAGTGAATGCATCATTGCTGGGATCCTGGGCTCAGGGTCCTCTGGTTCATCTTGATGAAAAAGTCAGATGTTAGGAATATGTAGTTCATGAGATCTTGGTGAGTTTCTACAATGCAGTTCACAGTTAATGTACTCTGCAACAATGGTGCATGAGTTAGAAAGCAATTGAAGAGAAGGATGTTTGGAAATCAGGACTTTATTGGCTCGGATGGTGTGGAGCCTTTTTGGCATTATTGGAAGCCATACTCACTCATGCAAATGGAGAAACCTTCATCACACTCATAACCTACCTTGTCGATGGTAAAAAGGCTTTGGATTTCAATGTTATTCTATTACCTTGATGTCACACACGGTTAAATGTTATTGTAGTGAACCGGTTAAATAGTATCATGACTAACATTCACCCCACCATTGGAATTCAGGTTTGTGACAGGACCTAGTAATGTTCTTCAACATGGCCAAACTCATTGGTGGCTCTGTCTTGGCACTAGTGTTGTAAAAACAAAAACACAAGCGGCAGATGGTTTCCAATGCCTGAATATCCAAAGTGCATTGGAAATTAAAAAAAAAAGAACATGCTGGAAATAGAAACATAGAAAAATAGGTGCAAGAGTAGGCCATTCGGCCATTCCAGCCAGCACCGCCATTCAATATGATCATGGCTGATCATCTAAAATCAGTACCCCATTCCTGCTATTTCCCCATATCCCTTGATTCCTTTAGCCCTAAAAGCTAAATATAACTCTCTCTTGAAAACATTCAGTGAATTGGCCTCCATTGCACTCTGCGGCAGATAATTCCACAGATTCACAACTCTCTGGGTGAAAACGTTTTTCCTCATCTCAGTACAAGATGGCCTTCCCCTTGCTCTTAAACCGTGACCCCTGGTTCTGGACTTGGGAACATTTTTCCTGCATCTAGCCTGTCCAATCCTTTAAGAATGTTATATGTTTCTATAAGATCTCCTCTCATCCTAAATTCCAGTGAATACAGGCCCAGTCGACCAATTATTTCATCATATGTCAGACCCCCAATCCCGGGAATGAACCTGGTGAACCTACGCTGCACTCCCTCAATAGTAATAATGTCCTTCCTCAAATTAGGAGACCAAAATTGCACAAAATACTCCGGGTGTGGTCTCGCCAGGGCCTTGTACAACTGCAGTAGGACCTCCTTGCTCGTAAACTCAAATCCCCTCACCATGAAGACCAACATCCCATTAGCTTTCTTCACTGCCTGCATGCTTACTTTCAGTGACTGATGTACAAGCACACCCATGTCTCGTTGGACCTCCCCTTTTCCTAATCTGACACCATTCAGATAATAATCTGTCTTCCTGTTCTTGCCACCAAAGTGGATAAACTCACATTTATCCCCATTATACTGCATCTGCCATGCATCTGCCCACTCACCCAACCTATCCAAGTCGCCCTGCAGCCTCTTAGCATCCTCCTCACAGCTCACACTGCCACCCAGCTTTGTGTCATCCACAAACTTGGAGATGTCACATTTAATTCCCTCGTCTAAATCATTAATATATATTGTAAATAACTGGAGTCCTAGCACCGAGCATTGCAGCACCTTAGTCACTGCCCACCATTCTGAAAATAACCCGTTAATTCCTAATCTTTGCTTCCTGTCTGCCAACCGGTTCTCTATCCATGTAAATACCCTACCCCCAATACAATGTGCTCTAATTTTGCACACTAATCCCTTGTGTGGGACATTGTCAAAGGATTTTTGAAAGTCCAGATACACCACATTCACTGGCTCTTCCTTATCCATTCTACTTGTTGCATCCTCAAAAAATTCCAAAAGATTAGTCAAGCATGATTTCCCCTTCATTAATCCATGTTGACTTTGACCGATCCAGTTACTACTTTCAAAATTGACTGCTATTACATCTTTAATAATCTATGGCCGCTTCAACAGGGACAATCTAGAGACAGCCATCAAGGCTGTGCTACTTGCTGATCACCAACCCCTCACACTCACCCCCTACGACGTATACGTGGCACTGAGTAGGACTAATGCACGTAAGGCTGCTGGCCCTGATGGCATCCCCGGGTGCGTCCTCAGGGCCTGTGCTGCGCAGCTGACAGACGTCTGGACTGACATCTTCAACCTGTCACTTGCCCAAGCAGTTGTCCCCACGTGCCTTAAAACCACCTCCATCGTGCCGGTGCCAAATCACTCCACTGCGGCAAGCCTCAACAACTTCTGCCCAGTTGCACTTACTCCCATCATCACCAAGTGCTTCGAGAGGCTGGTCCTGGCACACCTCAAAGGCTGCCTACCCCCCACATTGGATCCCTATCAGTTTACCTACCGCAAGAACAGGAGTACGTAGGATGTTATCTCAACGGCACTTCACTCCGCTCTCCCCCACCTCGACAACAGAGACACTTACATAAAAATGCTGTTCATCGATTACAGCTCAGCATTCAACACCATTATATCCTCTAAACTGATCACCAAACTCGGTAACCTGGGCATCGACCCCTCCCTCTGCAACTGGATACTGGACTTTCTAACCAACAGACCCCAGTCTGTCAGGTTAGACAAGCACACCTCTTCAACCCTCACCCTGAACACTGGCGTTCCACAGGGCTGTGTGCTGAGCCCCCTCCTCTACTCCCTCTTCACCTACGACTGCACACCTGTACATGGTACTAACACCATCATCAAGTATGCAGATGATACAACGGTGATTGGGCTCATCAGCAACAACGATGAGTCGGCCTATAGGGAGGTGGTCCAGCTCCTAGCAGCATGGTGCGCTGACAACAACCTAGTCCTTAACTCCAAGAAGACCAAGGAGCTCATTGTAGACTTCAGGAAGTCTAGGGTTTGCAAGCACACCCCCATCCACATCAACGGGACAGAGGTTCCAGCTTCAGGTTCCTGGGGGTCAACTGCATTTTGTTGTCTCTGTACTGTACACTGACAATGACAATTAAAGTTGAATCTGAATCTGAATCTGAATCTATTATATATTCTATTTAATAATATATAAAAATCTTAATATCTATTAATAATAGTCAACATAATATTTGTTTTTGTATCCAATGGACCTCTGTTGGAAAAAAAGTGGTTTCCTTTTTGTATTGTATTGTTTGTATTGTAATTAATTTATTAGCCAAGTCTGGAAAAACATGCAAGGAATTTGATTTACCATACAGACACATAAAAAAAACACCAAGACACACAACTACATAAAAATTAACATGAACATCCACCACAACACACTGTGATGGAAGGCAATAACGTATTATTTTCATCCCTCCTTTTCTCCCGCGGTAGGGGCAGTCGAAGCATCCACAGTCGGGGACGATCGAAGCTCCCGCAGTCGGGACGATCGAAGCTCCCGCATTGGGGCGGTCGAAGCTGCCCCGGTTGGAGCTCACAAAGTTGATCCCTAACCAAGGGAATGCGAGCTCCACAATGTTAAGTCCGCAGGCTGCCGCGGGTTGAAGCTCCCGAAGTCGATCCCCAGCCAAGGGACTGCCAGTTCCTTGATGTTAGGCTCCCGTGCGGAAGGAGAAACGATACAGAGAAAGTTGCATCTCTGTCGAGGAAAGCGATAAAAAAAATTCTCGCCCACATAATACATTTTCCTCCCACATAATAAATGTATGTTTAACACTAAAAAAACAAAAGAAGAAAAGGACGAGACAGACTGTTGGCGAGGCTGCCATCGTACGGTGCCACCCTCATTGATATATTATCTTCGAAAAATGAATTAAATCTAGGAGATGAATGAGGATGTCTATGAGACCCCTGTTTCCTCATCAAATAATTGTTCCTGCTCCAAAATTCAATGAAATCAAAGGCTAATCAAATCAGTGGAGATCGAATACTATGGCTCCACTCCTGTGAAGTGAGAAAGAATGGAACTTTTATGTTGATTTTTTTCTTTTGGGACAAGCAAAGAATATATACAAAGCTTTGCCAGTGTTGTCTACATGATAAGAACCGATAAGATAAATCTTGGTTAATGTATTAGTACTTACATTCTCCCTGCATTTCTTCATTGCAAATGGTGTGGTTAAAGCCAGATATGCCTCTTTTAATCATCTATTGTTCTCAGATATACACTTTCAGAACCTCACACGAATAGGAATAAGACGTTTCACATTAAATTTCCTAACTAAAATTAAACACAAAATTCCTACGTTAAAGAAACATTTAAACAGGTACATGGGATAGGATAGGTTGAAAGGGATATGGGCCAAATGGAAGCAGGTGGGATTAGTGCAGATGGGGCATGTTGGTGAGAGTGGGCAGCCTGCTTCCATGCTTTCCACTGTGACTCTGTGACTATGAGTCGATGCATTTCTATGCCATGTTCTGGACATTTAATCTTAGTAGAAAATAACATTAAGTTGAAAGCTGAGCTTTTTGATTTGATTTTGTTTGTCATATGTTTGTCAAAGCCATTTCACTTTAAATTATGTGCTTTCCATTTCACATTAAATTATGTGCTCTTAACTTTGCTACTTGCATTTATTTTATCATTATTGCCATAAACAATATGCAAAGTACAGTCGGAACATTTACAGATAATTATGTGAAAAGTTGAAATTAATCAAATTTGATATTTAATTTCACTTTTGAGTGGGGTATCTTTGTAATGAAGTTTATGAATAAATCAACAGAATTCTAACCATGCATTATTGAATAAAAGGGATCTTGAAAACCAGTGATTCTTGAATTGAAGTTCTTCCCTACAGTACATTATCAGAGACCTTGACTTGGATTAGCACCTCTGTTAAAATGGTGAAAGGATGCTTCATATGATGAGACACTAAACTAATCCCCATTGTGTAAGTTCCAAGCTTTAAATGGATTCAATATTATTAAAGAAAGCACATTAGCGTTGACTTTTACATGAAAGGTTGTGAAATATCAGAGATTTTTTGTCATATCTTCTTGGAAAAACATCAAGGCAAAACAATTTCTGCTTTGGCTCAGCATGTCAGATATTATTATTCAGGAGTGAAGTTGCCTGGATATTTTAAGTAGCTACTGCATAATTTCACATTTAAAAAAATATTGCTAATATTATCAGGGCTCAGCCCATCCACTTATTTTTAACATTAACATTGAATCAACATTTGAATGGCATGGACTGGAAGTCTGCAGTAATTGCAAGTGTGCAAGAGCAGAAATCAATTTTCTTTAGACATCAGTAGACAGCAAAATACAGGTCTGCCAGCTTTAAAACACAATATGCAGATGCTCAACTCATAGTGTGTCTGAATAGTAAGCAAATTCACAAAGGCAAAACACCAATGATGATTTTTGTGCCACAGGAGCACTAGAATACAAGGTCAGTCGAATGACCAATGTATTTAAGATTTTATAAATATTGTGTCCCAACTGTAATATGTTATGCACATTCTTAAATCCCAATTACAACACAGGAAAGGGACACATGGCCTGAATTTTTTGATCAGGGACAAAGAAGACACCATTTGGTAAAGATGTCCATAGAAGTTTTTCAGCATTTTCAGAGCATGTTGCCATCATTAAATTCAGGGTACATAAAAATGCTGGAGAAACTCAGCGGGTGCAGCAGCATTTATGAAGCGAAGGAAATAGGCGACGTTTCGGGCCGAAACCCTTCTTCAGACTGGTATTGTTCTTCATAGAGTATGTGTGATGTATTAAAACAAAGGGAGAACAAGTTTAGCTCTTCTGATTCAATTTGATTCAAGAATTTTCACTCGGATATGTCAGCTGTATAAAAATCCCGGAGAGTGCCCGTACTTAAGTGCATTAGGATTAAATTGAAAGTAAAAGTAGATCATGCAGTTGCTAATTGTGGAAGCCACCTTTTTGTATTGAATTACCCATGGGATATTTCTTGCAAGGTTGGTACTTACTGACCATACTTAACTTAAGTGTCCTCGATTGTTCAAGTGGGCTTCTTCAGAACCCAAATTAGAGTTAACCACATTGTGCATGTTCATAAATCATAGGAGCAGAATTAGGCCATTCATCAATCAGGCCAAAGGTAGACACAATATGCTGGAGTAACTTAGCTGGTCAGGCAGCATCTCTGGAAAGAAGGAATGGGTGACATTTCAGGTCGAGACCCTTCTTCAGATTTCAATTAGGCCATACGGCCCATCAACTCTACTCTGCCATTCATTCATTGCTGATTTATCTTTCCTTCGTAACCCCATTCTCTGCTTTCTCCCCTTAACCACTGACACCCTTAGTAGTCAATAACCTGTCCATTTCGACTTTAAACATACCCAATGACATGGCCTCCACAGTCATCTGTGATGAAGAATTCCACAGATTCCTCCTCTTCTCCTATCCAAAGGTACATCCTTTTATTCTTCTGCCCTAGAATCTCCCACCAGTAGAACCAGCCTCTCCACATCCACTATATCCAGGCCTTTCATTATTTGGTATGTTTCAATAAGATTGTTGCTCATCCTTCTAAATTCCAGTAAGTACAGGCTCTGAGCAGTCAAATGCGCATCATCCCTTAAGCCAATCATCCCCAGAACCATTCTTGTAAAGCTCCTCTGGCCCCTCTCCTATGCCAACACACCCTTACTCAGATATGGGGACCAAAACTGATCACAATACTCCAAATGCAGTCTGACCAGTGCCTTATAAAGCTTTAGCATTATATCCCTGCTTTTATATCCTAGTCCTCTTGAAATTAATGCTAATATTGCATTTGGCTTCCTTACTATTGATTCAACAATGCCTATTCAGCCTATTTTAACATGGGCTTCTAAGTACTGGGAAACCTCATCCCTAATAATGGACTCTAAACTCTACTGAAGTCAGGCTAACTGGCCCATAGGTTTCCCCTCATTTGCCTTGCTCCCTTCTTGAACAGTGGAGTAACATTTGCAATTTTCCAGTCCTCCAGCATCACTCAAGTGATTCTTCAAATATCACTACTAATGTCTCCACATTTCTTTCAGAACTGGGCTGTAGTCCATCTGGCCCAGGTGACATGCACCTTCAGATCTTTTAGCTTCCCAAGCATGTTCTCCTTCGTAAGAGCAACTCCCCTAACATCTGCCGCCAACTCTCTTGAATATTGATGTGGACAAGCTTTTCCCTTTGAGAATAGGGAAGATTCAAACAAGAGGACATGACTTCAGAATTAAGGGACAGAAGTTTAGGGGTAATATGAGGGGGAACTTCTTTACGCAGAGAGTGGTGGCGGTGTGGAATGAGCTCCCAGTGGAAGTGGTGGAGGCAGGTTCATTGGTATCATTTAAAAATAAATTGGATAGGCATATGGATGAGAAGGGAATGGAGGGTTATGGTATGAGTGCAGGCAGGTGGGACTAAGGGGAAAAAAAAAAATTGTTCGGCATGGACTTGTAGGGCTGAGATGGCCTGTTTCCGTGCTGTAATTGTTATATGGTTATATGGTTATATCTGGTACCTTGCTGGTGTCTTCCGCTGTGAAAAACATATTCAAAGCATCCTTCTCCAGTGTCATTTTCCAGCAGTTCAATGTCCACTCTTTTCTTTCTCTTTACTCTTTATAGAAACATAGAAACATAGATACATAGAAAATAGGTGCAGGAGGAGGCCATTCGGCCCTTCGAGCCAGCACCACCATCCAATGTGATCATGGCTGATCGTCCCCAATCAATAACCTGTGCCTACCTTCTCCCCATATCCCTTGACTCCACCAGCTCTTAGAGCTCTATCTAACTCTCTCTTAAATCCATCCAGTGATTTGGCCTCCACTGCCCTCTGTGGCAGGGAATTCCACAAATTAACAACTCTCTGGGTGAAAACGTTTTTTTCTCACCTCAGTCTTAAATGGCCTCCCCTTTAGTCTAAGACTGTGGCCCCTGGTTCTGGACACGCCCAACATTTGGAACATTTTTCCTGCATCTAGCTTGTCCAGTCCTTTTATAATTTTATATGTATCTGAATTTGATATATCTCAAGAAACTTTTGGCATCCTTTTTTATATTATTGGTGGCACTGAAGTCACTGACATATAGACCAATATATATGTCAAGGCAGATTTCTATCCCTGAGAAACTGGTGAACCAGGTGGGGTTTCAACCACAAACTGGCTGTTTCACGACCACTATTACCGACCTCAGCTTTTTAGGTCATATTTATTCAGTTCCGAGAACAAATTATTAGAACATTATTAGAAGAAAGAAACCCCACATGTATTGTAAAAGAGGTCAACAATTTACAGATTACTTTCCCATTCTCAAGGTATGATTAAGCAAATGTTTGAAAATTTCTATATTTTTTCTACTTGCAAAATCCGCAAGGAATGAGACGTAAAGTAAAAAACAACATTTACTGTTCAGATTTTTTGCATGCACCTTTGCTAAGAAGCGTACATTATTAGTCTGTTTTCTTGGAGGAGAGTATGACTTGGAGAATGTAGGAGAGGAGGACTGAAAAACCTTTCACCAGGTCGGTGTTGAGTTACTCCATGCATCTCGACATCAAATGCAGATCTACTAAAAGACCTTCCCTTGCATTAATCACATTGTTGAGTATCAGTCATCTTTGATCAGTCAACCAACTGAACTAATCTCTGTTCTCTGTACAACCCATGCTCTGCCTTATCTTTTGGCAAGATGGAACGTAACCTATCCTTTTTCTCTGCTATTGCCTAAACACCACCTATAGATGGGCAAATCACACCCCAATCTGCATGCTTATATCAATTGCAGCTTTTATTTCAAGAAAAATTATAGCATGTGGAGGAAGTAGGATGAGAGAAGGAGCATTATGTATAAGGATATGCTATCTTCAACAGATTTGGTCCCATTGCTGACCAAATTTCAGCATAGTTATGCAAATTATGGCCAGCAATAATTCCTCACTGCCATAAGGTAACCCCCACAGTAACTGATGTTAGCCCACTTGACGTTAGAAAGAGCCATGTACTTTAGTGAATACAATGCACTATCTTCAGATGGTTTGGGTTTCATGACAAAATGGCTGACAGTGTCAGCAAATTAGCAGCTGACAGCTATCATAGTTTACATTTCAGTTTGAACATGATCAATATTTTTTGTTTATTTAACCAGTAAATTATTTGTAACGTGCAGAAAGGACACACCAGAGTTAATATTGCTCAACTAATTGAAGCTAGTTGTCAGTTTTTATATATTTCTATAAATATTTCATAATTTCATTTCTTTACTCAGACATTGCTCAAGGCTGCTATTAAGGAATTGTGCACTAGGAGTGCAGTATCATATCAAAACAAGTAGATATTGAATATCCCTGTATATAAAATATAAAATGAAGGTTACTTACAGGAATATATTCGTGAAATAATATATTGATTATTAATTTATCTAATTTGACCATACATAATTGAGTATTAATACTCAATACATACGTAATTGAGTATTAATTTGGTTTTATGACAAAATCATGTTGACAAATTCAAGCAATATTTTGATGGCAAATCATTTAAAAACAGCTCGCCTTTTAATGAATACATAAATATGACTGGATGCGTTTGCTACTGAAACAAGACTAATATTAAGAGGCAGATCCTTCACTTACTTTCCTTTCAAGATGTTTCAAAGTGTCATATTCATGGAGGCATACAGCATGGAAACAGGCCTCTCAGCCCAACTTGCCTGCACCGACCAAGGTGCCCCCTCTACACTACTCACACCTGCCTGCAGGGATCTTGAGTAATATAGCATGAGAACTTTGGCTCAACTCATCCATGTAACCAAGAGGCCCCCATCAAAGTTTGCCCCATTTGCCCTTATTTGGCCCATATCTCTCTAAATTGTTCCTATTCATGTACCTGTCCAAATGTTGTAAAGTACCAGCCTCAACAACCTCCTTTGACAGCTTGTTCCGTATACCAACCACTCTCTGTGTGAAAAAGCTGCTCTTCAGGTCCCTATTAAATGTTTCCCCTCTCATATTAAACCTACAGTTTTTGATTCCCCTACTCTGGGTAAAGACCCTGTGCATTCCCCCTATCTATTTGCCTCACGATCTTATTCACCTTTATAAGATCACCGCTCATCATCCTTCACTCCAAGGAATATGGTCCTCACCTGCCCAACCTCTCCATATAGCTCAATCCTTCAAGTCCTGGCATCATCCTCATGAATCTTCTCTGCACTCTTTTCTGGTTAACAACATCCTTCCCATATCAGGGTGACCAAAATTGAACACAATACTCCAAATGCGACCTCACCAACATCTTGTACAACTGGAACATAACACAGCAACTTCTATACTCTATACTCTGACTGATGAAGGCCAATGTACCAAAAGTCTTTTTGACCATCCTGTATACCTGTGACGCCATTATGAGAGAACTATGGGTCTCAGAACACTGCCACAATATTGTCCCATTAGCCAGAGCCTTCTCCCATCATCATTTGGCGTTCTCTGACATCAGCCTTGATTATGTTGTTCCCGAGTTAACTGGAGAATGGTGGGACCGCAACTAAAACCATCTTGGACTTAAATTTACTACAAATTTTTGAACTGCAGTCTTCAGCCCATTCAGTTCATAAAAATGTGTCCAGCTCAGTCCCTCACAGCTGAAGAAGTAATGACAGATCTCTTAAAATGAGGTGAGCTTTAGACTTCCTTTCCTGTGTGCAGCTCACACAGTGTGTTTGTTCCATGTACATTCATTATTTTCACAAGGAAGGTGTTTATTGGGAATTGTGTGTAGATCGACGTCACCCAAGTGTGCTCCATATGCTATGCTCAGAGCCACATTGCAGACTTCTGAATGGTTCTACCATAAGCTAGGGCGTAGTCCCAATTTTCCGACCTAACTCAAAGTGGACATTGGACGTTTTCTCATGAACTATTACACTACAATGCTGAGAAACTACATTCTGTTCTCGGGTAATTTTCTTTCCGCACTCTCTGTTGTACTTGTATTTGGATTGATTGTGTTCATGTTTAGTATTATCTAATTTGATTGGATAGTACACAAATTAGTACAGGTGTCAGGGATTATGGTATAGGCATAGATAGACACAAAAAAGCTGGAGTAACTCAGCGGGACAGGCAACATCTCTGGAGAGAAGGAATGTGTGACGTTTTGGGTCGAGACCCTTCTTCAGGCTGGTTAGGGATAAGGGAAACAAGAGATATAGACGATGATGTAGAGAGATAAAGAACAATGAATGAAAAATATGCAAAAAAGTAAACAGGCCATTGTTAGCTCTTTATTGGGTGAAAGCGAGAAGCTAGTGTGACTTTGGTGGGAAATGGATAGAGAGAGAAGGAATACCGGGGCTACCTGAAGTTAGAGAAACCAATATTCATACCACGATTGAATGGCGTAGACTTGATGGGACGACTGGCTTAATTCTGCTCGTATCACTTATGACCTTAAACAAAAGCTTTTCACTGTGCCTCAGTACATGATGCAATGATAAACCTAAACTTACGTTCCATGATAATGTCACGTTATTCACTACGTGCGCTGTAAGATTCCAAAAGCTTTCAGCAATTGATTCCACACACAATTCAAGCTCAATAAAAGCAAAATAAATGTGAATGAATTATATGCCTCAAAATATCCACAGAGACATAGCAATGTTTAAACGTTTCTCGTGGAGTACGCTGTGATATCAACAGCTTCAGCTGCTCAATATTCAAACTATTTGAAGCTCTATCTGGTCTGGTGGAGTCATGATATTCTATTTCCATTTTGAAAATAAAATTACAATACCTACATAGCCATGGATTTGAAAAGGATATTTAATAGTTTATCCACATTTAGTTGTTGTTGACAGAACATTTTTCTAATTTATGTCTCTGCATGTGCCCTATGAATACCTTACACACACTGTGAGAACCATCATATCTGATTGTTGTTGTCAACAAGAATAAAACTATGTTAGGGTATTTCAAGTATACAGACTTTAACACTATCATTATACATAAT
The DNA here is from genome assembly GCF_028641065.1 of Leucoraja erinaceus. Lineage (NCBI taxonomy): Eukaryota > Metazoa > Chordata > Chondrichthyes > Rajiformes > Rajidae > Leucoraja > Leucoraja erinaceus. Next base: position 63,189,271 of record NC_073381.1, on the reverse strand, counting down.
AGATTATACTCACCTAGTCCCAGGTTTATCTACATTGGTTTTTCTCATTGGAATGCAAGGTTTGAAAGATAATATCAACTATATATTTGTATAGAAGTGATAATTATGATGTGCATTTAATAGAGACGTTAGCCATATTAACTATCAATAGTAACATAATTTGACTGAATTATTAGGGTTAAAAGGTCTTCTGCCTTTTGTAATCTGCTGAGCATTTGCCAATATTGTTGTCTAAAACAAGGTTTTTGCTCTGTGAAAAGTGAAAAGCAACACCAGGAGCCACAAACAATGTGCCTGCCACCAATGTCCCATCCTCCCCTTTCTTCAAACATCTCAGCTTCAATATTTGATAGAAATTTCCACAGAATCATCTTGCAGATTTGGCTACTGTCCAACAATTTGGAAATCTGCTAGGTTGTGCGCAGACACACAATTACAGATGCTGGAATTTGAAGCAAAATACTAACACTGCTGGAGTAACTCGGCAGGTTGTGTAGCTGTGGGGCGGGGTGGGGATGGGGATGGAGAAGGTATTGTTTTGGGTGAGACCATGCCTCAGGACTTGCATCAGGCCAAGGGACAGCATTGTAGGAGCCACAAGGTCCAGCACCACAGGAGTGTCCCAAACAATAGAGGATGGCACCAAGGAGGGGCTGAATTGAAGGAGTGGAAAGAATTGCACACCGAGGAAGATCTCATGCTGAAATATAAACAACACCAATGGTTTTGTTTGTGTCAGTGGCCAACTCTGAGGGAACAGGCCAGCTGAAAAAGAGCATACAGCCGGTGGGAAACCCATACTCAGTAAGTGGTCTGGCAAATAAATGTAGAGTGATTGGGTCAATGGAACTAATTTAGGTGAAAGTTGTGCACCACCCCATGATTAACTGAGACACAACAATTCACAGATGTCCCAGGAAACAGAGCTTAGAGTCATACAGTGTGGAAACAGACCCTGCAGCCTAACTTGTCCACACCGACCAACATGTCCCAGCTACACTAGTCCAACTAAGTAGCAATGTTACAAAACTTTGAGATTTTAATAATCAAGTCTGCAATTTATCCCCAGATAAAGCATAAAAAGAAGTTTAATTTGACACATAATTCACTTTCATATCTTCAGTATTAAAAAAAGTTATGGCCATTTTCATACTCGGAAATTAGCATCTTGTTCCCTATTACTTTTCCATTGACTTAACACAAAAGCTGTGATCGAGGACAGTCAAATGGCTTTAACTTTATTAAAAATTAAAAGAACTGAAAGAAATGTCCAGTTATTATAGATTGAAGCATTCTGAAACAATCTTACTTGGATGACCTGAAGTTAAAGCATATAATTAGTTAATTACCCGATTGTAGCTAATTCCAAAATTCAATTACCAGATCTAAACATCTATCCATTTGTTAAGAAAAGATGAACATTTTTAAATAGCCTAAGTGTCCAAAGAACATTCACACAAGAATTCACAATAAAACATGATTTTTAAATCTCATAGTCATTGATTTATAGGCAAAATGGAAGGAATTTAGTGTTTAATTGTTGTAAATTAATGTCCATTTAAATCAGCTTGCGAGTGGGTTTTTCTGGAACACGATGGTTTGGAACGTTGCCATTGCGGTCGATTTGAAGCCCCATGACGGCATGAAAAACACTACCAGTTCGGGTGGGCCCCCAAGTTACCTTCTCGCAACTTAAAAATTTGAATAAAGGGATCTTAAGAAGCACTTTTTAATGTAAAAATAAACAGCCTTCCTTGCCTTGTCCCCTAAGTGAGATCCGTCCCATTGTCGGCGTTCGCGGCTTTAGAGGATGATTTTTAATCTACTACAGCAATTAAATAATCCAATTAAGTTTAAAAATAACTGCAGCGAACAAATGTCGCAGCGATATTTCATCAGCAACTGAGCAGGCTGAACAACCTCGATTTCAATAGCCTAGTGAAACGGCGTTTTAAACCCGCCCCCTTCTCAAAGGCGCCAAAGTTGCGCACATGGGCAGCGCCAGAACTGCAGCGCCGCTGAAGGTAAGTTTTGCAACATACCTAAACTAAGTTCGGTCCATATCCCTCTAAACCTAAACTGTCCATGTACCTGTCTGAATGGTTCTTAAATTTCGTGATAGTACCTGCCTTAATTTCCTCCTCCAGCAGCTAGTTCTATACACCCACCACCTTTTGGATGAAAAAGTTACCCCTCAGGTTCCTATTAAATCTTTCCCCCCTCACCTTAAACCTATCTCCTCTGGTTCGAGATTAAAGCTTCTACTGTGTGCAAAATTCTGAGGGGGTTTAATGAGCTAAAGATTAAGATGATATTATCCTATAAACCAAGGAACCTAGACCCTGGAGTATAGTTCAAATTTAGTTGTGCATTTAAGGCTAGTTGGATTTTCTTCTCTCTGAGGATTGTGAATCTTTGGAATGCTCTTTCTGAGCGGTGGAGGTTGACTCACTGAATGTAATCAAGGCTGAGTTAGCCAGCCTTGGACAATAGGGAAGTTTGAGTGTTACTGAAAACACACAGCAAAGTGAGGTTGAGGTCATGACCATATGCTCTTATTGAATGGCAAAGCAGGCTTGAGAGGCCTTCCTGCACTCCTGCTCAAATTTTTATGTTCTTTCTTCCAATGATCTAGGAGTACAGGTGCAGGCCCATACAAAGCTTTTCAAAAAGGGGGGTGGCATGACAGGATTACAAAAATTTTAATATGAAAAAATGTGCGAGCTGCGCACATCTCGAGGCTGAAGTCCCTCGATTCCAGGGTCCAGGGCCCGCTTAAGGGGTTTTAGATATTATGGGGTTTAGTAGCTCAGAGGTTTTAGATGCTCTCTGATGCATTCTGAGCCTTATTTTGGAGCATTTTTGCACCAGATTTATGACCAATATTTCAGAAATTAACAGGAATCTGAGGTAGCTTTTGCACACAAAGAATGGTGGGTGTATGGAACGAGCTGTCAAAGGGGGTAGTTAAGGCTGGGACTATCCTAATGTTTAAGAGACATTTGAACACGTACATGGATAGGACAGGTTTAGATGGATATGGGCCAAACGCATGTGAGTGGGACTAGTGTAGATGGGACATGTCGGTCGGTGTGGGCAAGTTGGGCTGAAGGGCCTGTTTCCACACTGCATCATTCTATGACTAAAAAGTTAAGAAGAAAAATGCATGTAGATAAGTAGAGCAGATTTGAAAGAGGAGTGAAATGTAAAGGCAGAGAGCCAAAGAACGGAATGGAAACAAGGCCGAAACGCTAATAAACCGAAAGAGCCCGAAGACAAAACGCCTTCTAACCAAAAGGATGGAACGCCTAATTGCAAACTAACCGAAAGGGCGGGACACCTAAACCCAAGGAACCGAAAAGCTGCGTCGCCTAAAAGCAAACTTACCGAACGGCCGCATGTGAGGAATTTGGGGGAGGCGAGGGCCCGACGGGTTCTGATTCAGTCGTTCCCGATCCCGCCCGGCAACGGGAGAACGGTCTCGCCGGACCGCCCGCCGGCAGCAGACCCGCTCCCTGGGCACCAGGCGATGGACAGACACCGGAGCACCAGTGCCCCCCCACCCCCCCGGTCAGAGAAACGGAGTTTGCCACCCAGGATAAGAAACAGACTCCCCCTCCCGCAACGCAACATTCCACTACTTACCCAGAGTGGACACGAGGCATCGAGGAGATCTCTGATTGTGTGGAGCAAAGGCTCCTCTAGTATCGTTGTTGTGGAGTGAAAATTGATCTGCTCTGATCCTGCCCAGACCCACTGCGCATGCGCAGAGAGACAGCGTCATGTTACGTCCCAACTGCGTCACCGGCTTCCCCCAACTGCGCAGGCGTGGATGGTCATGATTTTTTTCCCCCACAAATCAGCCAGTGAGCCGGAGCCAGAATTTCAGGTAAACGCTGATTGCGCTCCAATTTTTTTCCCTCGGGAATCTTTCTTACTCTGTGAAAAATGGGGGGTGCGACTGCACCCAAAGCTCCCCCTTCGGATGGCCATGAGGTGTATGGTTCCTTGAAGGTCGATAAGGTGGTCTAATAGGCTTTTGGTACTTTGGCTTTCATCAGTCAGAGAATTGAGTAAGTAGGGAGATCATGTTACAGTTGTAAAAGACGTTGGTGAGGCCGCATTTAGAGTATCGTGTTCAGTTCTTGGCACCATGTTATAGGAAAGATGTTGTCAAGCTGGAAAGGGTACAAAGTAGATTTACTATGATGCCAGGACTAGAAGGTTTGAGCTTTAGGGAGAGGTTGAGTAGGCTGGGACTCAATTCCTTAGAATGCAGGAGGATGAGGGGTAATCTTATAGAGGTGTATAAAATCATGATCGGGTGGATGCACAGAGTCTCTTGCCCTAAGTAGGTGAATCAAGAATGAGAGGATATAGGATTAGTGAAGGAAACAATTTAATAGGAATCTGAGGGGTACCATTTTCACACAAAGGGTGGTGGGTGTATGGAACAAGCTGCCAGAGGAGGTAGTTGAGGCTGGGACTATCCCAACATTCAAGAAAGAGTTAGATAGGTACGTTGATAGGAAAGGTTTGGAGGGATTTGGACCAAATGCGGGCATGTGGGACTGATGTAGCTGGGACATGTTGTGGGCAAGTTTGGCTGAACGGCCTGTTTCCAAATTGTATCACTCAATGACTATGACTAAGTCCTGGAATTACCTCTCTGAACCTCTCTTAATAGAGGCCATAAACATTCCTCTTTAACCAGGCATTAGATTTTCTAGTCAGATAGCTCTTCTATTGTTTAGGCATCAACATTTGACAGACAATTTTTTTTGATAATCATTCTCAATATAATTTAGGATTATGTAATGGTTCAGTGACACCATATAAATGCAAGTTGTTATTTTATCTGTGTGAGGTTGAATAGGTTATTTTTCTTTTATCAGACGTGCTTAAAATAACACAATAAAAGAGTAATTAAATGGCATTCTTTCCTGCTTTCACTTACATAGAGATTGTAATTATTTTTCATTAGTTTTGTAAAAATGGTTTTGATCGCAGCATTAGGAAGAATTGGTTGTAAGGAATATAGGGACTGTGAAGAAATGTTTCCTATTTACTAATTCTATATTAGTGTAACTATGCAAACCATGCTTGTTTCACCTCTAAACAGATAGACAATAGACAATAGACAATAGACAATGGGTGCAGGAGTAGGCCATTCAGCCCTTTGAGCCAGCACCGCCATTCAATGTGCTCATGGCTGATCATCTCCCAATCAGTACTCTGTTCCTGCCTTCTCCCCATATCCCCTGACTCCGCTGTCTTTAAGAGCCCTATCTACCTCTCTCTTGAAAGCATCCAGAGAACCTGCCTCCACCACCCTCTGAGGCAGAGAATTACACAGACTCACCACTCTCTGCGCGAAAAAATGTTTCCTCGTCTCCGTTTTAAATGGCTTACTCCTTATTCTCAAACTGTGGCCCCTGGTTCTGGGCTCCCCCAACATCAGAAACATGTTTCCTGCCTCTTGCATGTCCAAATCCTTAACAATCTTATATGTTTCAATGAGATTCCCTCTCATCCATCTAAACTCCAGAGTGTACAAGCCCAGCTGCTCCATTCTCTCAGCATATGACAGTCCCACCATCCCGGGAATTAACCTTGTAAACCTACGATGCACACCCTCAATAGCAAGACTGTCCTTCCTCAAATTAGGGGACCAAAACTGCACACAATACTCCAGGTGTGGTCTCACTAGGGCTCTGTACAACTGCAGAGGGACCTCTTTGCTACTATATTCGATTCCTCTTGTTATAAAGGCCAACATGCCATTCGCTTTCTTCACTGACTGCTGTACCTGCATGCTGACTTTCATAGACTGATGTACAAGGACCCCCAGATCCCGTTGTACTTCCCCTTTTCCCAACTTGATGCCATGTAGATATTAATCTGCCTTCCTGTTTTTGCTAGCAAAATGGATAACCTCACATTTATCCGCATAAAACTTCATCTGCCATGTATCTGCCCACTCCCCCAACCTGTCCAAGTCACCCTGCATTCTTATAGCATCCTCCTCACAGTTCACACTGCCACCCAGCTTTGTGTCATCTGCAAATTTGCTAATGTCACTTTAAATCCCTTCATCCAAATCATTGATGTATATTGTAAATAGCTGCGGTCCCAGCACCGAGCCTTGCGGTACCCCACTAGTCACCGCCTGCCATTCTGAAAGGGACCCGTTAATCCCTACTCTTTGTAACAAAGAGATTGAGGAATTTCTTTGACTCCATTTCAGTTCAGTTCAGTTTCAGGTCAGTTTCAGTTCAGTTTCAGTTTCTTGTTACGTGTACCGAGGTACAGTGCAAAGCTTTTATTGCGTGCTAACCAGTCAGTGAAAAGACAATACATGTACATTGAGCCACTTGTAGTGTACAGATACATGATAAGGCAATTCACTTTGCCCTACTGGTTTAAATTAACACTTATTACTTTGATGGTAATTACAAATAAAATTAAAAATAAATGAAGGCACTTCAACATGAACTATGGACTTTCTACAGATACTGCCTGATCTTTTGAGTTTTTTCAGCCTTTACTGGTTTTATTTAAGCTGCAAGTTTACTTCTTTTCATCATAACCAATTATTGCATGGAAAATAGGAGCAAAAGTCGACCATCCAGCTCTTCATGTCTGGTTCTGGCTGACCTTTCATCTCTTTGCCACTTTCTTGAACTAATCCCATATTATTTAATTCCATCAATATCAAAAAATGTATTGATATCCAAACGCAGCAACAAAGGCCCTTGTAAATTACTAGGTGTTTTTTTCAGAGCCATCGTGGATGCATTTCAATCAGTTTCTTACCAGCTGGTTTGAATACCAGCGCACTTGTATCATGTACTGGTTCTGGCTGACCAGGAAGTTTCATGCTCAATTTTGCCACAATTGTTTAAACTAATCCCATATTATTTAATTCCATCACCTTCTGTGGGGGAATTGATGGCAGGAATACATTGCAGCTGACAAGAGTAGTCAATGTAAAGTACTAGGTGTTTTTCAGAGCCATGGGATGTATTTCTGTGATCACTCAACGCGCACTTTGTCTACATACAGAAATATTCACGTACCAGAATTTCATTGTTAGCAATTTGGGGCATATTGTTATAAAACAGACCATATTTCATTCTTGTGATTCTGTGGGCATAGATTTATGGCATACAATACATTGCAGATGAATTAAGAATGTTTTCAATGTAAAGTGTGCATGGGCTGGAGTTCACTGCCTGACGTTAAATTTGTGGTGTACCTAAGAAGGTACTTCTACCAAATGCACAATTGCTGCATTCTATCTGGGGCATATGACATAAAACAATGGGATCTCTCTTTCAGATCATTGATAAACCAGAGGGCATAGATTTATGGCATAAAATAAGTAATTAGAGATGAATTAAATATGTTCATTTTTGCTACATAAAGTGATCACTGGGCCAGGATTTCACACAGCCTGAATCTCTGGAACTCTCTGTGGACAAGGTACTTCTACCCAAATGCACAAGGCTGCATTTGAAGAGGGGGTTGAGATTGGCCCTCTGATGCCAAATTTTTCAGCAGGGTATTGATAAAAGGCAGGACGGGATGCTGTCATTCATGATCACAATGTCATTTGAGTTTCTAAGGGCCGATGGCATAAACTGTTACTCCTGCACCTATTTAAGGATCAATGTTTTGTGATTTAACTGCTAGTAACATTTTAGCCTGGTTAGCGAATCCTAGTTCTGTAAAATCATTTGGAAAACAAACTAGATTATATCAAGTAAATTGCCAATTAATCATTGGGTCACAGGACATGGAGCATAGAATATAGAGCAGTACAGCATGAACATGCTCTTTAGCCTACAATGCTGTGCCAAACATAATGCCACGTTAAATTAATCTCCTCTGAATGCACGTAATCCATATCCCTCCATTCCCCACGTATCTAAAAGCCTCATAAATGCCACTATCATATTTGCCTCCATTACTACTCATGTAGAGGAAATTATGCATAGAATCTAATTCAAGCAATTTTTGAGACGGAGTTGGTACTGATATATTAGGGAAGAAATTATAAAGTACATGGTTATAAAAATCTTGCAATTTATTGGAATCTACGACATTTCCGGAAATATGAATTAAATACAGAGGTACTCAACATGTTAGAGACTATAGAGAGAGAATTATTTAGTTTGATGAAAGCTTATGAAATGTTTCATCTCTAAACACCTAATTCACTGAAAATTACTTAAGAATGCTCAGATTTAGATGAACAGTTTATTTAAGTAAATCATTTGGGTTTATGATCTTTTGATTTCATTATACGGGACCCATTGATAATTAATTTCAGAGGGTCATGTATTAAATGTGGAAGGTGAGTTTTTATTCATTGATAGCACTGCATCTTCCTGCTTGACCTCGGACTGGCAAGAGTCCCTGAGTTCGAAGAATTGAGCCTCCCTGTGGCGGCATTTTGCCAGCAGCTCAACAGAAGAGGATTATTTATAGCTTCAATCAACTCACCTTGATCAAAGAAAAGGCAGAAATCAGCGGCGTAATGGACAAGCTGCGAGTGCACTTGAAGGCACTAGCGATATCGCGATCTCCCACAGCTGCGGGAGCCCCTGACTGTAAACCATCCCTCGATCGCTGGAGAATACCCGACCTGACTGAGGATCACAAGTACTGTACCTGGAAACACAGGGGAGACCTCCGAAGCCGACGGGCAGGATCTCCCAGGAACAACGGAGCTGGAGCTGCCATCTGCAAGGGAATCCCAGTTCCAGCGCAGGTTCGCAGAAACAACAGGTACAGTAAGTACAGTACCTGGAAACAACGGAGAGGCCTCCATTGTGTCCGGAAACATGGCCGGTGGGCAGGACTTCAGGTCAGACTGAAGCGCAGGGGACTTCAGCCCCCTCTCCCTCCTATCTTACTGGCCAATGTACAGTCCCTTGAAAATAAAGAGGAGGACTTAAGGGCAAGGCTGCTTTACCAAAGGGGGCTGAGGGAATGCTCTGTGTTCTGTTTCACAGAGACATGGCTCACCCCCAGCTCCCCAGACTCAGTAATCCAGCCTGAAGGTTTCTCCATCCATCGCATGGACCGTACACTGGCATCTGGGAAAGGGAGAGGAGGGGGCATCTGCCTCATGGTAAACTCTGCGTGGTGCTCAGACGTGGCAGTCCTATCCAACTCCTACTCTCCACACCTGGAACACCTGGCTGTGAAGTGATGTCCCTTCTACCTACCGAGGGAATTTACCTACATCATCCTAACTGTGGTCTACATCCCACCCCAGGCTGATGTTCATCTGGCACAGGGGGGGTCTGCAAGTCATGGTCAACAAACACCATATGGTTTACCCCAAGGCATTTACCACCATAGACAGGAATTTCACCAAAGCCAACCTTAAGAAATCGCTCCCTAACTTCCACCAACATGTCTCCTGCAGCACCAGAGGATGAAACACCCTTGCCCACTGCTACACCACCATCAAAGACGCCTATCGCTCTATCCCTTGCAGAGGAATAACTGCAGGACTGTTTGGAGTCTGTAGACTGGGCAATGTTCAGGAACTCGGCAATGAACCTGGATGAATACGCCACAGTCGTTACAGACATCATAAAGAAATGTGTGGAGGACTGCAACCCAACAAAAACCTTTCGAGTGTTTCCTAACCAGAAGCCTTGGATGAACCATGAGATCAGCACTCTTCTGAAATCCAGATCCCGGGTATTCAAGTCTGGAGATACAAGAAGTCCTTGGTAAGCCATCAAAAAGGCCAAAAGGGACCTGCTCAATTGTCAGCAAAGCATCACTCCCTGACGAGCTCAATGCGTTTTATACACTCCTTGATAGGGAGAACACTGATGTGCCTTCCCGAGCCCCCATTCGCCGTGATGGTATTTCAGTCACAGTCACAGAGGCCGACGTCAGAAGATCCTTCAGGAGGCTGAACCCTCGGAAAGCGCCTGGACCTGATGGTATACCCGGTCGTGTTCTAAAAACCTGTGCGGACCAACTGACTGGAGTTTTTACGGACATTTTCAACCTCTCACTTCTGAGGTCTGAGGTTCCCACCTGCTTTAAAAGGGCATCAATAATACCGGTGCCCAAAAAGAGTAAGATGACGTGCCTCAATGACTATCGACCAGTGGCACTAACGTTGGTGGCAATAAAGTGTTTTGAGAGGTTGATTATGGAGCAAATCAACTCCTTCCTCGACAAAAACCTGGATCCACTGCAGTTCGCTTACCGCCACAGCAGATCAACGGTGTATACGATCTCACTGGCTCTCCACTCTGCTCTGACCACTTGGACAACAAAAACTCGTGTGTCAGGCGGTTATTCATTGACTACAGCTTGGCATCTAATACCATCTTCCCCTCCAAGCTGGTTACCAAGCTCTCAGATCTGGGTCTCTGTGCATCCCTCTGCAATTGGATCCTTGACTTCCTCATCCACAGACCACAGTCTGTCCGTATTGGTGGAAATGTGTCAGCCTCCGATAACAATCAGCACAGGAGCACCTCAAGGCTGCATGCTCAGCCCCCTGCTTTACTCATTCTATACTCATGACTGTGTAGCCGGTCATAGCGTGAGCACCATCATCAAGTTCGCTGACGACACCACTGTTGTGGGATGAATCACTGATGGTGACGAGTCAGAGTATTGAAGTGAGATCGAACGATTGACCAAATGGTGCCAGCACAATAACCTGGCTCTCAACACCAGCAAAACCAAGGAACTGATTGTGGACTTTGGAAGGGGTAGGATAGGGACCCACAATCCCATTTATATCAACGAACGACTGTGGAAAGGGTCAAGAACTTAAAATTCCTGGGCGTGCATATTTCCAAGGATCTTTGCTGGTCCTAGCACACTGATGCAATTATAAAGAAAGCACATCAGTGCCTCTACTTCCTGAGAAGATTACGGAGAGTTGGTATGTCAAAGAGGACACTTTCAAACTTCTACAGGTGCACAGGAGAGAGCATGCTGACTGGTTGCATCGTGGCTTGGTTCGGCAACTTCAGCGTCCAGGAGCGGAAAAGATTGCAGAAAGTTGTGGCCACTGCCCAGTCCATCATCGGCTCTGACCTCCCCACCATTGGAAGGATCTATCACAGTCGCTACCTCAAAAAGGCTGCCAGCATCATCAAGGGCCCACACCATCTTGGTCATACACTCATCTCACGGTTGCCATCAGGTGGAAGGTACAGGAGCCTGAAATCTTATTCAGGAACAGCTGCTTCCCCACATCCATCAGGCTATTAAACTCGCCATCAAACAAACTCTGAACTATAACAGCCTATTGCACTTTATCTGTTTATTTATGGGTATATATATGGTCTTTGCTATTTAGACACACTGAACTGTTCTGTATTTATGCTTACAATATTCTGTTTGCTGCAGCAAGCAAGAATTTCATTATCCTATCTGGGATACATGACAATAATCTCTCTTGCCAACATGACTTGAGAGTCAAAATGGTATTGCAGGGAAAGTACTTGGGCAGCACATGAAATCTCTTTTGAATACTAATACTCAAGGTGGTTGTGAAACTGATGATCAATTCCAACTTTTCTGCACAAATTAACATTCTTGTCAGTATTAGCAAATTATTTCATTTTCTTTGATCATAAAAGGCTGAAAAATTAAAAAAAACTGAAAATCTGATATAAAAAACAGAAAATGATGTTCAATGTGTTGGGCAGCATCTGTGGAAAGAGAAACGGAGTTAATATTTCATTGTGAAACTGCTTTTTATGACTCTCAGGAGGCTGTCAAAATTAGTCATAGTTATAGAGTCATACAACAGGGAAATAGACCCTTTGGCTCAACTCGTACATACCGACTAAGATGCTCCATCTAAGCTTGTTTGACCCATACCCCTCTGAACCGTTCCTCTCCATATACCTGCCCAACTCAGATTCAGATTCAATTTTATTTTAATTGTCATTGTCAGTGTACAGTACAGAGACAACGAAATGCAACTGTCTTTTAAATGTTGTAATAGTGTCTACCTCAAGTACCTACTTTGGCGCTCATTCCATATACCCACAAACATCTGAGTTAAAAATATACCCTTTAGGTATATATTAAATCTTGTCCTCCTCTTTTTAATTATCCTATATTGGGTAAAAAAACCATGTGCATTCACCCTATGTATTCGCGCATGATTTTATATATCTGCAATTTTATACCATCAGGGGCGCCGGGAGATGGCTGCCCTGCCGGCAGTCTGTTCATATTTTCTTTCTTTCCAAATCTCTTTATTAATTTTTCGAAAACAAAAAGGTAACAACCAACATAACAGTGATCTTGATGCATAGGGATCAGGATTGTATTAACAACAAATATAACCTAGATATAAATCCAGTGTCAGAATACACATTCGGAATAGATCTCCTGGTCTCCATGTAACTATAGATAAATGATTAAAAGAGAACTTGTGTATATAAAAACCAAAGGATAAAAAGAAAAAAAGAAAAAGAAAAGAGAAAAACAAAACTCCCTAAACTAACATAAGAAAAACAAAAAAAAAACAACCCAAATCTGGGCTGCAAAGATTTTCAACCGTTTAGATCCCTGTTTGTCATCAACTCCACTCCACCGTATAAAGATGAGAGGATTATTATAGCGTTTGGAGAGGAAACCAATTATATCATGTGGAAATATTGAATAAAGCTTCCCCAAGTCCTATCAAATTTAACCAGGGGTTCAGCAATGTCAATCCTATTTTTTTCTAAATTTAAACATGATATCGTTTCATAATACCAATGGAGTGTGGTAGGAGGGTTAGAATCTTTCCATTTAAATAAAATCGGTCTTCTGGCAATTAATGTAGTAAAAGCAATCAACCTTTGGTCTGACTGGGATAAATGAATAGAATCTAACATTGGTAGTCCAAAAATTGCAGTAATAGGATGAGGTTGTAGATTAATACCTAAAACTACAGAAATAGTATCAAAAATCTCTTTCCAATATTTTCCCAAAAGTGGGCAGGACCAAAACATATGAGACAATGAAGCCACTTCAGACTTACATCTGTCACAGGTAGGATTTATATGACCATAGAAGCGGGCTAGCTTATCTTTGGACATATGTGCTTTGTGAACCACCTTAAATTGTATCGAAGCGTATCTTGCACACATTGAAGAGGTATTGACTAATTGAAGAATTCTCTCCCATTACTCGAGTGCACGGGAGTTTTCGTTCATTTTCCGTTCCAGTGTTGCAATCGTCGCATCTCTTTCCTGACCCAAGATTAGCAAATTAGCAATTTGTTCCTTCTGTTCACGAGATTCATCTTGTAACACAATCAGCTTGTCTTGAATTTCCTTCAGATTGCTCCAAACTCCTTTCATCATTTCTTCCAAACCGCAGAACCTTCTATCCATTTTTTCACTCATTTTCAATATTGCGTCTAAGGTACTGAAATCAGACGCCGCGCTTTCACCACAATCCTTCTTTGGAGACGGGTTTTTTCCTCTTACCTCCATCCTTTGCACGGTTGAAATGCATAAAAGTGTTATCAACACTTTAAAAGATGTTATTCCGTGTCTTGAAATCAAGTAATATTGAAAGAGTGGTAGCAAGGGGTTAAAAGAAGGGAGCAAGCGATATGCAACCTTACAGCATACCGCCATTGGAGAGACTCGTATTTTCTTTCTTTTTGTTATTTTTTAGTGTGTTGTTTTAATGTTCTTGGATTTGTTTTATGTGGGGGGAGGGGGAGGGGATCAGGGGAAACTTGTTTTCAAGCTCCTACCTTCCCGGAGATGTGATCAATTTTTCGGACCACATTCTCCGGGCTCTGCGGCCTTCCATCGATGGAGCTGGAGGCTTCCTCCGACTGTTGTGAGCCCCACCGCGCGGCGGGGACTTAACATCGGAGCTGATCCCTTGCCTGGGATCGCTCCCACCACGATCACCGCAGAATCACCAACAAGAGATCGCAGTCTCGGGTAAGGCTAGTCGGGAGCTCCAACGTCACAGAACGCTGGACCAGCCCCGACACGAGGTTCGATCGCCCAGCGCGGTGGGGCTGACATCCCCCCGATGTGGGAGCTTGATCGCCTCAACGCGGAGAGCCCGAACGCCGCTGGCTACGGGAGTCAAGATCATCCCGTCAACGGGAGCTAGAGGCCCACGACCGAGGAAGAACTTTATTTTGCCTTCCACCATAGTGAGGAATGTGTAGGAGTCACTGTGGTGGATGTTCATGTTAAAATGTGTTTTTTGAGTGATCTGTTGCACTTAATTGTATGACTGACCTGACCAATGAAATTTCTTGTATGTTGCAAAACATACTTGGCGAATAAAGTGTGATTCCGATTCTGATTCTGATTCTAATGTAAGGTGGAGATGAAATTACTATCCAGGCCTATGCCCACTGTTATTTTGTTATTTATTGTGCAGTATACTTTTTCCTGTAACTGGAAGATACCCCATCCTTATCCATGTCATTCTGAAATAAAGTCATGGAAGAATGTGAGACTCCCAAAGCTATTCCAACAGCTGGAATTCTCAACGCTGACTTTCCTTCCTCCTGATCATGTTGATTAGCCCTGGCTGTCATCGCCAGGCTATTAATTCTTTGTACCTTTGAAAAAGTTGCAATGTTTCAGTTTCAGTATAGTTTCAGTTTCAGTTTAGTTTAGTCACGTTCATCGAGGTACAGTGAAAAGCTTTTGTTGCGTGCTAACCAGTCAGCGGAAAGACAATACATGATTACAATCGAGCCATGTATGGATACATGATAAGGGAATAACAAGGTAAAGCCAGCAAAGTCTAAGAAATAAAGTTTTATTCACTGCACCCATTTTTTTGGGGGTGACCCAGTCAGGAGTGAGAATATTTTCCCCACACTCACCATGTGCAAGAAGCTTGGCTGGCACTTGGAAGTGAAACATGATTGCAGCAGAATCATGAGGCAGCAACAATTTTCCACCACCTTCACTCGCATTTGACGGCACTGGGCCTATTTTCGCTGGTGTTTAGAAAAATGAGGGGGGACCTCATTGAAATGTACAGAATAGTGAAAGGATTGGATAGATTGGATGTGGAGAAAACTAGTGGGAGAGTCTCGGACTAGAGGTCATAGCCTCAGAATTAAAGGACGTTCTTTTAGGAAGGAGATGAGAAAGAATTTCTTTAGCCAGAGGGTGGTGAATCTGTGGAATTATTTGCAGTGGATATATTTAAGGCAGAGATCAATAGATTATTGATTAGTACGGGTGTCAGAGGTTATGGGGAGAAGGCAGGAGAATGGGGTTATGAGGGGAAGAGACAGATCAGCCATGATTGAATGGCAGAATAGACTTGATGGGCTGAATGGCCTAATTCTACTCCTATTCCTTATGATCTTATGTCACCCCCCCCACTGCACTCCTACATTTCCCGCACCACAACACTCACCACCCATATACTGAAGGAGGCACAATTCAGATAGTCTTTTCGCAAACACAGGCCACTTACAGCCAACAGGCAGGAAATGAAATCTGTTTGTTTTATGAAGACTTAGTTGAATCTTCTCGTTGTACTCTTGTCAGAATATTTCACATCATCCTGCAGACTGTCCAGATGGTAGAGATTTTGGCAACACATTCCTAACTGCTTTGTCCATCTGCTAGACTAGTATCTGGGAACCATAATGAAGCCAACGAGCCAAATGTTAAAGGGAAAGTAGAAGTGGTTCACTTATCACCTGCTGATTAAATCTTGCTTTACAAAGCACTGCTCCATGAGACTGGCAGAGCTAGTATTATACCAGATGGATGGAAGGGCAAATGCAGACTCCCAATTTAAAGGACATTGAAATTTCTCAATATATCCTGGAATATTCTTTCCATTCTGGTGGAATTAGTGATACAACATGAAGTTAGGTTCAGTATCTCTCACCCCACTAATCCCTTTCCGAAATTAATTGCATTTCCGTCACTAACCCTTAGTTTTGTAACATTCAAATCATACTGTAATTAAAAGTCAACTTATTGTACATTGCGTATATTGAGAGAAACATGATTTAAAATCAAATTTGTTGCAGTCTTTCACAGAGCAAGTATAGCTGCTGCTGCTCACAGTGTCAGATCATGACCTTGGGTGCCGTCTGTCTGGAGTTTGCACCTTTTTCCTATGACTGCATGGGTTTCCTCTGGGTGCTCTAGTTCCCTTCACTTCCCAAAAATGTGTGGGTTTGTAGATTAATAGTCCTTTGTAAATTCCCTTTGGTATGTGGAGAGTGGATGAGAAAGTGGAATAACATAGAAATTGTGTGAAAATCGATGGTTAGCATGGACTTGGTAGCCAAAAGAGACTATTTCCATGCTGTATCTCTAAACTAAAACATACAAATATGTCTGATGAAGGTATGTACTTTTTTCATTGACAATTCATCATAGGAACCTGTTAGACAGAAATTATGTATACTTGACATTATACTCTTCTTCCAAAATTCTGTTCTGTTGCAGTTTAGTTTAGATTATTTTAGAGATACAGCGCGGAAACAGGCCCTTCGGCCCACTGGGACCGCGCTAACTAACACCCATGGTTTTTTTTTTACATTTACCAAGTCAATGAACCTACAAACCTGTACGTCTTTGGAGTGTGGGACAAAACCGAAGATCTCGGAGAAAACTAACGCAGGCCACGGGGAAAACGTACAAACTCCGTACAGACAGCACCCGTAGTCAGGATCGAACCTGAGTCTCCAGCGCTGCAATCGCTGTAAGGCAGCAACTCTACCGCTGTGCCATCGTGATTGCCCAGTTAACATGCTGTTTTGCTTTGGCCAGGAATGTTCCTGTTTCCACACTGATGAACAAATTTAATATTCACTCCCATTGAGAAATTGATTTATCAATACTTCTTTCATTCTTATAAGCTTTTCAGAATACTAGATGCAGGCTCCTTGGACACAAAGCTTTGTCATTGGAATGTTTCCAGGAATTCAGTGCCGAAGAAAGACACAGAATTAGATTTATGGTTTTTGTGCTCACTTTGTATAGCTGTGCAATATAATTACTGAAAAGGTGTACCCATCTTTTGTGTTCCTATGCTAATATTTCTTGATGTTGTTGCCTTTGCAGAGACTTGGTTGTAAGAGGGGCAGGACTGGCAACCCAGAGATTTCAAGGTTTCTGAATGAAAAAGAGGGGGTGGGGTGAAAGGGATGGAGGAGTCGCATTACTAAACAGTGAAATTTCACCGTTCCACTCAGAGAGGACATTTTGAAAGCTTCAACCGCTGAGGCAATTCGAGTGGAGTTCAAAAATAAGAAAGATACAATCACTCTGTTGTGATTATGCTACAGGGTGCCAGATAGTCAGTGGGAGGATACAAAGCAGATTTGTAGGGAGAATAAGGAAAGATGCAATAAAAACACGGTTGTCACAGGGGGTGACTTCAACTTCTCCAATATTTACTGGGAGTTCCTTAATGTTAGAGGCTCAGACCGGGCAGAAACAAGTAGAGAGCTGCCCTGAGCTACCACCTACCTCATTGAAGACTCTTGGGCCATCTTTAAACAGACTTTACTGGACTTTATCTTGCATTGAACATTATACAATGTGATATACAATGTGATATATAACGTTATGCAATGTGAAGGAGGGGGAAGAACAATGGACAATGGGGAACTTGGCGTGGGGGGACCACCGTGAGGTGATGGAGGGGGAGAACAAAGGGGGACCAGGCACGGGTGGGGGGGGGGGATGGTTGTAACTTTATAAGCGCCCTTAAGGGGCGACTATTTGCAAACCTTGAGTATGTGAGCAAAGAATTCCACACTGACATGTCATATGTTACAATAATGTATTCAATTCAATACAATTCAATTCCCTTCATCATGTACACTCATGTATAATCATGTTTTGACTTTCCACTGACTGGTTAGCAAGCGGCAAAAGATTTTCACTGTACCTCGGTACATGTGACAACAAACTAAACTGAACTAAAGGTTTATCAGAGGTCTTCCTGAAGCAGTATATGGATAGTCCAATCAGACAGGGGATTATGCGGGGCCTTATACTACCAAACAAACCTGGTCAGGTTTTCACCTGCAGTTTTCTTTGGATGGTGGTGGTGGTGGATTTTAGTTTAGTTTAATTTATTGCCACATGTACCAAGGTACAGTGAAAAGCTTTTATTGAGCATTAACCAGTCAGCAGAAAGACAATGCATGATTACAACTGAGCCATTCATGGTGTAGAGAGTGCATAATATTATATACTGGTTATTGAATTTTATGTAGGTTCTAATAGGAATAAATATATTATGAAAAAATACACCTAACCTTCCCATCAAATTGTCTGTTACTTACCACACTGGGGTCTCCAATGTACTACAAGGCAGAAAGGAATATTATTTTTGTCAGGGTGAGTCTAGAGAGTTTAGAAAGGAAAACGATTCCATCTACCGCACCAATATAAATGTTTGCTTTGTCATAAGAGATGGGAAAGGCAAAGTAAAGTGCCTGGAAACTTATATGGGCACATTTATTTTCTTGAAGGCAGAATGGAATCTATTTTTTGATATAGAGTATGGTGCTTTTCCACCAACATTAAGTGTGTTTAGCACTAGCATTCTGTGGCTTTCTAGTTTATAACACTGACTGAGAAAATGATGGGACATGATAGGATTGTGTGAGTGCGTCCTTGTTCATCTGATAAGGATATCCAACAGCTTATGGGAGCTGCAGAAGATCAGCATAGATTCTGAGATGCAGAACCAAAAGTGGAAAATGTGAAATAATTTAAATTCACCCTGCTGTTTTCAAATAGCTCTGCTTTTGGCCGGCCTGTGGACCAGATGCCATGAGCCATACAAATGAATCGTGGCATATCTCCCAGCATCTTGTGCATCTCTTAGGAGCAGGAAAAAATGGTTTGCAGTTTCACACTCTGATTGAGAGGAGACTTGCTCTTTCCATTTTATATTTCCATGCCATCCTAATTTGGTCCAGTAACCTGAGATTGATGCTGTCAGATGCCCTAACATGATGGAACATGTGTACTTTTCTATAGCAGCGCCTGTCAAGGTCAGTCACCATGACTTTGGCAGTATCAATAAGGCAAGAAATGTTTATGTTTTCCTCTCTGGCTTGCTGTCAGTCTCTGTTTCCCAGTCATTTTATACATCTTGTCATTTTGAAGGCATGTTATTTGGCTGCTTTGTTTGGTGATGCTGTCACAAAATCAATTTCAGTAAGTATTGAATAATGTAGTATATTGTGCATCCCGAGTTCCGCTACTTCTGAGAATCAAGCACCATAGAAGACTTTCTGTCAAATTGTCAATCTTTGACTTTCATTAACATTGAAGTCAGTGACCATAAAATTGGGAGCAACGGGATTCTTCAATCTTTTCTATCATCCAACCACTTTCATCCCTGTATGAAAATAAATTATGCTCCGAATTTGAAATCAACAATATTTGGAAACAGTTTTAATCATTATATAACATCACGACCAATTATGTCAGGAGAATGGTGAGTGAACATTACATCCATGAGACTGCAGCTATAGCATGAAAGATATAACGTCATTCTGTTTATACATTTTTTATTTATAATTTCATACAGAAGCAGGTATGACAATGTTTAGGCTTAGTTTAGTTTAGAGATACAGCACAAAAACAGGCCCTTCAATCCGCACCGACCAGTGCTCCCACACACTAATACTATCCTTGACACACAAACTAGGGACAATTTACAATTAAAATTTACAATTTACAATCAATTTACAAGCCAATTAACCAACAAATCTGTACATTTTTGGAGTGTGGGAGGAAACCGGAGATCCTGGAGAAAACCCATGCAGATCACAGGGAGTACGTACAAAGTCCTTACAGACAGCACCCGTAGTCTGGATCAAACTGGGTCCCTGGCGCTGTGAGTCAGCGACTCTACCACTTCGCCACCATGCCGGTCACATAATGTATGTGGCACATGCCTTGTGCAACATATTGTGACCCGGAAATTATAGATGCGCGGCTGCCTAAGTTCCATTAAGGTTGCAATAAGGGAGTTAGAATTGGACGCACAGATTCAGCACAATAGAACCAAAATATTGTTAATAGCGTAAAGATTTAAAGACTAAAGATTAGATCTTAAGGTGAGCGGGACAAGAATTAAACGAGATCGAAGATCACAAAATTACTTGTTTTATAGTTAACGTAAATTAATTTGATTTACTTTGGGGAAGGGAATTTGATGGGATCTACAAAGGCCACAATGAAGCGCCCGACTCTAAAGAGTACATGCGTATTCTCCAGAGATGCTGCCTTACCCTCTAAGTTATTCCAACACTGTGTCTTTTTTTTAAATTAAACCAGCATCTGCAGTTCCTTGTTTCTACAGGCCATGAAATGTCATTTGCAAGTCAGATAAAAGAAAATCCTGAAGTATTTTATATGTACATTAAAAAAAGAGAGGGAAACTAGGGACAAGATAGGACCACACAAAGAATAAAGGAGGGAATTTATGCCTGGAGTCAGGGGATGGAGGTGAGGGACTAAATGAATACTTTACATTTGTATTCACCGAGGAGAAGGACATAGAGGATTATGAGATCAGTGTGGCAAATCATGTTTTACAAACTTTAAGGGATTAAGGGACAGAGGTTTAGGGGTAACATGAGGGGGAACTTCTTTACTCAGAGAGTGGTAGCTGTGTGAAATGAGCTTCCAGTGGAAGTGGTGGAGGCTGGTTCGATTTTATCATTTTAAAATAAATTAGATAGGTAAATGGATGGGAAAGGAATAGAGGGTTATGGTCTGAGTGCAGGTAGATGGGACTAGGGGAGAATAAGTGTTCGGCACAGACTAGAAGGGCCGAGATGGCCCGTTTCCGTGCTGTAATTATTATATGGTTATATGGTTACATTTTTTGAGAAGGTGATTAATGAGGATAGGACTGTGGACATTAGCTACATGGATTTTAGTTAACCATTTGATGATGTCCCATATGGTATACTGATGCAGAAGATTAAGAGAGATGAGACCATGATGACTCGATAGCTTGGGTTCAGAACTGGCTTACTCAGAGAAAACATAGGGTTGTGGTGGAAGGAGGTTATTCTGGCTGGAGAACTGAGACTAGCCGTGTTCCATGGGAATCAGTGCTGAGTTATCTGGTACTGTATGCAAATGATCAGGACATAAATGTGGATGAGTTGATTAATAACTTTGCAGACAACGTCAACATTGGCGGAGTTGCAGACAGTGAAGGTGGCTGTCAAAGGATATTGATCAGTTATAAATATAGGTGGAGAAAGTGTGGATGGGGTTTAATCCAAGCAAGTGTGAGGTGCTGTACTTTGGGAGGTAGGTAATAAGGGGAAAGCGTACAGTTAATAGACAAAATGCTGGGGTAACTCAACAGGTCAGACAGCTTCTCTGGAGAAAAAGGATGGGTGACGTTTTGGGTCAGAACCCTTCTTCAGACTGAAAGTAGGGGAGTGGGAATTCTTACACAAGGAGTGGTGGGGGGCTGGACACACTGCGAAGGGTGGTGGTGGAAGCAGAGACAATAGTGGCATTTAAGAGGCTTTTGGATAGATACGTGGATATACAGGGAATGCAGGGATGTGGGTCACATGCAGGCAGAGGTGATAAGTTTAATACGGCATCAGGTTCGGCACAGAAATTGTGGGTCGATGGGCCTGTTCCTGTGCTGTACTGTTGGCTATTTTATGCTGCATGTTCACATTAGTGGCTAATTAACCTACCAAACTGCACTTTTTCGGGAAGTGGGAGGAAACCAGATCATCTGGAAAAAATCCACACAGTCGCAGGTAGAACATGAAAACTCCACACAAACAGCACACGAGGCCAGGATTGAAGCAGTGAAGCAGCAACTCTACTAACTGTGTACTGTGCCACTCAATATCTTTCCTTTCCCTCCCAGAACACAATTCTTAATAGTTAGGAAGGTCCATAAAAGTAACTAGGTATGCTCTACTGACTTGTCAAGCAGCAGTCTGACATAGTTATTTTCATGGAATCATACCTTTAAACATGGGTTTTCAACATTGACTCCAGGCCTAACTATGTCTAGTATCATCAGGATAAGTACTGGCACAGAAACCTTCTGCTAATAGCTACTTTCGTCCTTCATCTTATAAATGAACACTTCTACATATTAAACACCATCTGGAAGAAGCATTAAGCAAGTGCTTAAATATAATCTGAATATAGGCGAAGCACGGTTGTCACAGTCGACCACATGACTAATTGCTGAGATAATGGCAGGACAATTAAACCATAGACATGTGGTAGCTCACAAGTTCGCAAGTTGTGGAAGCAGTTAGGCCATTCGGCCCAAGAAGTCTCTCCCATCATTCAATCATGGCTGATCTGTCTTTCCTTCTCACCCCCATTCTCCCACCTTCTCCCCACAACCCCTGACACCCATGCTAGTCAGGAATCTGTCACCCACCACCTTAAAAATATCCATTGATGGTGTCCACAGCTGTCTATGGCAACAAATTCCATGGATTTACCACACTGACCAAAGAAATGCCTCCTCTACTCCTTTCTAAAAGTATATCCTTTCATTCTGAGGCTATGGCCTCTGACGCTAGAATCTCCCACCAGTGGAACCAGCCTCTCCACATCCACTATATCCAGGCATTTCATTATTTGATATGTTTCAATAAGATTGTTGCTCATCCTTCTAAATTCCAGTACGTACAGACCCTGAGCAGTCAAATGCACGTCATCCCTTAAGCCAATCATCCCCAGAATCATTCTTGTAAAGCTCCTCTGGACCCTGTCCTAAGCCAATACATCCTTCCTCAGATATGGGGCACAAAACTGATCACAATACTCCAAATGCAGTCTGACCAGTGCCTTATAAAACCTCAGCATTTTATCTGTGTTTTTATATTCTAGCCCTCTCAAAATAAATGCTAGCATTGCATTTGCCTTCTGTACT
Organism: Leucoraja erinaceus; assembly: GCF_028641065.1. Taxonomy (NCBI): domain Eukaryota; kingdom Metazoa; phylum Chordata; class Chondrichthyes; order Rajiformes; family Rajidae; genus Leucoraja; species Leucoraja erinaceus. The sequence continues at coordinate 63,166,345 of NC_073381.1, read as the reverse complement.
ACTGATTCAACTTGCAAATTAACTTTCTAGGAATCCTGCACTAGCACTTCCAAGTCACTTTCCACCTCCAATTTCTAAATTCTCTCCTCATTTAGAAAATAGTCTGCACCTTTATTCTTACTACCAAAATGCGTGCCTGGTTCTTGGGGATTAACATTAAAATGCTAAATTTTATCCAAACGTCTCTCCCAGATGCGATAAATGTTTGTTTCAAAACGCTAATATAACACACTCATTTGTTGGATGTACAAAGTTGAATAAATTTTGGAGTGATATATTTGATATATTTACAAAGATTTTCAAGTCAAGAATAGAACCCAAAACGGAATGGATTATATTTGGAATAATAGGAGAAGATACCAATTTAAATAAAGATCAAAATGTTTTTTTTAATTATGGGTTAATAATTGGAAAGAAATTGATACTTAAATTTTGGAAAAATACAACCATACCAACTGTTAAAATGTGGATTAGGAATATGATGGACATAGCACGCCTTGAAGAAATGAGACTCCGACTAATAGATAAATATGACCAATTCTTAATGAGTTGGTCTCCTTTCATCGACTTTTTGGAATCATGTGATGCAGCGGTGCCGTAAGGATTGCTGATTTCAGTTCATGACGCGGATAGAGCTACATCTCCGAATACAGATTTGAAAAATTCTCTTTTAAGGGGCCTTCTCTTCTATTTCTACTTTCCTCTTTCTCTCTTCCTTTTTTTATTTTTTATATACACACTTCACGTTTTTCTACTCTCTACCATCTATTTTTCCACTTTTTCCCCTTTCTATTGCTTTCTTTTTCTTGTTCTGCTTACTTCTTTCTTATAACATAAAACTAGAGGTTGTACGTAGAATGGATTACGGTATTACATAGTTGGCACCTAAAATTAGGTGCCACTGTACTGTTTTGTGATGTATTAACTTCTAATAAAATAAAATAAAATAAACAAAAAAAAAACAAAAACATTAAAATGCCCCTCATGCGTTTGGTTACCAGGGTGTGTCCCAACAGAATGCCGCTCTGTTCCTTGCCACAGGTATGTTGACAGAGCACTTCTGGCGCAGTTAATGGCACTATGACTGAGCCTCTCATCGTAATGGAGGCTTGCCAGGAATTCCAGAACAGACGGGATGTTCATAGATCTGTGGGTGATGTTTATTGTTGTGACAGTACTTTCCATTTCTTGATGACACCAAGTACTGTTTTTTTTTTTTTGGTGGACTGTCTGTGGGCCGCTGAAATAATATTCACTGTTCGGTCCGTCAGTCCCAGGTGTAGTAGAGGTGCTTTCAACTCTATAAATTAATAGGTGTATATAATTATGACATGGGTAACTACCCCTTGTTGCGGGAAGAACCAGTAAATTAGGTCTATGATGGATGGTGATGCATGGTTCTAAAACCATGTCGTGTATCACCGGGACCCATGGTTGAGTAGGCCAATCGGGTACTATCAAAATATCAGACGCGGAGTCTACTGTATATTCCTAAATACCCGACTGATGAGGCAGAAGGAGGGAATGCATAAATAAATAATTGTCACATGATGTCGATATGTTTCCACCCATATGGTTGATATATGCTACCACGGTGGTGTTGTCAATTTCTAGTCTAACATGCTGGTGATATAACCCAGAACAATATGACTTAAAGCCATGGAATGCACTTAACATTTCCAGTTTATGCCCAGTGTTTGTAATAATGATGCCTCCTGTGCATTCCATCTCCGCCACTGCTGGAGATGGAATTGGTAGCATCCCATCCAAGTGCACTGGCATCAGTATGTAGTTCCATAGACGGGTAGCTGATAATGTTTGGATCGGAACAATGCCTAATGTTATGTTTCCACCATTTTAGTTCCATTGTGGCTTCTGTTGGTAGCTTCATTGGTCTGTCAGAATGACCCCCATAATTTTTGAGTGCACGAATGTTTGCCCTCTGTAATTTTTGATATTGTAAAGGTCCGATTTGTGTGGCTGGAAACGCAGCCACTATAATGCCAATTATTCTTGCTACCCGTCAGATGGATGGTTTTGTTTTGCTGCAAGCCTCCATTAAGGCTGTAACCTTTTCTTTCGGCAAAGTCACTGACATGTGAACTGTGTTAAGGGTGAACCACAGATGATCCATTGTGTTAAATAACATCTGTGGTCACCTCTAATGGGTACTGTATAATAAGCATTTTTCAATACGATGCTTGCCATGTAGTAACCTAGGAATCAATTGTTTAGCAGTAACAAAGGTTCCCATCTAGTAATGAATATAAAGTTCAAAAGTATTCAAATTAGTCAAATCTATGATGATGCGGCAACCACCATCTATTTTATGATAAAGATTTTGGACACGAATTCCTGTGATTCGTGTTGGGTTTCCTCCATTACTGCTTTTATATATAGCCACTGTAGTTCAGCATGCGCTTTTGATTTTTCTTTGCCTGTAAGCACGAACATTCGGTTCGGTACATGCTGAACTGGAGGATTATATTTTGTATAAATTCTATGGTATAACCCTATACTTCTGAAAATATAGGTGTTGGTAGTTAATTTATTCCATGCATCCAGATAGAATTGTAATCTCCCACCAACCTCGTAAGGAACCAGACCCACCTACCTCCATGGTTACTATTGGTAGGTTTGTTACTTTTTCGGCATCCTCCGTGGACGTTGAGGCGCCGGTGTCTGGATCTGTAGTTGGGTCGGTGTTGAGGGTTAGCGCATTCCCCAGGAAGTAGTTTTTAGTCGTTGCTTTAATGAGCCCCAGGGTTTTACCCTCTTTGTCAAGTTCTTTTACCTGTTTTGATAAGTTGCCTCCAAATAGTAATATTGGTGGTTTGGAGGTTCCAGGTTTGCATAGGCCTGCAAATTAGGGTCTAAAGCCGGTTGGATGGCACTTCTTCCTAATGCTGTTTACTCGTATTAGTAGTTGCAAAATAAAGCCAGTGCATCCTGGTGATCTTGTGTCATGTCTTTTGTGCAGGCGAAACTCGTAAATCCCGCTGTTAGGACTTTCAGAACTTTCTGTTGTTTCAAGTCCCTGGCCCTGCCATGTTTTCAAATACACTGGTTAATACTGGGAACATTCAGTGTTTTGCAGTTCCCTGATGGTAAGAGTCTTCCAATAGGTTTTCTTGCACCCCATGTGCTATAGGGGTATGTTCTGCACCACTATTCAGGTTCAGCCCAGAATTGACCCCCTATACTCCCCTCTGATGAGGGAGAAACACTGTGCAGCCCTACAAGAGGTACTGCTGTAGGACTTACTAGCTGCCCCCTGTGACTAGTCTCCATCTCCCGGAGCCTGCCACTTACCTCTCCAACAGCCGCTCCAGCTGGCTCCGATGCTAAGTGGAAGGAACGCAGAGTCTCCTTACCTGCTGTTCCCGGCTTTCAATTTTTGCCGCTAAGGGGAACATCGTTCCCCCTGCTGTGACTCGTTGCAATGCGTGTAGCGATATGACACGCATGCATCCTGGCGGGGTTCTTCACATAGTCACTCACGTGACTCCGAAGTAAAATATCTCTTGCCTCACTATTACCCCAAATCTAGGAGACCAATCCTGCTTTAATGAGGACATACAAAATGACAAAAACACTGTGCAAAATTAATGCAGAGGCAGGAAACCAGTGAAGATGTCATTTTATGATAACCATATTTTACTTGAGATTATGGAATGGAAATAAGTCAATAAATTAAAGTCCAGGTTGTTGATTCATATGGATCCAGTTCTGTAGCTGAAAACTCTTCTTGGATATGGCATTTGTACCCATTGAAAGACTGTGAAGGAAAGTAAAACAAAAGCATTGGATTTTCTTAACTTATTTGTGTTTTATTGTTTAGTTGACACATATTTAATCGTTTTTAAAAACTAATTGTTAATATATTTCTCATGAGCTTTAGATGCTTCTGAACATTAGAGACATTCCAAAGCTATTTTTTTAAACCTTGTATAAAGTCATGAGAGGATTAGATCAGGTAGGTGCACAGAGGCTCTTGCCCTGAATAGGTGAATCGAGGACAAGAGGACAAGAGGACAAGGTGAAGGGAAAAATGTTTAATAGGAATCTAAGGGGTAACTTTTTCACACAAAAGATGGTGGGGGTATGGAACAAGCTGCCAGAGGGGGTAGTTGAGGCAGGGACTATCCTAACGTTTAAGAAACAATTAGACAGGTACATCGACAGGACAGGTTTGGAGGGATATGGACCAAACGCGGGCAGGTGGGATTACTGTTGATGGGACTTGTTGGCCGGTGTGGGCAAGTTGGGCCAAAGGGCCTGTTTCAACACTGTATGACTCTATGACACTATGGCCATATGACTCTATAACTCGATGACCCTCTGACTCTAACTCTATAACTCTATGACTTGAAAGCTTTGAAAAGTGGCAAGGCATTTTTAAAGCTCTCAAGTCATAGAGTTACAGAGTTTTATATATGTTAAAAGTTTTAAGAGATGTTTCATAGGCAGGGCTTATTCTGAGCTATTCAAACACCCTTCACGGCCCTGTCAATGCTCCAAGCTGCATTGCTTGGTACCAAAACCTGCAGAGAGCATCCTTCTGGTTGCTGAGTTAATGTTTGTGGAAAGAGCGATCCTACTCAGACCAACAAGCCTGGATTTTCCAGGGATTTTTCAACTTTTGCAGAAATACAGCAAACTTATTGCCTAGAAAACAGATGGTGCAGGTGATAAGAAATCTCACCACAGCATGTCTTTTCTTTCTCTTGTTTATCTTTAGAATTCCAAACCAATTATTGTTTGTAGAGAGAGAAAATGTTCTTGGTGGAAACCAAACCATGTTATTCCCAGCAAGAAGACCAGTTACTGAGCTGAGCTTATTTTCTCCTGTATTTACTTTCCTCTTCTCATCATTGACAATCCATCTGCTGTGAATAACAATATTTAATGATCATTTGTGATGGTACTGTTACTGAAAATGAACTAAGTGATTAACAGCGAGTCGTAAAGACGGAGAATGTAGAAAATAGGAACTTAACTCTGAAGTCCATTAAAGCAAAGAAGCCCGGTTTATTAGGAAGTGCAGCAGAAAATCTGGACCTCTTTATAAATGGCCAGCCAGCAACTCTTCTGGGACTGAGAAAAGGTCCATCAACTGCATTGAGACGATTGGAGAGGCTGACTGACTTTTTCTCACTCATATTCTAATGTTCTATAGTGTCCCTCATAATGTTGCTCTGAGGAAAATTCTGTTTCATAAGATACAAATATTTTTTGAATATATTAAAAATGGTGTTTCCCTAGGCCTGATCAACGTTCATTTGTTCCAGGGTTCCTGTTCCAATCAAAATCCTCTCTGACCTTTCACCAAAGAAGAAAATTAGATCCTTATTGACAGACCTGAGGCCTTTGTAGGGACTGTATGGTCAGCTTGTGTCATTCACTTCATGGCAAATTTCCTAGTTCGAGATCAGAATGATCTTTAGTCGTAGGCTGGAATTTCCATTCTATCTCTTCATGTGTGTCATGTACAACTTTTTAGAACTTATGCTCGGTCTTCGTCAGCAGGGACATTACATCATCCTAGTGTGTGTATATGGGTTAAATATGTATATTCATGGTAAATATAATTCAATATCCATGTTATATGTTATACCCATGGAGGTGTGCTGTACTGACATGATTCTGTAAACATACTGGGCAACTTCAATATTCAATGCTGTGGATAATTGCCAAAAGCACCTCAATGATTTGAAGGTCTCTATAGGAAGTAATACAGGTGCATATTGTTTGTTAATGCTTCATGATGAATATGAGCATTTGCTCAATGTGACTCCCTTAGGAATCTACAGTATCCATTCAATGGGAACGACTGTGAACTTTGTAGCATACGAACATGGAACTGAAAATGATTGTGGCCACTGCTGATGATGATGAGGAAGGATTGGCTTCTCGTCCTTTATTTTGACTGGATGGAGATCTATAGCATTGGCATGGCATCTATGGGTCAGCAAAAGCTTTGGACAATAGATGAACATCACTTTATTGACATACAACATCCTTATTCGGTACAATGCCTATATTTGCAATTAGGTGGAGGGCAAGGCCATTTATTGTTGGCAAAGATATACACAAAATGCTGGAGTAATTCAGCAGGTCAGACAGCATCTCTGGAGAAAAGGAATAGAGTCATAGTCATACAGCGTGGAAACAGACCCTTCAGCCTAATATGTTCACACCAACCAGCATGTTCCATCTACATTAGTCCCACTTGCCTGCATTTGCCCTATATCCATCTGAACCTGTTCTACCCATACCTGTACCTGTCTAATTGTTTCTTAAACATTGCGATAGTCCCTGCCTCAACTATCTCCTTTGGCAGCTTGTTCCATACACTCACTCCCTTTTGCGCGAAAAGGTTACCCTTCAGATTCCTATAAAATCTTTCTTACTTCGCCTTTAAACCTGTGCCCTCTTGTTCTCGATTCCCTCACTCTGGGCCAGATACACTGTGTGGCCACCCGATCTATTCCTCTCATGACTCATGAATAGGTGATGTTTCGAGTCAAAACCCTTCGTTGATAGGGTCTGGTTTCCACAGTTAGTGGCTGCGTTGGGTATGAGAAAGCTGACTAATGCTATTGATCCTCACATTTATCCCAAGGTGCCTCAATACAACTGAAAGCTTCTGCCAAATTTGACTACTATATTGAACACTTCCTCACATTATTACACAAAGGAGAGCTCTGGCTCTACTGTAGTAGCAGACTGCTTATCAGTAACATCGAGTCAAATCTAGTAGTGTAACTTTTCTGGCCCATCTTGATCTGAGGAAACTATTTCAGCTGCTACCTGATGCCCCCAGCTGTGGTGTGGTTATCATTATTACTCACACGATGAAATCTGAACATGAGCTTATAATCACAACTGTTTCTCACGCCTTCCCGTCGAGTGAGAAAATCTCTCCATGGAGTCAAGTAGGTATCAAGGGGTTATTCAATTTCAGTTTTTACTAGGCAGGCATTGTGTGCCCTAGCCACAAATCATTAACTGCTGGTGGGAATATCTGGATGAAAGTCGATTAACCCTGTGACAGTGGCAGCTTTCAATGACAAAACATCCTGTTGTCACACCTGGACTATTCCTTTGAGTGCTTTTACATTGAAGTAGAACTTTATGTTCCCACCATAGAGTTATGAGAATGTGCTAATGAAGTTGCATCAGAGCATTTTTCATTTGCAAATTGGTGATGATGATTTTCCACTCAGTTGGGGTGATTGTCAGAGCATTGTATACACATGTTGAAACAAAGCCTAGAGTAGGTCTTATCTGGGACTGGTACGTCACATCAGTACGGAGATTTTGGTGATAGTAGTGTAAACTGTTGTTGAGTTTGATGTGTATGAGGTAGGACCACAGGGTGATGCTCCCAGAGATACGACACGCTATATAACCTGGTGCTGGAGGAACTTTGGGCAGCACCATAGCACAGCACTAGAGTTACTGCCTTACTGCATCAGTGACGTAGGTTAAATCCTGACTACGGGTGCTGCCTGTACAGAATTTGTACCTTCTCCAGTGACCATGTGGGTTTTTTTGGGTAGTTCCGGATTCCTCCCACTTTCCAAAGACGTGCAGGTTTGTTAGTTAATTGGCTTCGGTAAAAATTGTAAAAAATTGTTCCTCGTGTGTAGGATAGTGCTAGTGTTTGGAGACCGTTGGTCAGCGTGGATTCAGTGGGGCAAAGGGCCTGTTTCCGCATTGTTAACTAAACTAAATTAAACTTATATTTTGCTCACTGAAGGCAGCACAAGTAGATGGGGTGGAAAAGAAAGTGTATGGTATGTTTGCATTCATTGCGAAAGGCATTGAATAAGAGCCAGGAAGTCATGATGCAGCTCTATGGGTCTTTGGTTAGATTGCATTTGAGTATTGCATGCAGTTCTAGTAGCCCCATTACAGGAAAGATGTGGAGGATTTGGAGAGGGTGCAGAATGCTGCCTGGGTTAGAAGTATTCTGCTAAAGGGAGAGGTTGGATAGACTTGAATTGGTTTCTCTGGAATGTCAGAGGTTGAGGGGGAAACATGATAGAAGTATATAAAATTATGAGAGTCATAGATAGGGCTGGAAATGTCCAACAGTAGAGGGCATAGCTATAAGGTGAGAGAGGAAAGGTTTAATGGAGATATGCGAGGCAAGTTTTTCACACTGAGAGTAATGAGGGCCTTGAACTCATTGGCAGAGGTGGTGGTGCGGGCAGATATGATAGCGGTGTTTAAGAGGCTTTTAGATAGGCACATGGTAGTGCAGTGAACACAGGGATGTGGATTATGTACAGGCAGATAAAATCAGTTTAACATGGCATCGTGTTCTGTACAAACACTGAAGGCCAAAGAGCACGTAACAGTGTTGTACAGTTCTATGTTGGAACTCTGCAGAACAAGCAGTATCTGTGAAGATTAATAAGTTACATTACCATCTTTCAAACAGTGGGAATCACTAGACTGGCCTAGAATTTTGAAAGATGACAACTAGTTCATCCACCCACTCCATCACCTGCTACCACTTTCAAGGCCTTCGGAGACAGGTGACCGACTATTTCTCCACCGTTATTTTCTGTGATGTCAGGCAGACAAGATCTGTTTCAGTTCTCTGCCACTTTCTTATTGACCAATGCAACACTCTTGTCATAGACATTTAAGGACCCTTGTTAATTTTGGATAATACACAGCTGAAGAAGCTTATACAATCTGCTTTTACATGCCTTACTTCATTACTCCTATATTCTACTTTCTCCTTTTTGTGCTGACTGCTGACATTTTACCAATCCTCAAGCTTACTGTTTTATGTAATATTATAATCTTTCCCTTTGCTCCAACAGCATATTCACTTCTATTGTTAGCATAGTAGGATCTGTTGGTTTCCAGGGATATATTCTTGTTGTAAACTAAGTAATAATTATTCAACTGTTAGCAATTGATTATTCACTATCATCCATTGCAATGTAGTTTGCCAACCTTCCTGCAAACCACAGCTCAAATCTTCATAGTTTAGTTTATAGACTCAGGTGTTAGGTTAAACCTTTATATTCTACCTTGTTAATTTTAATCATCCTTGAATGTCTGTTAATTAGAAGATTATTAATTAACCCACAAATCTCATGAACCACTCAGCGGGACAGGCATCATCTCTGGATAGAAGGAATGGGTGATCCTTCTTCAGTTCAGAGATGCTGCCTGTCCCGCTGAGTTACTCCATCATTTTGTGTCTATCTTTGATATAAACCAGCATCTGCAGTTCCTTCCTACACAATGTCACGAACCATCTTGTTTAGTCTGTCCTCCATACCTTTGCTGATAATTTGGTTTTGCCCAATCTTTATTCAGACTAAATTCCTGATGATTATATTATTGATCTTGTTATTTAACTCTGCCTTATATTTCATGAGACATATAAAGAGACAAATCCAACTGGACTACGTGTGTATGAATCTCACTCTGCCACAGGGAAAATCATTTTGATGGTCCTCCTCAACTATACCAACATTTAGTTTAAACCTGCATTTGCAGTTCCTTCCTACACACTGAATATCCCAGTGCTTGACTCTCTTGCAGTTGCAGCAAGTTGGAAAGCTAACAAAGCATAACTATTTATTGCTCGAGTAACCTTCAGCTCCAGAAAATGTTTTTTAGTGGATGCAAATATATGGACGTATACATGTGCAGAGTAGTTAGTGAGCTGAATCAACAAGATATGCATGTTATAGTAACTCAGTCTCTCTTCATGATTCTTTTATTAACTGCACTACCCACAATTCAGCGAGGTAATGTGTGTATATGCACGTACATAACAGTTATTATCAGTCACAGAGTGTTTCACTTGACAATGATTTGTTAATTTTCCTCATGGATTTGCAATAGAGAGAGGAAGGGTTTCATGTGCATGCATGCTTGGAAGGGCGTTTCATTAAATCCTCCACATGCAGATGACATTGCAGTTCATTTAACACCGAGACTGAAATTCCGAGTTTGTGATTGTAAACATTGATTGATTTTCTGAACTTGGTTTATTTACAGGAATGGCTGCAGGCAGTGACAATACTTTCTCTGACGTCCAGTGATCACAAAGGTCGGTTTAAAGATTTGGTTCCTTATTATTGCCTTTTAAAAAAATCTCTTCTTCATACCAGCATCATTCATGTTTGTGACTATTCAGCATCAAAACCAAATCTGTGCCTTGGGAAAATCTCCATCTATAATTACGTCACCAACTCTTTGCTCACCCCATTCTCTCTCAACAGGTGTGGTTTTTCAAAACTCCCTGACATAGCTAACAGTTACAGCTTTATAAAACATTGATGAGGCTACAATTGGAATATTGTGCACACTTCTGGTCACCTCAGCACAGGAAGGATATGACTGCTCTGGAGAAGGTGCAGAGAAGATTTACCAGAATGGAGTGTTTCAATTATAGGATAGTTTTCTTCAGAGCAGAGATGAGTAAGGAGATCCATTAAAATGGTACACAAATAACGAAGAACATAGATTGTGTAAACAGTAAGAAAATATTTCCTGTATCAAAGGTATCTATAATCAGAGAGCATAGGTTTAAGGCAAGAAGTAAAGGAGGAAAGGGCAGTCTCTGTAATGCATGGCCTTTTGTGTATAATTGGAGGGTGACATTCCATCAAGGGAGGTTTAGTTATTTTGAAAGAACATATTACATTTTTCCTTTGGAAAAATTGGATCAGTTATTTAATTGGATCAGTTTTTTACCTTTTCTTGTTGGCTACAAAGGATACAATAACAATTTTATACCGATATTGTGTAAAATTATAATTGTACTAGACCAAGTGCAGACCCGTTGGGTCTGTTCCCCCAATGTGTGGTTGTGGGGGGGGGGGGGGGGGAGGCAGCATGCAGCATCACACACTAACTCCCCCCCCCCCTCCCCTCCCGCACTCACGCTAATGGAGGGGAGGGGGGAGAGAGAGAGAGGGGAGATAGGGAGAGAGAGAGGGAGAGAGAGAGAGGGGGGGAGAGAGAGATAGGAGAGAGAGAGAGAGAGAGAGAGAGGGGGAGGAGAGAGAGGGGGAGAGAGAGAGAGAGGAGAGAGAGAGGGGGGGGGGGAGGGGGGGAGAGGGGGGGAGGGGGGGAGGGAGAGAGGGGGAGAGAGAGAGAGGGGGGGGAGAGGGGGGGGAGAGAGAGGGGGAGAGAGAGAGGGAGAGAGAGAGGAGGAGGGAGAGAGAGGGAGGGGAGAGAGAGGGGGGAGAGAGAGGGGGAGGAGAGAGAGAGGGAGAGAGAGGGGGGGGGAGAGGGGGGGAGAGAGAGGGGGGGGGGGAGAGAGGGAGGGAGGGGGGGAGAGAGGGGGGGGAGAGAGGGGGGGGGGGGGGGGAGAGGGGGGGGGGGGGGAGGGGGGGAGGGGGGGGGGGGAGAGAGGGGGGGGGGGGGGGGGGAGAGGGGGGGGGGGGGGGGGGGGGAGAGAGAGTGCCTTTTTACTTCAACCCAAACCCAAACAACTATTTGCAGGCAGTGCTTTTTTTTATCTCTAACTATATTTTCATTTTCAAACCAAATTAAGGGTACTCACAGTGCTGCAAACATTTGTCAGTGTCATTCAAAGCTCTGATTGAGGCACACCACTTGCAGAGACTGATTGAGGCACACCACTTCCTGGTTTTATAGTCGCTCCCCCTCTCTCCAGCAGGGGCAGCAGAGAGAATGGGGAATGTTGTAAAAACATTAATATCTCTGTCAATTTTCATCGACGGGAAAAATCCTCGGCACATATGCGGCGGAGGGGGGCTCTGAGCGAGGAGGCCAAAAATGACGGCCGTAGGTGGTGGCGTACTCTCAGAAACCGCAGCACGGAAAGCCAAAAACGGTCAAGAACAGAGTTTTAGTAATATACAGGTACATTTATGCAATTATATAAAAGTAAACAATTGTAGATGTGCTCTGCAGATAAGATTTACTACATTGGTTTGTGATTTATTTTAGTGGGAGCAGGTAGAAGCTGTGTTATAAATATAATCCATTCTAAATGCAGAGAAAGAGGAAAGGAGATGAATGGTGGATTGCAGGAAAGGAAAAAAAAAGATGAATAGCAATGATTGTGCAAGTAAGATGATTTGATAATGGAACAAGTAAAAAAGTATTGATGGATCTTGGGCAGAGCTATCTGGAAATAGCAAAAACATGGTCTGAAGTTATTGAACCTTACTAAATCATTTTGTTAATGTGTATTCTCTTCCTGCCGATGTGGTTTCATCTGCTTGTTCAAGAATTATCCATTTTGGTTTCAGCTTGCACCTTCCACTGCATACTGCTTTTATTTTACAGATATGACAACCAGGTTGTTGTGGCTACAGCTAAATTACATTATAATCTACCTTTCACACCTCAGACCAGGCAGAGACGTGTACTATGTTGACATGGTTGGTGTGATGGTTTGCTAGTCCAGCAGTTAATCAATAATATTTGGTATAGATTGACATCAGCCTGTCCCATTTGACTACTGTGGATGGCTGACATGTTGTTGCACTCATTTTGATTGCTGATATATCAAGGGGATAGAAAGGATCATACCTTGGAAATATTGTGTGGAAATATTAAACAATAATTCTTTGTGTTTCTTTTGATGAGGATATTTTGGGCTCGATAAGTTTCCAATTTTCCCCACACAACGTTCAGCATCTAGTTTAGTTTCATTCAGTGTAGTTTTGTTTAGTTCAGGGCCATGTTAAAATCCGGGCCATGTAAATTAATTTTATTGTCACGTGCAATGAAAAGCTTATGTTGCATGATAACCAGTCAACGGAATTATCAATTAAATTTATTGTTTACCCGAATAGGGATCAAACCATATTTGCCCCTAACCGTTTGTTATAAGAAGCAGGAGCAGGTGTTGGTCATAAGAAGGCTGCACCATCTAATAAGGCTAACGGTATGCGAAACCATGAGGGACAGTTGATAACAACATAGAGGGCTCCTGTGTTTACATGTATGGAAATCTGATAATCAAAGGCACATTTGTGTCCACAATGCAAAAAAGCTCAGCCAGATTTTTCAGGAATGACTTCTTACCAATCTATGTTGGCTCCTTCTGATAAACTTTCCTTAATCAGAATCTTTGCAAATTAACTAAACACAGGTGCTAGGCTAACTACTCGATAAGTTCTTCCTTAGCGAAGCCTTCTCATGTAGTGAAGAGATATGCACAATATTTCTACCTGAAAGCACGTCCAACATAGTAACAGAAATAAAAATATTATGATTAGTGCATTTGTGACACATATTACTCACTTCTTTTATTTTGAAGTCACGTGAGTGACTACGTGAAGAGCCCACCAGCCCGCATGCACGTCAATACATCGATACATGGCGCGAGAATTGTAACAGTTCAAAACTGCTCCGACAAGTAAGAGAACATTTTTCTTTCAGGAACGGGCTGCTGCTCCGAAAATAGGGGCAGCGGGCCCGGAGAAGCTGGCATAGCTTGTGAAGCTGCCGCTGTGGAGGGTCCGTGGAGGCTGGCGGGATGGAAATGGCAGCGGCCCGGACAGCGACATATTACTCACTATTATTTTATCAACGTTTTGTGAAGCCCACAGCCAGTTGTGTCCACAATGCAAAAAGCCCACCAGCCAGCATGCACGTCAATACCGGCAGCGGCTGGGACAGCGAATGCTGTGGAGGCTCCTCGGCAGCTAGCGTTTTAAAAATAGCAGCTGCCGGCTCGGCCCGGACAGCGACCGCGGTGGACGCTCTGTAAGGAGCTGATGGCTATAAATAACGCAAACGTCGTGGAGGTTCAGCAGGAGCTGGCGGTTTTTTTAAATAGCGCTGCCGGCTCGGCCAGGACTGCGGCTGCCGTAGCAGAATGGGGCTCCACTGTTCGGTGCTTCTGAGGGGCAATGCCTGTACAGATTGGAGCTCCGAAAGGGAGTCAGCCAGAGGCCTCAGGAGGCAACACCTGGTTCAGGGTTGCGTTCTATTTCCTCCCCTAAGAAACTCAGTTGAGGCTCCAGAAGGGAGCAAAGACTCGGAGTCACTAGCAGGCGCAACCTGTCTAGTAAGTAAATAAATAAATAAACAAACAAACAAACAAATATATAAAGTAAAAATAAATGGATGAATAAATAAATAAAATGGAAAAAGGAAATGTGCTCCTAGCTCAGGAGACATTTACAGGCTGTGTCAGTCAGATGCCTGTGGGAGCAACACTGGGTTCAGGGTTGCGTTATAATATCTCCCGCTCAGAAGAAGGGAAGAAATATCTGGCTCAGGGTTGCGTTATAATATTTCCCGCTCAGAAGAGGGGAGTGTTGGAGATTCTTACATAGGTGCCTCCAACTATGTGGAAATCAATAAGAAAATCAAATCCTTGAACTAATGGGGGATATGCTTCATTTTTAATCATATGAAGGAGCTAACGGCTCTTGTCACACATTTGCCATACCTTTGGGCATTGGAGATTCATTGGAGGAAGATCTGGCTAAAAGTAACTGGGAAATATGCCAGTCCAGATAACAGCTAGACTTTTGGATGTTTTCATTCATCAATTTCATCAGTTGGGATATCTCAGTGATGATATGTAGGCAAAGAATTATGGCAGCGAGTCCAAAAACCGCTCTGGAGCCATTACGGCCTTTTGCAAGTCAGTAGATGGGTCTCAACTCTCGGAAGTGCAGGAAATTGCATTATCATTCCTCTGTTATACACAGTTGGGGCTATTGCCTTCGCAAAATGCTATGGCATTTTTACAGGACCAGTAACATGCAGCCTGCACAGTATCTCTTCAGAGAGGACTTATGTAGCAAGTTGAAGACTTGCAGGGGAAATTTAAGGTGGCTGCGGGGGTTGAGTACCATTCTAGGTGGTTAAAGCTCCAGTATTCCGGTGGGTTTTCACCCTGTATTCAAGGAGCAGGAAGCGCCGTTGAAGCTCTGGAAAGGAGCAGTCAGGAGTTACTAGCTAGCCTCGCAAGAACAGCTTGTTGAACCAGGCTTACAGTAATGGCAGGCATGGCCTGTTCAGTGAGCTCCGCAAAGGCTCCGAAGGAGCAGAAGGAGTCGAAAGAACTGCCTGTCAAACCAGGCTGGGAGTAACTGGTAGCATGGACTGCACAGTAAGCTCCAGCAAGGCTCTAAGATGCTGCAGGCCGAAGAAGTAGTCTGTCTCATTCGGCTCAGAAATGCTGGCAGGCGTGTCTTGCACAGCAATATCGCTTTTGAGCTCCGGAAACGAGCTGTTTGGCAATCGTGGGGCTGAAGATGTGGTCAGACAGGGTCTGCAATGGAACTTCATTGATGCTCCAACAAACGGTTCGACCCGGGTTCAGAGACGTTGACATGTAAGGTCTCTTATTAACCTCCATAAAATTCCAAAATCGAGCAGTCAGTCGGCCCGGGTTTGAATTTACAGGCAGCATGGGCTATCTAGTACCTTTCACTGTCTCTGGAGAAGATCAGGTTGATGCAGAGGCATTGGTAGGGTGCCTTGCATAGTAACCTCAGTAAGTTCTAAGTAGGAACAGCTTGGCCATCCTGGTTCAGGGTAGACCATCTTGGAACGGACTGGCCATATGGGTCATATTGACCAGGGGAGCACTGCCTCAACATCTGTGATTGAAGTTATCAGGCTGCTCAGTAGAGTGAGGTAGTTGAAGCTTCCCTCAACACATGTTTAGTTTTATAGTTACTAGAACTAGAAGGGTCGAGATGGCCTGTTTCCGTGCTGTAATTGTTATATGCTTATATGGTTATATGGTTATGTTTAATTTTTTCAGTTAGTAGAGTTGCCAGTTCGTTGGAAACATGTGCCCAAGGATGCATTACAACATGGTTTGTGAAGAGTTCCATCCAAGACTGCAAGAAATTGCAGAGAATTGCGGACAGAGCCCTGAACATCATGCAAACCAACCTCCCTTTCATTTACTCCATCTACACTTAATGCTGTGTCAGCAAGGTTGCCAGAATAATGAAGGACGTGTCTCATCTCAGACATTCCTGTTCTTCCCTCTCCCATCATGCAAGAGGTACAGAAGTGTGAAAGTGCATACCTTCAGATTCAGAGACAGTTTTTTCCCAGCTATTATCAGGTAACTGAATCATCCTATCACCAACTGGAAAGCGGACCTGACCACCAATCTACCTCATTGGTGATCCCTGGACTATCTTTAATTGGACTTCACTTTACTGGACTTTATCTTGCACTAAATGTGATTCCCTTTATCCTGTATCAGTACACTGTAGGTGTATAGATTGTAATTACACTGACTGGATGGCACGCAACAAAAAAGCTTCTCACTGTACCTCGGTACATGTGACAGTAAACAAAACTAAACTAAGCTGATAGGAGAGGGGAGAGGGGAATGCGAGACTGGTCCTTAATTTTGCTGGTGGCTTTGCCGAGGCAAAATGAAGCGTAGATTGAGTCAATGAAAGGGAGGTTGGGTTGTGTGATGGTCTGAGCTACATCCACAATTCTTGCAACTGCTTACAGTCTTAGATGGAGCTCTTCCCAAACCATGTTGTGATGCATTCTGATAAAATGCTTTCTCTGGTGTATTTGTAGAAGTTGGTGAGGGTGGTTGGGGACATGCCCAATCGTTCTGAAGAAGTAAAGTAGGGATATTGGTGTAATTTCCTGGCCATTGCTTCAATGGACTGCTTTGATAATTAATAGTAAGATTAAACGAGAACTTACCAGTTTGAAGTTTGATCTTTATTTTATGAGGAGTTATGATGAGCGATTACATGGAGAAGGCCATCAGCACGCATGCTCGTCAACTTTCAAAGCAGCGGTGTGAAATCACAGATAACAGTTGTTGAACTGAATATAGTAAGATTTGAGAGAACTAGAACTACTGAGTGATCTTTATGATACGAGGGTTGGGAGCAGAGGGCACGTAATCGCTCATCATAACTCCTCATAAAATAAAGATCAAACTTCAAGCTGGTAAGTTCTCGTTTAATCTTACTATTTTACTTCGGAGTCACGTGAGTGACTACGTGAAGATTTTAAAGCTCTGTGATTTCATGCTGTGGAAACAAATCCACACAAGCACAACTGCATCAGTTGACCACAGCTAAGGGAAACATTCATAATGCATACAGACATGACATAGATTTAAAACATACCGATGCTTTTTAATGAACAAATAATAATAATAGTAACCCCCCTCATCCGGGAGGAAACTATAAAATATAACCTAAGATAGAGTTGGCAATACCCCTGGTCTGGCAATGGGTCACTATAAAATATTTGGAAAGTTCGCTCATTAGACCATCCTGCAGCTGCTAGGATGTGGGCCAGCGGAACGTACATAACCCTTGCTGCTGATGTTGTAGCAGCCCTGGTGGAGTGAGATTAGAAAATATTAGAATCTACTCCTGCATAAACCAAAAACTGTTTTAACCACCTGGAGATGGTCTGAACTGATACCTTCTTATGAGGTTTTTTGTAACTAACAAATATTGCTAGTATCCGAGCCTCTAATGCTCTAGGTGACCTTGACGTATTGTTGTAAATGTGTGATCACACATAACCGAAGGTCCATGGGATGTGCCATGAGAACTAGTTTGAGACCTGACGCCCCTGGGCTGCTCTGCTTAACTAAATCATAAACATAAAATATTATATTATTGGCAGATGTAACCATCCTGTCCAGTCGCAATTTATGTAATGACTGGACCTGTTGCACTAAGACCAGCGCCATGAGGATAGCTATCTTTTGAGAGCCAGGCCAAAGATAAGGATGCAGTTGGAGCCCCCTGGTGAAGTAGTGTTAACGCAATGTCAATATCCCATACTTCCATGTACTTGGGCCTGGGAGAACTGGTGTTAAAGATATCCTTTATAAACTGGATATCAGAGGATGAGACCCGACAGAGTGGGTCCCGCTCGCTGCAGCAAATATGATGAGAAGGCACGTTTGGCAGAGTTAATGGCACTATAACTTAATTTATTGTGAAAGATCCATTTGAAAATGAACTCCAAGACGTCAGTTGTCCATGCCATAATATATGTAACATTAGCATTTAAACAAAATGCTTCCCATCTCCTGAAGAGGAAATGCACTGTTTTTTTGGTGCTATCCTTGCACTCTGCAGAGAGCATATACATGGATCGGTCTGACAACCCGAGCCGCAGGAACAGTCGTCTCAGAGTCTGCAAGACAATGAATTGATTTTATATTGTAGAGGCTGGTTCCCCGAGTCACAGGCTGAACCAGCAAAGTTTGTGTTTAGAATAACCATATAAGGTTTTATTATTATTCCCAGCATAAGCGGGAACCATGGCTGCATAGGCCAGTCAGACAGAACGAAAAAACCTGAAGCGGGTGACTGATGAGGCAAAATGGAGGAAAGACATAAAAGAACATTCCTCCCCCGTGTAGCGAGAATGTATCTCGCCACTGTTATGCCACATATTTTTGCAACCGGTGAATGAGCCTGGATGCAAACATATCGATGTTCGGTGTTCCATCGAGCCATAATGTCATTAAATTCTTTGTGATCCAACATCCATTCTGTGTTGTCATTGATTTTACGTGGTGATACATCAGCGCCAAATGAGGTTAGGTAAAATATCACAGGATATTTTGACTTGAATGCACCTGTGTGAATAACATATGCCACCACCACAGTATCAACTTGGAATTGAGCATGCAGATTATGCATATTCGCACAATAACCCTTCAACCCATAGAATGCACCTAGTGTCTATAGGTAGTTGATACCAATAACTGAAGAATTGGTAGCTCATGCAAATCCCATCCGCCTCCGTAACTAGAGATGGTATTTGTAATTTTCCATCTTTGAGCACTAGCATTAGTTTGTTATATAACTAAAGATTTATTGAGCAAAAACTATTGGAGCAATGCTGAATACTTTTGTCCACCATTGTGACTTTGGTAGCTTCAGTTGGCAATAGCATAGGTCTGTTAACAATGAGAGGTTACTACTTTGCACGTTGTAAGTTCTGATAATGCTAAGGCCCAACTTGCACAGCTGAAACACAGTTACTATATTGCCAATTAGACTTCACGAATAAAAGGCTGTTTCATAACAACAAGGTTGTTACAGGCTTCTATTAATTCCAATCTCTTGCCCCAGGGCGGAGTCACAGACAAATTAATAGCTAAAGGTAAATCCTAATAATCAATAACTATAGTTGGTATCAACTTAAATTTATCTGGATGGATGAGGAACCTCAATATCTCAAATATAGTTTGCGGCGGAAACCGTTAATTTTTAGCAAAATACAGCATTTAGAATATCATCCAGATAAGCCATAACAAGTGTTTTTGAGCTCTGAGCAGTCCAAGCACCGGTTTAGTAATTTGGTAAATAACCTGGCAGCTGAAGTTAGCCCATTTTGCAATGCTTTAACTGTTATCATTGCCCCATCCAGATACATTTCAAATGTCTCCAGTGATCCCTGTGAATGGGACCTGAATAGTATGTATCTTTGAGATCGATGCATGCCATAAAGATCCTATGGAAATCAGTTGTTAGACAGTAATGAAGTTCCCCATACTGCAAAGTCTATATTGCACATGCGAGTTAAATCAAGAATGAACCGACATCCTTCATCTTTCACAATGAACAGGCCACGCCTGCCATAATTCCGTGCCTGCCTCGAACAACAACGCTGGCCAGATTCCCGAGCCTGTCTCAAAAGGCAATCCTGGCCATAATACTGAGCCTACCTTGAAAGTCAACCCTGGCCATGATTCTGAGCCTGCCTCGAAAGACAACTCTGGCCTTATTTCAGAGCCTGTCTTGAAAGGCAATCCTGGCCATAATACTGAGCCTGCCTCGAAATAAAACTCTGGCCCCAATTCCAAGCCATGCTTGGAACCCTTGTATACTGTGCAGTGACCCGCATGCGTGCTGATGGCCTTCTTCACGTAGTCACTCACGTGACTCCAAAGTAAAATTAAGATGTCGACCATTTGCTTATTTTCATTTATAATTTAATTGTTGCTTGCTTTCAGAAACCTTGCTTTGTTCTTGATCCCCTATTTTATCATAATTATACTTGCATTGTTTTATAGTCCTTACCACCTGTTTATCATTTGTTTCTGTTATTTCCCATATGCTAGCATCTGTGTTCATGTCATTTATTTTGGCAAGTGCAGCTTTTATCCGCTGATTAATTGTCTTTCAAATACACAAAGTGCTAAATCTTTGTCCTTTCAGGACTTTGGCCCACTTTATCAGTGCCAATACTTTGGCATGAGGTGCGATGCTTTAATTTCAAGAGGTTTCCTTTGCACTCATTTTCTCATGGAAGGTTTTTGCTATTTCACCTCTTATTCCCTGGTTTCTCGATCGAATTTCCTCTGGTTACCTTTCACCATATTCATAAAAAGACTTCACTTCACAAAATTGATCTTTTCAACATGGTATTCACTTATTCCATCAAATCTTTGGTTATGTAGAACATATGTGCACCTCCATGCAAAGGTGTTGTAAAATAATTCTCATCATTAAGTTTGCTCTGGATTTTAATGTCTACTGTTAATAAGAATGTTAACCTGCTCATTATAAATTGGTTAGTAGCTCTATTAAATGAAGAGAAAGAAGTTTATAATGATTTTTACTTTACATTTTTTTCTTCAGTATGATTCTTATCCCACACTGCCATGCTATGCCAAACTTTAAGTAAGAATAACAACATTCAGTTTTCAATCACACAAATTCAGTTTACATTTTCTATTGCATTTGTTGCTAATAAGGTAAAGGTACAGAAGTTCTTGTTCTCAGTACATACATTTTACAGTAAATGATATGATTACTATGATTAGAACAAAATCATCCCAAACTGAATTAGAACTTGACATTTTAGCATACCTCACCATTTAGTGAAATGTAGGGCCGCCTGAAGGGTGGGGAAGCCATTAAATGCAGGACACATTAAGCCTACAAGGCAGCCTTTAATCATTCACTTTTGAGAAAAAATTGACACACACTTCTGATTTAGACTGCACTCGATTGGGTCTGTTCAGAGCATATGCAAGCATTCTGCAATCTCAAGTACTTAACCCGGCCATTATTAAAGCCCCTACAAAAGAATTGCTGCTTTTTAGCAGTATTAAAACCCCTGATAGCCATTGGGAAAATGCACTGTAATTCCCAAGTAGCCATCTTTTAGGTGACCCTGCTGCAAAAGGCCAATTATAAGTGGCTGAAGAGCTGGAAATTGCACCAGTTGAAACCGTCTCAGCATTGTGGCCTCGCCAAGGTTTTTGCTTACATAGATTCGGAGAGATCACATTTATTATTATTATCTCTTTGTTTCATATGCTCATATTTACCATTACTGTCCCAAAGGATGACCTTACTAGACATCTATAAAACATTTACAAAAAATATATATTGAATTTTGCATTTTGTTGAATCCCACAGGGTTAGACAGCTATTCCTTAATGATTAATGTAAAGGCTTATTCTGCTTGGCCTGGCATTTTTTAAGAGGAACATTTAGTCACAGAATATGGCTGGACAAACACTGACATTTTCAGGAGGAAATACAGATTTAGATTTTCCAGAAATTTATGCTCCTGCCTGGGCAAATAGCCTCACAAAATTACTATTTTAATATGAACATTTTGCTTCCTTCATTTCTGAAACTCATCTGTCCACAAAATAAATGCTCGTGTTCGAAAACTCGATGGCTGAATATCAGAAACTCATGCTGTCGTGAGTTGTATATTATTTAGGTAAAACACAAGATGAATTAGATGAAATTTGGTTCCCTGTAATTAACTGAATTAATGCAAAGTCAAGTCATCTTTGAAGTCTTTATCGCTACGGTGTCTCTGAGGCAAATATTTCTGCCAGCCTTTTTTTAATCCATTGACAGCAAGAGCCTGGTATCAGCAGATTATGCATCATTATATTCTCATCTGTGGTTTTGACCATTAATTAATGCAAATTGAACATTTTCACAAAAATATCTAATTAATTCAATGAACTAGCCTGCAAATTTCACACTATTTTGGAAGCACTCCTAAGAACATGAAGGTAAATATAATTAAAACAAGACACTCATGGATAATTTACCCCAGAGTCACATGTACAAGAACCCACAAATCCTCCCAAGCTGATCCCTGTCTGCTCTGTGACCGGGGACACTCTTCACTTTTGGAATTAGCTTTGTACCATTGGAATATCACATACCAGGGAAGGGAGAAGGAAATAAATGATCATAAAATCATGTGATTGGACCAGAATTACGCCATTTGTCCTCTCAAGTCTACTCCACCATTCAATTGTAGCTATCTCTCCCTCCTAACCCCATTCTCTTGCCTTCTCCCCATAACCTCTGACACCTATACTAATCAAGGTGATGACACACACATACCACAAACAAAATCATGTATAATTTACACACCATTTGAAATTCAAGATTATTTTAATGTAAAGGACAGTTACAAGGTCAATTCATTTTCTATTGATGCATAAAATAACATTATTCATATCAACTAATGGTTAAGAATTTACAAATGGTATAAAGACTTGTCTGTTGACCAACTTGAGCAATATCATTGCCATAAATGAATGACCTTAATGCTGCTGCTGGGGATATCTGTGATGTATACACATAGAAACACTTGGGTGACAATGGAGTTCAGAGGATGTTAAAGTTGTGAATTATGCGTCTGCTGTTATGACTATAATGTAACCTATGTCCCATTTACATGGAGGAAAAGGTGGTGGTGAGTTGTCTTCTAAATCTGCTGCAGTCCTACTGATGAATGTGCACCCAGGATATTTTGAGTGTAGAAAGTCCCAGGATTTGGACTGAGATATTGTTGAAGATCGATAACGCATATATACATATACACATACACATATACATATATTAGACTAAGTGGGACCCGTTGGGTCCCAGCATCACACACACAGGAGGGCTGGTCATCCAACGCAATATTCCACCTCTCCAGCAATTGTGCGATAAATGGATTCTTGGGCTGGCGTCTCAGTCAATCAAGCCTGTTGTGCTGGTCAATCAAGCCTGTTGTGCTGGCAACTCACTCACGGCTGGTGGGCTGGTAGTTGGCTCACAGCTAATCCTTGAAATTCTATTTCAAGCAGGGTATAAGGCCACCAAATTCAAGTTGTTTCTTACCACTTCTAGCAGGGTGCAAGGCCACCAAATTCAAGTGCAGTTTCATACCATTTGAAGTAGGGTGCAAAGCCACTAAAGACAGCGAGTTGTGACCTATCCCTCCTCCATCTTGCAGAGACTGAGCCACACCCACATTTCCAGGTTTTATAACCCCCCCCCCCCCCCCCACCGGAAAAGGTGTGGCTTTCATGGAGTGATTGACAGGAGAGAGATTCTCAACATTTTTTAAAAAACTAATAACACTTTTATTTATCATTGATGGGAAGAATTCTCTGCACCTGCTCAGCGGAGGGGGACTGAGTAAGATGGCCAAAAATCACAGCCGTAAGTGGTAGCATTTTATCTAAAATCAATATACAGTGCAAACAGGAAGTAAGTGCATTTACAGTAGTGCCTTTTAACTTCAAGCCAAAGCACCAAGCCACCATTTGCAGTAAGTAGTGCCTTTTAACTTCGAGCCAGCCACACCCAAGCCACCATTAGCAGTAATAGTGCCTTTCAATTTCATGCTACCATTAGCATTAAATAGAGCCTTTCAACTTCAAGCCAATGCACCCATGCCACCATTTGCAGTAAGTAGTGCCTGTCAACCTCATGCCACCATTTGCAGTAAGTGGTGTCTTTCAACTTCAAGCCACACCTAAGCCACACCCAAGCCATCATTTGCAGTAAGTGGTGTATTTCAACTTCAAGCCACACCCAAGCTACCATTTGCAGTAAGTAGTGCCTTTCAACTTCAAGCCAAAGCAACCAAGCCACCATTCGCAGTAATAGTGCCTTTTAACTTCATGCCAAAGCTCCCAAGCCTCCATTTGCAGTAAGTAGTGCCTTTCAACTTCAAGTCAAAGCTCCCAAGCCACCATTTGCAGTAAGTAGTGCCTTTCAACTTCATGCCACCATTTGCAGTAAGTAGTGCCTTTCAACTTAATGCCAAAGCACACAAGCCACCATTTGCAGTAAGTAGTGCCTTTCAACTTCAAGCCAAAGCAACCAATCCACCATGAAAAAAAAACATGCGGTCACAGGGAGAATGTACAAACTCGGTACAGATATAGTTGGAATCGAACCTGGGTCTCTGTAAGGCAGCAACTCTACCACTGCACTACTATGCCTGCACTCTATTGTTATGCTGCCCCAAGATATGAGCAGTAGGTAAGATCTTAACCTCTTCTCCAGATGTTCAGATCAAAGAATATGTAATTTATTCCATGGCATTTCACTGACTGGGACTTCCTACAACTGTTGTAATCCAGAGAGCAGTCAGTCATATACTTCAGTCACTAACAGGGTGAAGGCCTCAACGTATCAATTACTGTATTGTTTACAACCAACATTACTCAAATTACACAAATTCCTTAGCTTTTACATTCAAATTGGATTTTGGTGCTATTGAGAATGGATATTTTTGGAGTATCTTTCTGCCAGTAACTCTTTGATTATTCACCCCCATTTATTACTAGATGTGAAGGACTGAGGAGCTTTCATCTACTGTTGGATGTAAGTTTATTTAGCCCTGTTCACTACTCGATGTTTTGATTGTATAGTATGACAATGTTTCATCAGCTTCATCAAGTTGGGACCTGATTTTGAGGTACAAATGTTGTTGTTTCTGAAACAAACTTTACACTCCTCAATGGACCTGGGTTGATGGCCTGACTTGGGATCATTAGTATATTGAGGGACACATTGTACCATGAGGTCAAAGGTTATGGTCGAACTCATTTCTACTGCTGCTATGGTCCACATAATCTTTAAACATGTACAGTTGAGCTATCTTACTGAAGATAGACACTAAATGCTGGAGTCAGCGGGTCAGGAAGCATCTCTGAAGAAAAGGAATAGGTGATGGGTCAATAGACAATAGGTGCTGAAGTAGGCCATTTGGCCCTTTGAACCAGTGTGGAAGCCAATTAACCGACATATCTGCACGTCTTTAGAATGCAGAAGGAAACCGGAGCACCCAGAGAAAACCCACACGTTCACAGTGGTTGGGGCAGCAGTAGAGATGCTGCCTTACAACACCAGTGGCCCAGATTTGATCATGACTATGCTGTCTGTATGGAATTTGTATGTTCTCCCTGTGACCATGTGGGTTTTCTCCGGGTGCTCCGGCTTCCTCCCACACTCCAAAAAATAGCAGGTTTGTAGGTTATTGGCTTTGGTAAAATTGTAAATAGCCCCAGTTTAGCAAAATAATAAATCAGGGAAGGCAGTGCATCCATGGATAACAAGGGAAATCAGGGATAATATCAAAACAAAAGATGAAGCATACAAATTAGAGTCCAGCAGAGGAGGACAAAGGGCTTAATTAGGAAGGGGAAATAGATTATGAAAGAAAACTGGCAGGGAACATAAAAACTGATTGCAAAAGTTTTTATAGATATGTGAAGAGAAAGAGATTAGTTAAAACAAATGTAGGTCCCTTGCAGTCATAAACAGGTGAATTGATCATGGGGTACAAGGACATGGCAGACCAATTGAATAACTACTTTGGTTCTGTCTTCACTAAGGAAGACATAAATCATCTGCCGGAAATAGCAGGGGACCGCAGATCAAATGAGATGGAGGAATTGAGTGAAATCCAGGTTAGCCGGGAAGTGGTGTTAGGTAAATTGAATGGATTAAAGCCCGATAAATCCCCAGGGTCAGATAGGCTGCATCCCAGAGTACTTGGTGGGCCAAAGGGCCTGTTTCTGCGCTGTATCTCTGAAGTTTAAAGTCTAAAGTCTCAGGGAGAACGTATAAGATCCATATAGACAGCACACGTAGTCAGGATCGAATCTGCGTCTCTGACACTGTGAGGCAGCAGCTCTACCACTGCATCACTGTGCCGACCCTAAGGATAAGTTTTATTATATTTATGTTTTATTATTACGGAGTGTCTTGCTGTGGGTTTGGAATCACAAATCAATCAAACCGGCAGATTGTTTCTCCATGAAGGACATTAAAGAACTGATGGTTTTTTAATGAGCATGCTGCAATTTCATGGTTATCCTTAATGAGACTACCTATGTTACTCAAATTTAATTATAGATTATTTAATCAATTGGATTTGAATTCAAGGTTGTCAAGGTGAGATTTAAACTCATTCACCAGACTGTTAGTTCATTTGCAAACATAAAGTCCTGGAGTAAATCAGCAGGTCACGCAGCATCTCAGGAGACCATGGAAAAACTACATTTAAGGTTGGGTCACTGCTTCAGATTGTTTGTATAAGGTGGGAGAAAGCTGGAAAAGTGGTGAGGGCAGGACAACGTCTGACAAGTGGTAGGTGGATATAGGTGAGGGGGGGACAAAATGTGTAAGAGAGAACTGCAGATGCTGGTTTAAATTGAAGGTAGACACAACATGCTGGAGTAACTCATTGGGTGAGGCCGTATTTCTGGAGAAAAGGCGACTCTTCTGTTTTGACCAGAGACGTTGCCCATTCCTTTTCTCCAGAAATGCTGCTTCACCCGTTGAGTTACTCCAGCATTTTGTGTCTACCTAAGGTGAGGTGTGGGGGGGAGGGCAGATGAGTCATATTTACTAATCAAGTACCTGGAACACTGCATTACCACATCTATCTAAACATGCTACAGAATGTAAAAACCATATACCATTGACTTCTCCACCCTAGCATATGAATGAACCATTACCAGTGATGGAAATAAATTTGTGGTGAAATGCAACCAGAAATATATTTGTGCTTTGTGGTTTGACAGTGAATTTGAGTTAAATGGGGGGAAATTTATTTCTGGATGGAAAATTACTGGGTTGAATGATATAAGTCCATTCTAAGAATATTATTAATGGCAAATGAATCAGCTAAATCCAAGCAATTTGGTTTAAGTTAAAGACAATGCCATGTTGTGAATATATAATAGTAATCAGATACCCAATTTCAACCCTGAATATGGGAGCTGTCTGTGTGGTGATTGTATGTCCTCCCTGTGACCGCATGGGTTTCCCCCCACATCTCTAAGATGTGCGGATTTGTAAAGTAATTGGCCTCAACAAATTGGCCCAGATGTGTAAGGAGTGGATGCCAAAGTGGGATAACATAGAACAAATGTGAACAAATCAACTTGCCCACACTAGCCAACATGTCCTATATAAGGTACACAAAAATGCTGGAGAAACTCAGCGGGTGCAGCAGCATCTATGGAGCGAAGGAGATAGGCAACGTTTCGGGCCGAAACCCTTCTTCAGCCACTAGTCCCACCTACTTGTATTTGGCCCATTTCCCTCTAAACCTTTACTATCCATGTACTTGTCGAAATGTTTCTTAAACATTGCGATAGTACCTGCCTGAACAACCCATCTGGCAGCTTGATCCACCTATCACCCTTTGCGTGAAAAAGTTGCCCCTCAGATATTGGTGAATCTCTGGAACTCTCTGCCACAGAGGGTAGTTGAGGCCAGTTCATTGGCTATATTTAAGAGGGAGTTAGATGTGGCCCTTGTGGCTAAGGGGATCAGGGGGTATGGAGAGAAGGCAGGTACGGGATACTAAGTTGGATGATCAGCCATGGTCATATTGAATGGCGGTGCAGGCTCGAAGGGCCTAATGGCCTACTCCTGCACCTAATTTCTATGTTTCTATGTTTCTATATTTATTAAATCTTTTTCCCCTCACCTTAAACCTATGTCCTCTGGTTCTTGATTCCCCTACCCTGGGCAAGTTACTCTGTGCGTCTACCCGGTCTATTCCTCTCATGATTTTATACACCTCTATAAGATCACCTCTCATCCTCCTACACTCCAAGGAATAGAGGCCTAACTTGCACAGCCTCTACCCATAGCTCAGGCCCTCGAGTCCTGGCAACATCCTCATACATCTTCTCTGTACCCTTTCCAGCTTGACAAAATCTTTTCTATCAGATGGTGTCTAAAACCAAACACAATACTCTAAAGGCGGCCTCACCAACATCTTATACTGTCAGGACAGCTAAATTACACTCCTGGCTTAATGTTCCAATGGGGAGCATAGATTTCCTCTGATTTCTCAAGATTAACTAACATGTTAACTATACTGAGATTAGTCTAAGTGGTCGATAAATACCATATTGTCTGGGTATTAGCTAAACTGCAAAAAATGTGTGAACATTTGGTCTTTCATGTATTTCAAACAAAATAAGAACATTCAAATCAAACTAGTTTTTGAGTCACACAAAAATTTGATTTCCACCTCAATCTGAAATGGTCAATGTTTAGTTTGAATTACTATGCTTTTGCAAGAAATGTTCATTATGCATTTCAAAAAAATAGGACATATTATGAGCAACGCAGCAGTAAAATAACCTTGGCATATAACTTGTTATCCTTTACATTTAATATATTGCTTCAGCAAGAGACACTTTTGGTGTTTGATCCTTCTAAATTTGCAAAGAGTTTTAACCTGAAAGACATAAGACGTGCTTGATTTTGTCAGGTATCTAAATACTCCCTTAATACAATTCATAACATGATTTATAAGAACAGTTTTGGCCCATCATTTCAGTGGATGACAGCCATTGAAGGTCTGAACAGGCATAATTCCAATTGCATTTGAGTTCTTAAACTGACACTTGTTTTTCCAGAAGATGGAGGAGTATGAGAAAAGACTGTGCTGCTTATGAGAGGAAAGACAATATAGAAAAATAAATTATTCATGCAATATTCAAAGGACTGGTACATTTTAAAATAATATATTTAAAATGTTAAAATTGAACAATTCCTATTTTTCAAGATTGCTGTATTATATTTAAGGAAAGAACATCTCCATATGTACACTTTAATTTAGCAGTCAAGCAAAAGCAACATTTCAAAATTAGCATCTTAAAACTGATGTCTGCAGAAGATTTTGAACAATACTTGGATGACCAGTAAATCATTATTGAGGGATATTGATTTGCACATTTCTAACTAGAAATGCACTGTATGCCATGGTGGATAAATGTGCCTATTTTATTAATTCCTGTGATATTGAATCATTGCCATTTACACCATTGACCCATTTGGCCCATTGTCTAAGCCGCCATAAAACTTAGAGCCTTTTCGGTTGTTTACACTTCCCAATTTCCTGTCCATAGCCTTTTAGATTGTGACTCCTCAAGTGACCCTGAAGGAAAGTTTAAAATATGATGATGGTTTCTGACTCCTCTGTCATTTTATGCGGTGAACACCAGACCCTCTCTAAACATCAGGTGCTCAGGTAATTGATGGTTGGCGTGGACTCTGTTGGCTGAAGGGCCTGTATCTTTAAGTGAAGTGAAGCATCACTGAAATTCTCCAATGTTGACAAACTCTTTATTTCACTCTGGACTCGGCTTCATAATAGCATCTGCCTAATATCTCTCTTTGCTTTCACTTCTATAATCCACAGACTTGGCCATTCAAATTCTCTTGTGGTCATGTGTAGGAAGGAACTGTAGATGCTGGTTTACACTGAAGATAGTCAGAAAATGTTGAAGTAACTCAGCGGGACAGGCAACATCTCTGGAAAGAAATGGGTGACGGTCACCATTTATTCTCTCCAGAAATGCTGCCTGTCCCGCTGAGTTAATCCAGCATTTTGAGTCTATCTTCTCTTGTGGTCAGTCGTTTTACCTAGACTTCACTAACCTCAACTCTCTAAAGCTGCCTTTGATATTTTGCATTAACATACCCATATATATGTAAGGGTTCTGTAAAGACATCCTTGGTATTCATATGAATCAGATGCAAAGTACCTTAAGTGCATTAACAGAGGGCTTAACACTTATTCTGAGATGAAAATATGTGGAGCTGGGGACATATACTAAAAATGTGTGTGTGTGTGTGTGTGTGTGTGTTCCATCTGACAGGCGCTGTTTCAGTGTTTAAGAGGGAACTGCAGATGCTGGAGAATCGAAGGTTACACAACAAGGCTGGAGAAACTCAGCGGGTGCAGCAGCATCTATGGAGCGAAGGAAATAGGCAACGTTTCGGGCCGAAACCCTTCTTCAGACTGTTTCAGTTCCTGGTTTTTCAGTGAGTGCTGCGAACTTGACGGTCGCCGACAGGCCGTTGAAACATCGCCTAAGTGGGACAGGCCCTTAAGCAATCTTATACCATTGTGATTATTGTCATCATAGAAATAATGATTTTTCATTTAGAATTAGATTTTATTTTTTTCTGGGGAAATGTACAGTACATAATCTTGTAATACATGATTAGAAAATTAGTATAATTAGTTATGATCAACTTTTTAGAAATTACAGTTAGCAATGCATTAATGAAACTGTCATAGTTTGCAGCCAGCAAAAGATATCTTACAATGCGGGCATATCTCTATTGACAATACTGCATTTAGTGCTCATTAATCAAAAGTATAATTAATTAAATGGCAGCAACTGAAATGGTTTGATGGATAGAGATTGGTAATTTTTCATATTTATATTGACACCAATGGAGCTATTGACATCTGCTATAATTCATCCCGGAAAGTGTTATATCCTCCACAATACAAACTTGCTTTGTTTCTGCTCCCTTTAATGGGTTGTTAGGCGGTGACCCAGACCAGTTACTCACTCATTTTTGAGACTGATGTGGCTTCAGTGCACAAAATAAATAGGAGTTTGCATGCAGTTGCAATTGTGGGTGTACTAAGCATATACTGAAGCTTCATTAATCTTTTATTTGTTATTTCAGGTTTAGATTAACATACGGTCTCTACTTCTTACCTTTCATTGTAAAGTGCTGTAGATCTGGCAAAGAAAATTGGAATTTGAAGGTATAAATTAGCTACACTGTTATCCACCTCCTTCTAAAATAGATACAAAAGGCCAGAAGAATTTATTTGTTGTTTGCAGATGTGGCCCATGCTTAAAGTGGTGCGTATGTACACATGACAGGATAATGAGGCCCAAACCTATTACCCTCCACCTACATGAGAATTGTTCCTGGCATAACCCTATAGGGAAGAAGATTATACGCAAACGTGACTTGTCTTAGCAGGGAAACCAATAAATTATTTTTACAGAATTTTATTGTCCACAAATGTAATCAGAAACATGAGGACCAGCATTTCTCATTATTTTTTAGTCTTTGTTGATTCACTGCTGCATATTTTACACCTATGAGGAAATTGTTGCTGATGCTTTTTATCTACAATTCATGGAGGATTTTGGAAGATTTGTGTTACTTTTTTTAATACTTTATAAACAGTGTTGGATTGTTGGATTGTGGTTTGGCCTGTTTATTAGACTGTCAAATATCTGGACCACAAGGTCACTTTTTGATATTCTGACAGTACTGAATAAGGTCTGTTTTAGATCATAGTGGGGCTATATTGCATTATTAAGACTGTCTGTGTGCATGTATGTGCTTTATTGTGTTAATGGTGTTTAATATGGTATTCACGTTGATTGTTAAAACCTTGGTTACTGAGGGAAGTGCACTATATTGCCTAATCAAGGAATGGCCATTATAACAACAGTGTGAGAGGAAAACTGTAGCATTTGTGGACTGAAACTGAACAATGGTGCTCAGAAAATATAAAGATGACATGCTTACTTACCAAATGTCTTGCACGATTGGATTGGTGGCCAGACTACAACATTGAAGAAATAAACAAAAATGCATTATGTGCTCTTGTGAAACAAGAAGTATAATAAAATGTGTGAAATGGTACTTCATGAAGGGAACAATAGAGAGATCAAGAGAAAGGTCAAGAGAGATCAATAGAGAGATCAATAGAAACTTTACAGGGACTTTACGTGCTCGTTGTCTTTCCAAAATCAACGTTCATCTACTCAAAACAGGAGATAATCTTTATATATCTAAGCTCAGATTTGAAACATGTTGGAGGACCCATATCCAACTTTCTACGAAAAGGGTCAAATGTGTAATGTATATGGAGATATAATGTATATACAACCTCCAGTTAGTTAATATGAAAAAGGACAAATGTCTAGTACATCGACGTTTGTCCTTGCCGTTTATTCTGTACTGTGAAGATTACTTCCACTCCAATCCTTAATCATGCCTCACACTGCACCTCATTGACTTCATCTGACCCTTTATCACATGGGCAATTAAATTCTCATCCATGTCCCTTCCATCACAAGGGCCACCAAAGTCTACCTGTTCCCCTACTCCAGCCATTGGTTTCTGAAACATTCACTTTTTTGTCATCTCTGGCATACAACAGGTGAGCTTAATACATACCCCTGCAAACCATCTCATTCAGAACTCTGCTGTATATTTTTCAGTCTCAGTTACATATCACTCAGAAATCATTAGCTCCTGTTTCCCCAACTCTAACAAATTAAAATTATTTTCCATGGGTTTAACATTGAATGATGGAAATTTATAGAACAAGTTGTCAACTATAAAACTGTAATGTAACAAAAAATGAAGCTTTTTAAATAATTCACACTTCATGGTTGTCAGTTTGTGGCTTTGTGCATTTTAGTTTCATGTTTGATTGAAGACTGCGTAAATCCATCAATGGGTGTTTTAACCATGCTATGCATGGTTATGCCATCTAAGTAAGCATCCCTGAAGCAGGGAACCACCCAAGCCATCAGGTCCATTGCCCTGATGCTACCTAACCTGCTCAGTTCCTCCAGCGGTTTGATTTGGCTTTACTCAAGGTTCCAGCATCTTGAGTCTCATGTGTCTCAAAGTATTCCTTTTGATATGGAATCTAGTGGTTAGCTTCTTCAATTATCTTCAGATTTAATTATTTTAATTTGTAATCTTGTCTGCCCTTCAATTTAACATTAAAATTACTGGTATTAGGCCAACATTTACAGTATCCCTTCTCACTGTCTGATTAACAGCTTATTTCAGTATATTACTGATAATATTTATTGCTTCTGTGTAAGTTTGAGAAAATGCTGCTTTAGGAAACTAAACTCAATATATATTGTATGTTTTGTTTCCTGTGTGTGTTGTTGTTTTTCTCCAAATCTGTGCTTTAAAGTCTCTCCTATTGTCACATTTTTCTTTTCACCTGTTTTAATCTGCTAAATATATATTCCTCTGCACAGTGTCTTCAGTGTCACGATGTACTGGAAATGTGCTGATCAGCATATTGCTTCCTTTCTCGTTTATTTGTTCTATCAATCCAGATTTTATTCATTGATACAGACATTTGGATCGTTTTGCTCTAACATCATGCTAGAATTACTAATTATCAATCTTTATGTTTTTCTTATTCCCTTCAACCAATGCTTCTATTTTCCACATTATTGAGATGTCATTTTTGGGTGGGTCTTTTTATTTTTATAATCCAGTATATAAAATGATGAGAGGCATAGACATGGTAAACAGTCAGATACTTTTTCCCAGAATAGCAATATGAAATACTAAAGAGCATAACTGAAAGGGACAAAGTTTAAATTGGATTGGATTGGATTGGATTCCTTTATTGTCATTCTGACCTTTTGGTCTGATGTGATTCGGTCTGAAGGAGATGTGCGGGGCAAGTTTTTAACACAGAGGATAGTGAGTGCTTGGAATATACTGCCAGGGGTGGGATGGGGCACATGGATATGCAGGGAATGGAGGGATATGGATTATATGCAGGCAGATAAGAGTTGGTCTTGGCATAATGTTTGGCACATATATAGTGGGCCAAAGGGCCTGTTCCTTGTTGTACTGTTCTATATTGTTCTATGTTGGCCTATGCCTCTATAGCAGACTAATCATAAATAATACAGGCAGTAGATTTCTTGCTCGTTACCAGTCCTTGACAGTTAGCAGAAGTCAAGACTTCCACGAGAAGAATGTTGATATACTTTCACACTGCAGAGTATTCCCTCATGGAAGTCCTCCTCTCCCCATGCTAAAAGCATCAAAATGTTCAGGTGTGCTGAACATGTTGTAAATCTTAAGGTTGTATTTTTGAAGATTTGCAAGATGTGAGCAATGAAACACATGTGCGGAGTAGCTACAGACATGTTAGAAGTGTATCTTAAAGGCTGAGCATTCTACAGACTCAGCTCCTGATTCTCCAAAGATTTTCCCCTTGCTACTATCCATGTCAGGAGTGCGATGGGACCTTCTCCATTTGCTTGGATGAATGCAATTCCAATGAGTGTCAGGGTGTCGGGGGTTATGAGGAGAAGGCAGGGTTAGGAAGGAGAGGTAGATCAGCCATGATTGAATCGTGGATTAGACTTGATGGGCCGAATGGCCTAATTCTACTCCTATCACTATGACCTTATGATGCTCACAACACTTGACAGCATCCAGGGCAAGGTCTGGTTTTCTCATTTCATTTTTTCCAACACATCAGCCAGTCACTAAGGCATCTTTGACATTAACTCCCAAATCTGCATCTTGCCTAGAAATGGCAACAGGCACTAGGAAACACCATCATTTGTGAGGTCTAAACCAAGTCATACTCGATCCTTACATGGAAATATATCATAATTTTTCTACCTTGGCTGGAGGACAATTCTGCAAGTATTTTGCAACTTAACAGAGGGAATCTCTTCATCTCACAAACAATCCTTGTTGAAGAAGTAGAATCGACACTAAAATGCCAAAGGCGATTAATCATCCCAAACCCTGTGTATAAATAAATTTAGTAAATTAACAGTAGATTCTGTTAATACGTGGATAATCTTTTCTCATTGATGTGATGTATTTAATGTTTAAAACTTAAAATCTATCTTCTTTCATTAATGAATCTTGTCTTCTATTATCAGATACATTCACACGTATGGAACAATGTTATTCTCTTTCATTATGTTCCTTGACATAATACATTTTCTGATTGGCTGGTTCCTTGTTTTTCCATTCTAATTTTAAAGCCTCCTTTAGATTTTTTTATTTCAGCACTGTGATAGTGAGAACATATTGTGCAAGCAAATTTTCAAATGTAATAAAAGCTTGCTCTTCTCCCATGCAATTTTATTTCTTTCAGACTGATATACTCGCTTTCTTTTGATGCTGTGAATCAGAGTCGGTTTACTTTCCATATTTTCCAACGGTATTATGTATTCTGTGCAAGTTTATTTTTCATTCTTCATATATTTGCACCTCCACTTCAACACAGTTTTGATCTCACAATAAAAAATAGATTTATAAACCAAATAAAAAAGGAAACTTACAAACTTGGCAATTTTATCCACAATGTCACATGTCTCAATGATGTTCTTTTGGAAATGTGACTGAACAAAACACTCTCTTATCTGTCCAAAGAATAATATGATTTTACAGCTAATTAAACTGCCTTTCAGCTATTGGAAGAAAAAAAAAACATATTATATTTCAGTTTTCTCAGTAACAATGTTATCTTTTGCTATTTGGATCTAGTCCAATGTTTGACAATCTTAACCACTTGATTTCAGTATATATCATATACTGAAGGCCACCACCTTCTTTTGGTCATTATTAGCAATGTATTCCTGCAAAGGCTATCTTAAAATAAACAAGAACAGAGGATTTTTTTAAATATTTATATATTTTTCATTCCTCACTATAGTGTTATGAAGCAGACCCACTGTGCTACTCCAATAATTTGTGTTAAAGCAGAACTCTGCTTATTTCTAACATGTGCCTTTAATCTTTGGCTTTGCAAAACTTAACAAAGTGCAAATATTTGGTACAATGTGTCTAATGGATTATTTATAGGACTCCTTTTATATTTACAGTCCCCGGACGTTGTCTTGCACAACACAGGAACTAGCTTCCACATCAAGCTTTAATGCTACATAATCCAACCTCCAAAGAACAAAGCCTTCCTAAATCTGTTTAAGATCCAACAGAACATATTCATAAACACTTTTTTTCAGTTTGCAACTCAGCTGGAAGTCTTAGAGGTGACATGATCATTTAATCAGTGCACCCCCCTGGGGAGTAGAGATCTATGTCATCTGGACACAATAACTTTTATTTACGTGGACCTTAAGACAATTCCATCCACCTTGAGATGGTTCTACCATAAGCCAGGTTATTGTCTGATTCATCTCTTCCCTTTTGTGGATATTGGACTTTGTCTGTGGAACTGATGTGAACTTGTATTAACCATATAATAACCATATAACAATTACAGAACGGAAACAGGCCATCTCGACCCTTCTAGTCCGTGCCAAACACGTATTCTCCCCTAGTCCCATATACCTGCGCTCAGACCATAACCCTCCATTCCTTTCCCGTCCATATAACTATCCAATTTATTTTTAAATGATAAAAACGAACCTGCCTCCACCACCTTCACTGGAAGCTCATTCCACACAGCCACCACTCCATGTATTTATTATCCAATGTATTCATTGCTATGAACTTTATTCTGCACTCTGTATCTTTTCCTTTGCTCTGCCTCTTGTTCTTAAGTTTTACTTCATTGTAATTATGTATAGTATTACCTGTTTTGTTTGGATAGAATGGAAAATAATGTTTTTACTGTTCATCAGTACCTGGGCCAATAATAAACGTAAACCTAAACTATCGGCTGCCAATTCTAACCAGGGACATGCAGAAGCTAGGTTGGCATGTGCAGCTCTCTTGTGACTTGCAGTAGTTTAGTTTAGTTTAGTTGAGAGATGCAGCGTGGAAGCGGGCCCTTCGGCCCATCGAGTCCGCACCGACCAGCGATCCCTGACCATTAACACTATCCTACACAAGGGACAATTTTTTTACATTTATACCAAGCCAATTAACCTACAAATTTGCATGTCTTTGGAGTGTGGGAGGAAACCGAAGTTCTCGGAGAAAACCCACACAGTCGCAGGGAGAACGTACAAACTCCGCACAGACAAACACCCATCGTCAGGATCGAACCTGGGTAGCTGGCGCTGAAAGTGCTGAAAGCGCTGAAAGGTAGCCACTGTGCGCCATCGTGACCTCTAGAGTAACCTAGAGTTTCTCTGACTGAATTTACTGAAGATTGTGGGTGAAACCTGATAAAGTCTTTATATATGTTGACATTGAACACAAACCCCCTGCACTTAAATCTTTGCAACCTTTCTCATTATCTAAGGCTGAAAGTTCAAATAAAACACCTGTGTAAACCCAAAGAGGCTGGTGGACTCTCACTTCCTAATTTTTTGTATTATTATTGGGCAGTGCATATTAACAATATAATTGATAGCCCTTCCCAACAGACAGAATGGGTAAGAATGGAGAAAGAGGATTGTTCCCCCTGTGATATAGGAGCGGTCCTCTTCTCCCCGATACAATTGAATAACACAATATATAAGAATAACCCAATTATCCATAATACAATAAGAATTTGGAAACAAATATTATTAACTTTAAAATTAAGAAACCTATCAGTGTTAACGCCAATAGTGAATAATCCTTCATTTAAACCATCATATTGATATAACATACAAACAATGGGAAAGAATGGGAATTAAAAGGGTAGGCAACTTGTATGAAATGGGAAATCTGTTATCATTCCAACAATTTAAAATTAAAATTTAAGCTGAATGACAACCAATACTTTGAATATCTCCAGATTTGCGATTTTATGAAGAAATATATACAAGACATCAAACTATAATTTTAGACCCACCGGAAGAAGCAATGCATATTAAGGCTGACTCACAGAAATTAATATCAGATCTATATCATAGTATCTTAAATAGAGAACTACCATCAACAGAGGCACTTAGAGAAGACTGGGAACGAGAATTAATTATAAAAATCACGAAACAAACATGGGAAAAAGTATTTGATATATATACATAAATGTTCGATTAATGTAAGACACAACTTAATTCAATTCAAAATTCTACATAGATTATATTATTCAAAAACTAGACTGAATAAATTTTATCCAAATATTTCTCCCATTTGCGACAAATGTCTATCTCAAAATGCCAATATAACACACTCTTTTGTTTCCTGCATTAAACTTTATAAATTTTGGTGTGATATTTTTGATATATTTACAAAATTATTCAAGATAAAAATGGAGCCCAACACTGAAATGATTATACTTGGAGTAACGGGAGACAGGAACAAATTAAACACATTTCAAAATTAATTTTTAATTATGGGTTAATAATAGCAAAAAAACTTGTACTCAAATTTTGAAAAAATACACCCATACCAATGCTTAAAATGTGGATTATAAATATGTTGGACACAGCACATCTTGAAGAAATGCGACTCCTCCTAATAGATAAACCAGACCAATTCTTAACGAGTTGGTCTCCATTTATTGACTTCTTGAATACATGTGGTGCAACAGAATCGTAAAAACCAACTGTGTCAGGTCTGGGTGAAAGATGGCCAAGAATACAAATACTCATCTCCTATCTTCTATTTGCTAATCTCTCTCTTGCTCTTTCTTCTTTCTTACTTTGCTTCCTCACTCTCTCTTTCTCTTTTTACACATACTACACGTTTTTCTACCCTCTATTATCTTTCTCTCTCTCGTTTCTTAAAAAAAAATAAAAAATGAAGTTGTACATAGAATGTTACATGTCAACATATATTTGGCACCTGAAAAAAGGCACCACTGTATTGTACTTCTAATAAATTAAAAAAAAATAAAAAATCTAAGGCTGAAAGATTGTTATTTTTGTGAATCTTTTTCATCTGGATACTATGCTGAGTGGTGTCTGTGCTGTCACTTTGATGGAAATGCTCATTTTTTAAAAGAAAGTCATGGCATTAAGACAAAGCTAAAGCTATATTCTGAGCAAACATATTACACTCAAACCAATGTAATTGAAGTCAGTGCCAGATCCAATGAAAAATTATGAGCAAATAAATCCGGATAAAGAAACAATTTGCTCCCAGTTTAACCTGTAGAATGTACAATGATTTGCAGACTTTTGTTCCACAATACCTACTGAAAGACACACTTATCCAAAGATTTGACATATATCCTTCCTCAAGAAACTTAAAGGATTGTTGAATCTTAACACACCTTGGGGATCAAGCACAATATTATTAATTAGTGATTTTGAACCACGCAACATGTGAAGATGCAATAAACTACATCTTTCTGTTAGACTTCTATCAACCTTGAGAGGTAGATTGGAGACACAAGAGATTACAGATGTTGGAATCCCCAAATCTTTCTCTGCCACATCAATGATAACACTGGTGCTGCTTTCTGCACTTGTGTGGAACTTGTCAATTGTGTCATCTATGTCATTAACTCTCTATTTCTGACACTTCTTTTCCTTATTGGAATTGCTTTTTTTTCTCAAGTGACACACTATCGATTAATATCTATTATAAACATTCAGAATTGACTACACCTCCTCAACCCTGTCTCCTGTAAGGGTGTCATTTCTTTCTCTCCATTTCTCTAACTATGTTGCCTCTCTTCTGAAGAAGTTGCTTTTCCACTATTGGACTTCTGAAATGTCCTCCTCCTTCAGGAAACGTGGCTTCCTGATTAATCGGAAGCAGTCCAGTACTTCCAACATGTGGACCGGACTTTGGACAGTTTCTTTTCTTTGTGAATGGCGCCAAAACATGGCGACTGAATTTATGGGTTGTGGTAAAGAATAGTAAATTTAAACAAGAACTTACCGTTTGAAGTTTGATCTATATTTTATGAGAAGTGGAAGTGAGGGATTACGTGAAGACCCTGCCAGTCTGCATGCGCGTCAAACTTTAGAGCAGCTGTATTTATCCACAGAATAGTTGCTGACCTAAGATATAGGAAGATTAACGAGCTTAGAACTACCGAATGATCTTTATGAGAAGTAGGGTTGGGAGTGGAGGGCACATAATCCCTCACTTCAACATCTCATAAAATAAAGATCAAACTTCAAACGGTAAGCTCGTTTAATCTTGCTATTTTATTTCAAAGTCATGTGAGTGACTACGTGAAGCCTTCAAAGCTCTGTGATTTCATGCAGTAACCAAATCTGTGTGTGAAACACTTAAACAGATAAACCATTAATGGTAGAAAAAACATGGGTTATTAATATCATGATGCTAACTTGCATACATGGCCGTTGTTCTTAACTGGACTATAGTCCCAATAGACTGTTGAGTTAGACACTAACTCATGCAACACTGTGCAGAATTCTATCTGCAAATATCCAGACATATTCAACCAAATTTTATAAATTATTAACACGCACTATGTAAGCCTCATGCTGTATGATGAAAGGGAAAATCCAGTCTATTGGCTGCTAATGAGCCATCAGCAATATCTTGAGACTATTGAATAACAAAAAAGAAACTATCTTTCATCTCATAGGTACTAGCAAACTCAGTGAACTTGTATACCTAATGACATCCCCGATCTCTGCTGTGGTGGGTATGCTGTGAACTTCATATGTACGCAATCATGCTCATTTTGCTTATGAGATCATTCCCATAACAAGCTACGCTAATATCAGTTATGACGTAGAGATCAAGCCAGAGATTGTGAAGGCTGTGTTCTTTGTGCTGAGATCAGTTGCTGAAAGCATAATCATCTTAAAAATACTACTCCCATAAGAAAAAAGTAGAAGAATATTTGCATAATAATTTACTGATATACATCGCACTACAATGAGTGTAGGCTATTATAGTGGTCAAATAAAAGACACCCTGCATAACGTTAGTGAACTGCGGGTGAATAACCAATCATTTATTGTCCCACATATGGTACTATAGAGAATGACAAAGCAGCGCAAGCAATGTCAATTGTGCTATCAGATAAACGCTAGGCTCAAACTGAAAGCCACACAAACCTCTGTTACTTCCGTTTAAAAATAACTCGCATATGCAGTTCACACGCTTCTCATACAACCGTGCAGAGCCAGCTGCCCGAGAAGACAGGCTGCCCCAGCCGTCACTCGTGACTGAGTAAATAAGAGTTGCTTCAGCCGCCCTACCATGGCGTGAATGAATAGACAAATTGGTACTGTTAAATTGCATGTTGCCTCATTTTTAATATCGCAAAAGGTATCTACAGATAACCCATAAGTTTTATCAGCTGCAAATTTTGCATAGTGCCTAAAACTCAATTACACAATGCCCTTTAATCTGAGTTGGGCAGCATTGGCTTTCACCACTAGCTTTGTTATCAAAACAACAGAATCAGTGCCTCATGTGTATAGAAATGGCAGAGTATGCAACTACAAGATCGATTCTCAGAATCAGTTAAATTGCTGAAAGCCAATCATCCATCTTAAACTGAGTAACTAAACCCATAATCAGATTAACCAAATGCTAACCTGATTCAACCTGCATCATGTTTCGATAATCTTGAGAAGTATCACAAACATACCCCTCTAGTCCTTGGCCAGACCACTCATCCTTGGATGAGCTGCCACTGATTGCACTCAGAACCCCTGTCCCTCTATTGACCAAACGGATGGAAATTTTTTGGCTTCTCTTGCCACGGAAGATGCATAGTCTAGTTATACATACATTCGCTGATAACATACAAATCAGAACCTAATGACTAGAGCTGAAACCACAGTCTCTCTATATTATATGCCAGACCAGCATCTTGCTGGTAACTACCTATCACAGAGAGGATGGCAAAGATGATTCCAATGAACCAGCAACTCTACTAACTGAGAAGAAATAAACCATGTGTTGAGGAAGACTTCAAGTGCTTCATTCTACTAAGCAGTCTGATAAGCTTAATAACAGATGATGAGGCAGTGCTTCCCTGGTCAATATGACCCATATGGCCAGCCAGTTCCATGATGGTCTACCCTGAACCAGGGTAACCAAACTGTTCATATTTGGCACTTACAGAGGTTACTAAGCAAGGCACCCTGCCAATGTCTCTACGTCAACCTGATCTATCCCAGAGACAGTGAAAAACCACTAGACAGCCCATGCTTCCAGTAAACCCAAACCTGGGCCAACAGACTGTTCCATTTCGGAGATTACGGAGGTTAATAACAAGACCTTACTTGCCAGCGTTTCTGACCCCGGGTCGATTTGCTTGTTGGAGCTTCAGCGAGGTTCCATTTGCAGACCCT
Organism: Leucoraja erinaceus; assembly: GCF_028641065.1. Lineage (NCBI taxonomy): Eukaryota > Metazoa > Chordata > Chondrichthyes > Rajiformes > Rajidae > Leucoraja > Leucoraja erinaceus. The sequence goes on along the minus strand of NC_073381.1, from coordinate 63,124,401 downwards.
GTCTGTCATCCTTGTCATTTCTGTTAGATAGTTGCTGCCGCTGGCAAACTTCTCTTGTAGTGGCTCGTCCATCCCCGAGGGAACAGAAAGATTTAGAGGCAAGAGCAGGCAGCTCTTCCTTATGCGTTTCTCGCACATCATGCATTAAAGCATGGGATTCAGGCACATAGTCATGTTCGGAGACAGTTCCATACTGATCTCTGACACTCTCATAAAGTGGGAGAAATAGCCTAACCCTCAACCAGGGGTAGCGACAGGCATATGACGAACAGCCTGTGCATGCTTCCGTAATATGGACCATCATATTTGGCACCATCTCCACCACTCCTTTCACCCGAGTGGGAGGAATATTGCAACCCTGAACCAGGAGCTGCTGCCTGACATGCCTTCGTAACATGGAGCATTTCTTGTGCCACCATCTGATTCATCAGATGTTCTAATTGAGACAAACGCCCAATCACATCTGCCATAGAGGTGGGGACAGAATCCCCTTGACCAAAATCATCCAAAAGGACTTGTTCCACAGACTAGACTTTGACTTAGCCCCGACTCGGGGTTGTCAGGCTGCTCCCTCTAGGAGCCGAAACGGGACTAGCTGTGCAGATTGGTGGTCTGTTGGTATCATCATTATACCTACAAGACAGGTTGCACCTGCTAGTGACTCCGAGTCCTTGCTCCCGTCTGGAGCCCCAACGGAGTATTATAGGAAAGGACTGGAGCGCCTCTGGCCCCCATATGACTCGGATGATCCGGCATTATAATCGGAGTCACCTCTTCCTGATAGTTTGTTAGACATAGTGGGAGAAATACTGCACCAGCACTAGGTATAGCTCCACAGGTGTCTGATAGACACAGCTGAAAAAAAGGCTTCCTAAGCCAGGAGCTCTTTTCTGGAGCCTCAGTGGAGTTCCTCCGAATAGTCACCCACTCCAGCGGAGTCCCATACTGTGTCAATAAGCAAGTCAAATTTTTCTACACCATATGATGTAGAATGATAAATGTCCTATCTCCTGTGATAGTCACAAACATGACCAAACAGCAACTGCTATTAAAAAACTGCAAGCTCCATTTTTAACTACCTTAATCCTTTAATTTGTGTAATATATCACTATGCTGAACTGATTTCTATGTTAAATTTATTGACACTATGGCAGACTGTAATGCTGAAACCAGCATATGCTGCCTCAGCAGCATTATTATTTAAAATTTTTTAGGCGCTATTGCCAGACTATAAAGCTGAACCAGCTTATGCTGCCTCAGCAGCATTTCTATGTTTAATAATCTAAATAGGCGCTTATGGCAGACACTCGCTGCCCTGGCCACGGCTAACACCGGTCGCTGTAAACTTAGCAGCGATACGAACTGTAGCCGCTATATTAATACACTGACTGCTGCTATTTTTAGCAGCGAGCTCCCAAGCCTTGCCGGCAGCCCCAACTCCTAATGGAATTCCATGGTGGCTGAAATCCGGCAATAATGAACCCGAGTTCCTCTGGAGCTTCCATGGCGGCCTCCGATAAATCGCCCGCCTGCTCCCATACGGAGCTCCAATGGCGACAGCCGCCAAACCGGCCGCCTCCATCAGCTACTCTGGGACTGCTATCGCAGCAGCCCGCTGAAAGTAAAATTCACTTACCTGCCAGAGCAGTTGCGCGCCGTTGCGAACTGCTCTGACCTGTTGCATGCATTCTCGCGAATTGACGCGCATGCGGACTGTCGGGGTCTTCACGTAGTCATTCACGTGACTTTGAAATAAAATGTCACTGTACTGTGCATACATGACAATAATATGCATTGAACCATTGAACCATTGTTGAACCATTGTTGATGTCCTCATACACATTTCCTCCATTCCCTTCATGTCTGCTCTCAGCTCCTTCTGCCCAGAACAGAACAGTTATAGGTTCCCTGGTATCAATCTTTCACCCCACTAGCTCTCACAATCAGCATATTGTCCTTTATTTCTTATGCCAGCTCCACAGGATCACAAAACAAGCCACATCTTCTTTTCTACATTGTGCAGGAACCACTCTCTCCGTGATTCCTTGGTTCGCTCATCCCATCCCACTCACCCATCTCCATCTCCTGGCACATTCCCCTGCAACCATAGGAAGTACAACATCTGCCTCTACACCTCCCCCCTCACCACGCACCAGGAACAACTCATCCAACCTGGTCTCCGCACTGTTCTATGATGTGCCTCCTCTGTATTGGCGAGACTAAGCACAGACAATTTAACCGTGTTGTGGAGCATCTGGTCTCTGTCCACAAAGGTCATCCTGAGCATCTGGTTGCGAGTCTTTGTTAGCCCGCTCAGCCACAGCGAGGTCAATTGTGAAGCGAAAGAACCACACATCATATTCAGCTCGGGTAGCCTACAGCCCAATGGTATGAACTTACAAAATTCTTAAGGGGTTGGACAGGCTAGATGCAGAAAGATTGTTCCCGATGTTGGGGAAGTCCAGAACAAGGGGTCAAGTTTAAGGATAAGGGGGAAATCTTTTAGGATCGAGATGAGAAAAACATTTTTCACACAGAGAGTGGTGAATCTCTGGAATTCTCTGCCATAGAAGGTAGTTGAGGCCAGTTCATTGGCTATATTTAAGAGGGAGTTAGATGTGGCCCTTGTGGCTAAAAGGATCAGGGGGTATGGAGGGAAGGCAGGTAAAGGATACTGAGTTGGATGATCAGCCATGATCATATTGAATGGCGGTGCAGGCTCGAAGGGCCAAATGGCCTACTCCTGCACCTATTTTCTATGTTTCTATGTTTCTATCTAATTCCCACTAAACCGCTCCCCATATGTTCCTTTCCCATTCTCAGCAGTTCATCCAGGTTTACGCCTGCTTCCATCTGCTCTTCATTGACATGCCTAGGTTTATTCTCCCTAGGCTCAGCATTACGGTTCCTGCTTCCCCCATCAACCTCTACCCTCTCCCCCCCCCTCCCCTCCCCCATCACCCCCACCCCCAACCCACCTCCTGGTTCCATCCCTCTCTTCCATTATCACAAATCAGCCTCTGCCTCAACACTTCACCTTCCCATTTGCCACCTGTTTCCATTTACTTATGATTCCCCCCCTCATCTACTTCCACCTGTCACTTCAGTCTCTCTTGACCCCACTCCCTCTCGTCTATATACTGGCTATCTTCTCTCTACCCTTTCAGTTCTGATTCAATTGACCTGAAACGCCAACACACCTCACTCCCCACAGATGCAATTTAACCAACTGAGTCCTTCCAACAATTTATCTTTCACGTAAGAGGTAGATTGTTTAACAGACTGTAATTTATCCATCAGAATTGTTTATTCTTCAAGCTATTTTGAAAACGGGGAAGTGTAAATGCATTCATCCATACACTAGAGGGGGAACTGAGAGTATCTATTGAAACACAAACAATATGATGATGATTTCACCTGAAACAACAAAGGAGCTTTTAGTTCATACAATTAATTAACATTTACAAAATCAAACGTTTTAGGTACAAGGCTGAGATTTTTAAAGGAATAGACCGTGAGTAAATAGATGGATCTACTCAGGAAAGAAAATTACACTTAAAAGCTCAGGTGAGAAACAGCGCAGAAAGGACCCTCGACAGACTGGAACAGAGGTAGATGGGAACTGAGGTGCAGCCGTTTGAATTGCAATCCCAAGCAATACAAAGTCTCTTGTTTTATCAGACGTCATAAGCTTGGTGCCAAATTGGAATTCAGTCATGAGAGGAGGGATGCTCAATGCTTACTGTCTGCCTTTGACAGCCACAACACAATACGGGAGAACAATGGCACAATTGAATCATTATCATATCTACTCTCCAGATTTCCCTCTTAAGCATTATCCTCACCATAAAGCTTCATTTCATAAGTGATACAAGCAAAATTAGGCACATCAAGTCTACTCCACCATTCAATCATGGCTGATCTATCTTTCCTCTCAACCCCATTCTCCTGCCTTCTCCCCATTAACCCCTGACACCCTTTTCGAGGGCAGCACTGAGGCGCAGCGCTAAAGTAGCTTCCTTACAGCGTCAGAGACCAGGGTTCAATCCTGACTACAGGTACTGTCTGTACAGAGTTTGTACGTTCTACCCATGACCACGTGGGTTTTCCCCGGTGCTCCAGTATCCACCCACACTGTTAAAGCTCGCATCTTAAAAAAAGACAAAATACAATGGGTTAAGGTAAACCAAAAAAGCTCTACTTTTACGTCATGACGGGAGTGGCAGGAGATGTTACAGTCCAGAAGTATTCAGTGATACTTCTGGTTATCCCAAGATACCACTCACCTTAACAAAGAATCATGGGGTATTTTATACAGCAAAAGGCACGTACACACAATACCAATGGCATTAAGTAATGTCCCAAGAAGCATTAGCTGAGTCCTAATATGGAGTTGTTTTTCACCTTTTGCTCAAAACCAAGCGTTCCGAAGACATTGGTCATAGTCCCAAGATGCAACAGTCCAGGCCAAACATGGAGTTGTTTTTCTGTGTCAGTTTGTGCCTGTCCCCTTATCAGTACTGGATTCCCTATCGAGCCCTCTTTTCTTCTAGTACTTTTCCACTAGAGAAAGGCTGCTTGAGAGAAATAATCAAATATCCCAGCAAGCAATGCATTAGCAATTAGCTCTATCATTACAGAAAGTGATTAAATATGGCAGCAAACGATATAATCGCGATTAACTCTTTCAACACACCAAACACTTACAGATTTGTAGGTTTATTTGGCTTTGGTAAAAATAGTAAATTGTCCCTAGTGTGTAGGATAGTGCAAGTATACAGGGGTCTGCACATACTCACTGGGCTGAAAGGCCTGTTTCTGTGCTGTATCTCTATCGCTATCTCCATTTCTTTCTGCTACGGGGAAATGTTACCATCTGTGCCATTCTTAATGTTTTACTCCTCTGTCAGTCTCCTCTGTCAGTCTCCCCAGAAGTGGAGCATTCCATCCAGGGGCAACATAGCAGTGCATATCTTCTACACAGTCTCAGGTACAACTGCATCCTTCACTTAATGTGGCAGCTAGAACTGCACACAATATGCCAGCTGTGGCTGAACCACCATTTTTTATGGCTGAACCACCATAGATTTGTACCAAGACCTCCCTGGTCTTATATTTTATTTCCTGGTTAGTTATGGCTTGCAACCTACATGCCATCTTCACCAACCTATGCTGCCAACTTCAGGGATCCTTGGGCTTGTTCTGCAGGTTTCTTTGTCTTCAATACTGCCTGGGACCCCACCATTCATGATGTATGTCCTAACCTTATTTGAATACCTTCCTGTCCCCAAAGTGTATCAAACTCCACACATTTTGTTTAGGTAAGTTTTATTTTATATTTAATAAAATAATTTCTTCTGTTGAGGTGCTGCATACAATGTTCTTGAAAGTTGATAAATTGATTGATGGTGAGATGTTAGCAGTCTTATTATTGAGCACAGTATTAATATGGTAATTTTCAGGTGTATGGGCACCAATGGTTTGATTGATGAGGTTTGATTTACATCGGAGCGGATCCATTGCCTGGGATCACTCCAACCGTGGCCTGCGGACTTTACCATCAAATGCTCGCGGTCTCGGGAGAGGCTAGTTGGGAAGCTCCAACTACGCAGAGGCTCGACCAGCCCCAACGCGGGGTCCGATCATCCTGCGCAGGGGAGCTGACCCCTGATGCAGGAGCTGATCGCCTCAATGAGGAGGGCCCAAACACCGCTGGCTACGGGAGCCAAGATCATCCTGTCAATGGAGGGCTCGAGGCCCCCGACAGCGGGAAAGCTAAGGGAAGAGATTTAAACTTTTTTTCGCTTTCCATCACAGTGAGGAGTGTGGAGGAGGCGCTGTGGTGGATCTTTATGTTAAAATGTATTTTGTGTGTCCATTGCTTTTTATTTGTTTGACTGTCTTGGCTAATGAAATTCCTCGTATGTTGCGTATTATTGTGATTGTGATTGTGATTGTGATCTGACATTGTACCATAGTTGTGGCATATAAAATGCTAGAATTGCTCGAACTGAAGGTCATTCCTCTTGTACATCACATTTTTAGACCTTCCGCTGGCCATTTGCACAGTACATGGATCATAATATCTTAGATTTTGTGCATCATAACTATCAGCCTGATGCACAAAACCACTTTTAGGAGATGCACAAGTGTAGCAGATGCCAGTGTAACAATAACTAATCGAGCAGTCTGCAACAGTGAAACCAAGTTCAGGAACTAGATACGGGTGACTCTGGTATAAATGGGTTGGGTCAAGCCAGTGAAATATTTTTTTACAGAAATAGACATTTTTTAAATATGTTTTGCCCCTCTCCCTAACCTGGGAGAACAGCAATGTTCAAACATCCAAGGTGGAGCCAAGCACCAACCTTGCTCCAGAATCATCATGAAACCCATCTTTCTCAATGCAGCAATTTTCGGTCTATGGTGCCTGTTTGGGAGCACTATGTTAGTCTAAAATTGCTCAC